>NW_027475143.1:1869259-2180803 GCF_051020985.1 Nomia melanderi
GGGAAAAATCCAATATATATCTGGTGATATCTCGGGTTATTTTACAGATAGAACAATAAATCAGAGTGCATTGTCTGTAGGAGGCCCTGGCGCATGAATCTGTGCAGCGGGAACGACCTGGGACCACCAGGGGCCGAGAAAACCACCGACACCTGGGGCCGGACACTCAGGGTCAGGGAAATATCCAATATATATCGGGTGATATCTCGGGTGCTAGTAGAGATAGCGCAATAAACCAAAGTGAATTATCTGCAGGAGGCCCTGGCGCATGAATCTGTGCAGCGGGAACGACCTCGAACCACCAGGGCCCGAGAAAACCACCGTCTCATGGGGCCGGACTGTCAGGGTCAGGGAAAAATCCAATATATTTCTGGTGATATCTCGGGTGCTATTACAGATAGCCCAAGAAATCAAAGTGCATTGTCTGCATTAGGCCCCGGTGCATGAATCTGTGCAGCGCGAACGACCTCGGACCACCAGGGGCCGAGAAAACCACCGTCTCATGGGGCCGGACACTCAGGGTCAGGGAAAAATCCAATATATATCTGGTGATATCTCGGGTGCTATTACAGATAGCGCAATAAATCAAAGTGCATTGTCTGCAGGAGGCCCTAGCGCATGAATCTGTGCAGCGAGATCGATCTCTGACCACCAGGGGCCGAGAAAACCACCGACGCATGGGGCCGGGCACTCAGGGTCAGGGAAAAATCCAATATATATCTGGTGATATCTCGGGTTCTATTACAGATAGCGCGATAAATCAAAGTGCATTGTCTGTAGGAGGCCCTGGCGCGTGAATCTGTGTAGCGGGAACGACCTCGGACCACCAGAGGCCGAGAAAACCACAGTCTCATGGGGTCGGACGCTCAGGGTCAGAGGAAAATCCAATGTATATCTGGTGATATCTCGGGTGCTATTAGAGATAGCGCAATAAACCAAAGTGAATTATCTGCTGGAGGCCCTGGCGCATGAATCTGTGCAACGGTAACGACCTCGGACCACCAGGGGCCGAGAAAACCACAGTCTCATGGGACCGGACACTCAGGGTCAGGGGAAAATCCAACATATATCTGGTGATATCTCGGGTTATATTACAGATAGCACAATAAATCAAAGTGCATTGTCTGTATTAGGACCCGGCGCATGAATCTGTGAAGCGGGAACGACCTCGGATCACCAGGGGCCGAGAAAACCACCGTCTCATGGGGCCGGACACTCAGGGTCAGTGAAAAATCCAATATATATCTGGTGATATCTCGGGTGCTATTACAGATAGCGCAATAAATCAAAGTGCATTGTCTGTAGGAGGCCCTGGCGCATGAATCTGTGCAGCGGGAACGACCTCGGACCACCAGGGGCCGAGAAAACCACAGTCTCATGGGGCCGGACACTCAGGGTCAGGGGAAAATCCAATATATATCTGGTGATATCTCGGGTGCTATTAGAGATAGCGCAATAAACCAAAGTGAATTATCTGCAGGAGGCCCTGGCGCATGAATCTGTGCAACGGGAACGACCTCGGACCACCAGGGGCCGAGAAAACCACCGTCTCATGGGGCCGGACACTCAGGCTCAGGGAAAAATCCAATATATTTCTGGTGATATCTCGGGTTATATTACAGATAGAACAATAAATCAAAGTGCATTGTTTGTAGGAGGCCCTGGTGCATGAATCTGTGCAGCGGGAACGACCTCGGACCACCAGGGGCCGAGAAAACCACCGTCTCATGGGGCCGGACACTCAGTGTCAGGGAAGAATCCAATATATACCTGGTGATATCTCGGGTGCTATTAGAGATAGCGCAATAAACCAAAGTGAATTATCTGCAGGAGACCCTGGCGCATGAATCTGTGCAGCGGGAACGACCTCGGACCACCAGGGGCCGAGAAAACCACCGTCTCATGGGGCCGGACACTCAGGGTCAGGGAAAAATCCAATATATATCTGGTGATATCTCGGGTGCTATTACAGATAGCGCAATAAATCAAAGTGCATTGTCTGCAGGAGGCCCTAGCGCATGAATCTGTGCAGCGAGATCGATCTCTGACCACCAGGGGCCGAGAAAACCACCGACGCATGGGGCCGGGCACTCAGGGTCAGGGAAAAATCCAATATATATCTGGTGATATCTCGGGTTCTATTACAGATAGCGCGATAAATCAAAGTGCATTGTCTGTAGGAGGCCCTGGCGCGTGAATCTGTGCAGCGGGAACGACCTCGGACCACCAGGGGCCGAGAAAACCACAGTCTCATGGGGCCGGACACTCAGGGTCAGGGGAAAATCCAATATATATCTGGTGATATCTCGGGTGCTATTAGAGATAGCGCAATAAATCAAAGTGAATTATCTGCAGGACGCCCTGGCGCATGAATCTGTGCAGCGGGAACGACCTCGGACCACCAGGGGCCGGGACAACAACCGTCTCATGGGGCCGGACACTCAGGGTCAGGGAAAAATCCCAAATATTTCTGGTGATATCTCGGGTTATATTACAGATAGAACAATAAATCAGAGTGCATTGTCTGTAGGAGGCCCTGGCGCATGAATCTGTGCAGCGGGAACGACCTGGGACCACCAGGGGCCGAGAAAACCACCGACACATGGGGCCGGACACTCAGGGTCAGGGAAATATCCAATATATATCGGGTGATATCTCGGGTGCTAGTAGAGATAGCGCAATAAACCAAAGTGAATTATCTGCAGGAGGCCCTGGCGCATGAATCTGTGCAGCGGGAACGACCTCGAACCACCAGGGGCCGAGAAAACCACCGTCTCATGGGGCCGGACAGTCAGGGTCAGGGAAAAATCCAATATATTTCTGGTGATATCTCGGGTTATATTACAGATAGAACAATAAATCAAAGTGCATTGTTTGTAGGAGGCCCTGGTGCATGAATCTGTGCAGCGGGAACGACCTGGGACCACCAGGGGCCGATAAAACCACCGACACATGGGGCCGGACACTCAGGGTCAGGGAAATATCCAATATATATCGGGTGATATCTCGGGTGCTAGTAGAGATAGCGCAATAAACCAAAGTGAATTATCTGCAGGAGGCCCTGGCGCATGAATCTGTGCAGCGGGAACGACCTCGCACCACCAGGGGCCGAGAAAACCACCGTCTCATGGGGCCGGACCCTCAGGCTCAGGGAAAAATCCAATATATATCTGGTGATATCTCGGGTGCTATTACAGATAGCCCAAGAAATCAAAGTGCAATGTCTGTATTAGGCCCCGGTGCATGAATCTGTGCTGCCGGAACGACCTCGGACAACCAGGGGCCGAGAAAACCACCGTCTCATGGGGCCGGACACTCAGGGTCAGGGAAAAATCCAATATATATCTGGTGATATCTCGGGTGCTATTAGAAATAGCGCAATAAATCAGAGTGCATTGTCTGTAGGAGGCCCTGGCGCATGAATCTGTGTAGCGGGAACGACCTCGGACCACCAGAGGCCGAGAAAACCACAGTCTCATGGGGCCGGACAGTCAGGGTCAGGGGAAAATCCAATATATATCTGGTGATATCTCGGGTGCTATTAGAGATAGCGCAATAAACCAAAGTGAATTATCTGCAGGAGGCCCTGGCGCATGAATCTGTGCAGCGGGAACGAACTCGGACAACCAGGGGCCGAGAAAACCACAGTCTCATGTGGCCGGACACTCAGGGTCAGGGAAAAATCCAATATATATCTGGTGATATCTCGGGTGCTATTAGAAATAGCGCAATAAATCAAAGTGCATTGTCCGTATTAGGCCCCGGCGCATGAATCTGTGCAGCGGGAACGACCTCGGACCACCAGGGGCCGAGAAAACCACCGTCTCATGGGGCCGGACAGTCAGGGTCAGGGAAAAATCCAATATATTTCTGGTGATATCTCGGGTGCTATTATAGATAGCCCAAGAAATCAAAGTGCATTGTCTGTAGGAGGCCCTGGCGCATGAATCTGTGCAGCGGGAACGACCTCGGACCACCAGGGGCCGAGAAAACCACAGTCTCATGGGGCCGGACACTCAGGGTCAGGGGAAAATCCAATATATATCTGGTGATATCTCGGGTGCTATTAGAGATAGCGCAATAAACCAAAGTGAATTATCTGCTGGAGGCCCTGGCGCATGAATCTGTGCAACGGTAACCACCTCGGACCACCAGGGGCCGAGAAAACCACAGTCTCATGGGACCGGACACTCAGGGTCAGGGGAAAATCCAACATATATCTGGTGATATCTCGGTTTATATTACAGATAGCACAATAAATCAAAGTGCATTGTCTGTATTAGGACCCGGCGCATGAATCTGTGAAGCGGGAACGACCTCGGATCACCAGGGGCCGAGAAAACCACCGTCTCATGGGGCCGGACACTCAGGGTCAGTGAAACATCCAATATATATCTGGTGATATCTCGGGTGCTATTACAGATAGCGCAATAAATCAAAGTGCATTGTCTGTAGGAGGCCCTGGCGCATGAATCTGTGCAGCGGGAACGACCTCGGACCACCAGGGGCCGAGAAAACCACAGTCTCATGGGGCCGGACACTCAGGGTCAGGGGAAAATCCAATATATATCTGGTGATATCTCGGGTGCTATTAGAGATAGCGCAATAAACCAAAGTGAATTATCTGCAGGAGGCCCTGGCGCATGAATCTGTGCAACGGGAACGACCTCGGACCACCAGGGGCCGAGAAAACCACCGTCTCATGGGGCCGGACACTCAGGCTCAGGGAAAAATCCAATATATTTCTGGTGATATCTCGGGTTATATTACAGATAGAACAATAAATCAAAGTGCATTGTTTGTAGGAGGCCCCGGCGCATGAATCTGTGCAGCGGGAACGACCTCGGACCACCAGGGGCCGAGAAAACCACAGTCTCATGGGACCGGACACTCAGGGTCAGGGGAAAATCCAACATATATCTGGTGATATCTCGGTTTATATTACAGATAGCACAATAAATCAAAGTGCATTGTCTGTATTAGGACCCGGCGCATGAATCTGTGAAGCGGGAACGACCTCGGATCACCAGGGGCCGAGAAAACCACCGTCTCATGGGGCCGGACACTCAGGGTCAGTGAAAAATCCAATATATATCTGGTGATATCTCGGGTGCTATTACAGATAGCGCAATAAATCAAAGTGCATTGTCTGTAGGAGGCCCTGGCGCATGAATCTGTGCAGCGGGAACGACCTCGGACCACCAGGGGCCGAGAAAACCACAGTCTCATGGGGCCGGACACTCAGGGTCAGGGGAAAATCCAATATATATCTGGTGATATCTCGGGTGCTATTAGAGATAGCGCAATAAACCAAAGTGAATTATCTGCAGGAGGCCCTGGCGCATGAATCTGTGCAACGGGAACGACCTCGGACCACCAGGGGCCGAGAAAACCACCGTCTCATGGGGCCGGACACTCAGGCTCAGGGAAAAATCCAATATATTTCTGGTGATATCTCGGGTTATATTACAGATAGAACAATAAATCAAAGTGCATTGTTTGTAGGAGGCCCTGGTGCATGAATCTGTGCAGCGGGAACGACCTCGGACCACCAGGGGCCGAGAAAACCACCGTCTCATGGGGCCGGACACTCAGGGTCAGGGAAGAATCCACTATATACCTGGTGATATCTCGGGTGCTATTAGAGATAGCGCAATAAACCAAAGTGAATTATCTGCAGGAGGCCCTGGCGCATGAATCTGTGCAGCGGGAACGACCTCGGACCACCAGGGGCCGAGAAAACCACAGTCTCATGGGGCCGGACACTCAGGGTCAGGGGAAAATCCAATATATATCTGGTGATATCTCGGGTGCTATTAGAGATAGCGCAATAAACCAAAGTGAATTATCTGCAGGAGGCCCTGGCGCATGAATCTGTGCAACGGGAACGACCTCGGACCACCAGGGGCCGAGAAAACCACCGTCTCATGGGGCCGGACACTCAGGCTCAGGGAAAAATCCAATATATTTCTGGTGATATCTCGGGTTATATTACAGATAGAACAATAAATCAAAGTGCATTGTTTGTAGGAGGCCCTGGTGCATGAATCTGTGCAGCGGGAACGACCTCGGACCACCAGGGGCCGAGAAAACCACCGTCTCATGGGGCCGGACACTCAGGGTCAGGGAAGAATCCACTATATACCTGGTGATATCTCGGGTGCTATTAGAGATAGCGCAATAAACCAAAGTGAATTATCTGCAGGAGGCCCTGGCGCATGAATCTGTGCAGCGGGAAGGACCTCGGACCACCAGGGGCCGAGAAAACCACCGTCTCATGGGGCCGGACACTCAGGGTCAGGGAAAAATCCAATATATATCTGGTGATATCTCGGGAGCTATTACAGATATCGCAATAAATCAAAGTGCATTGTCTGCAGGAGGCCCTAGCGCATGAATCTGTGCAGCGAGATCGATCTCTGACCACCAGGGGCCGAGAAAACCACCGACGCATGGGGCCGGGCACTCAGGGTCAGGGAAAAATCCAATATATATCTGGTGATATCTCGGGTTCTATTACAGATAGCGCGATAAATCAAAGTGCATTGTCTGTAGGAGGCCCTGGCGCGTGAATCTGTGCAGCGGGAACGACCTCGGACCACCAGGGGCCGAGAAAACCACAGTCTCATGGGGCCGGACACTCAGGGTCAGGGGAAAATCCAATATATATCTGGTGATATATCGGGTGCTATTAGAGATAGCGCAATAAATCAAAGTGAATTATCTGCAGGACGCCCTGGCGCATGAATCTGTGCAGCGGGAACGACCTCAGACCACCAGGGGCCGGGACAACAACCGTCTCATGGGGCCGGACACTCAGGGTCAGGGAAAAATCCCAAATATTTCTGGTGATATCTCGGGTTATATTACAGATAGAACAATAAATCAGAGTGCATTGTCTGTAGGAGGCCCTGGCGCATGAATCTGTGCAGCGGGAACGACCTGGGACCACCAGGGGCCGAGAAAACCACCGACACATGGGGCCGGACACTCAGGGTCAGGGAAATATCCAATATATATCGGGTGATATCTCGGGTGCTAGTAGAGATAGCGCAATAAACCAAAGTGAATTATCTGCAGGAGGCCCTGGCGCATGAATCTGTGCAGCGGGAACGACCTCGAACCACCAGGGGCCGAGAAAACCACCGTCTCATGGGGCCGGACAGTCAGGGTCAGGGAAAAATCCAATATATTTCTGGTGATATCTCGGGTTATATTACAGATAGAACAATAAATCAAAGTGGATTGTTTGTAGGAGGCCCTGGTGCATGAATCTGTGCAGCGGGAACGACCTGGGACCACCAGGGGCCGATAAAACCACCGACACATGGGGCCGGACACTCAGGGTCAGGGAAATATCCAATATATATCGGGTGATATCTCGGGTGCTAGTAGAGATAGCGCAATAAACCAAAGTGAATTATCTGCAGGAGGCCCTGGCGCATGAATCTGTGCAGCGGGAACGACCTCGAACCACCAGGGGCCGAGAAAACCACCGTCTCATGGGGCCGGACCCTCAGGCTCAGGGAAAAATCCAATATATATCTGGTGATATCTCGGGTGCTATTACAGATAGCCCAAGAAATCAAAGTGCATTGTCTGTATTAGGCCCCGGTGCATGAATCTGTGCAGCGGGAACGACCTCGGACCACCAGAGGCCGAGAAAACCACAGTCTCATGGGGCCGGTCACTCAGGGTCAGGGGAAAATCCAATATATATCTGGTGATATCTCGGGTGCTATTAGAGATAGCGCAATAAATCAAAGTGAATTATCTGCAGGACGCCCTGGCGCATGAATCTGTGCAGCGGGAACGACCTCGGACCACCAGGGGCCGGGACAACAACCGTCTCATGGGGCCGGACACTCAGGGTCAGGGAAATATCCAATATATATCGGGTGATATCTCGGGTGCTAGTAGAGATAGCGCAATAAACCAAAGTGAATTATCTGCAGGAGGCCCTGGCGCATGAATCTGTGCAGCGGGAACGACCTCGAACCACCAGGGGCCGAGAAAACCACCGTCTCATGGGGCCGGACCCTCAGGCTCAGGGAAAAATCCAATATATATCTGGTGATATCTCGGGTGCTATTACAGATAGCCCAAGAAATCAAAGTGCATTGTCTGTATTAGGCCCCGGTGCATGAATCTGTGCAGCGGGAACGACCTCGGACCACCAGGGGCCGAGAAAACCACCGTCTCATGGGGCCGGACACTCAGGGTCAGGGAAAAATCCAATATATATCTGGTGATATCTCGGGTGCTATTACAGATAGCGCAATAAATCAGAGTGCATTGTCTGTAGGAGGCCCTGGCGCATGAATCTGTGTAGCGGGAACGACCTCGGACCACCAGAGGCCGAGAAAACCACAGTCTCATGGGGCCGGACGCTCAGGGTCAGGGGAAAATCCAATATATATCTGGTGATATCTCGGGTGCTATTAGAGATAGCGCAATAAACCAAAGTGAATTATCTGCAGGAGGCCCTGGCGCATGAATCTGTGCAGCGGGAACGAACTCGGACAACCAGGGGCCGAGAAAACCACAGTCTCATGTGGCCGGACACTCAGGGTCAGGGAAAAATCCAATATATATCTGGTGATATCTCGGGTGCTATTAGAAATAGCGCAATAAATCAAAGTGCATTGTCCGTATTAGGCCCCGGCGCATGAATCTGTGCAGCGGGAACGACCTCGGACCACCAGGGGCCGAGAAAACCACCGTCTCATGGGGCCGGACAGTCAGGGTCAGGGAAAAATCCAATATATTTCTGGTGATATCTCGGGTGCTATTATAGATAGCCCAAGAAATCAAAGTGCATTGTCTGCATTAGGCCCCGGTGCATGAATCTGTGCAGCGCGAACGACCTCGGACCAGCAGGGGCCGAGAAAACCACCGTCTCATGGGGCCGGACACTCAGGGTCAGGGAAAAATCCAATATATATGTCTGGTGATATCTCGGGTTCTATTACAGATAGCGCGATAAATCAAAGTGCATTGTCTGTAGGAGGCCCTGGCGCGTGAATCTGTGCAGCGGGAACGACCTCGGACCACCAGGGGCCGAGAAAACCACAGTCTCATGGGGCCGGACACTCATGGTCAGGGGAAAATCGAATATATATCTGGTGATATCTCGGGTGCTATTAGAGATAGCGCAATAAATCAAAGTGAATTATCTGCAGGACGCCCTGGCGCATGAATCTGTGCAGCGGGAACGACCTCGGACCACCAGGGGCCGAGACAACAACCGTCTCATGGGGCCGGACACTCAGGGTCAGGGAAAAATCCAAAATATTTCTGGTGATATCTCGGGTTATTTTACAGATAGAACAATAAATCAGAGTGCATTGTCTGTAGGAGGCCCTGGCGCATGAATCTGTGCAGCGGGAACGACCTGGGACCACCAGGGGCCGAGAAAACCACCGACACCTGGGGCCGGACACTCAGGGTCAGGGAAATATCCAATATATATCGGGTGATATCTCGGGTGCTAGTAGAGATAGCGCAATAAACCAAAGTCAATTATCTGCAGGAGGCCCTGGCGCATGAATCTGTGCAGCGGGAACGACCTCGAACCACCAGGGGCCGAGAAAACCACCGTCTCATGGGGCCGGACACTCAGGGTCAGGGAAAAATCCAATATATATCTGGTGATATCTCGGGTGCTATTACAGATAGCGCAATAAATCAAAGTGCATTGTCTGTAGGAGGCCCAGGCGAATGAATCTGGCCAGCAGGAACGACCTCCGACCACCAGGGGCCGAGTAAACCACCGTCTCATGGGGCCGGACACTCAGGGTCAGGGAAAAATCCAATATATATCTGGTGATATCTCGGGTGCTATTACAGATAGCGCAATAAATCAAAGTGCATTGTCTGTAGGAGGCCCAGGCGAATAAATCTGGCCAGCTGGAACGACCTCGGACCACCAGGGGCCGAGAAAACCACAGTCTCATGGGGCCGCACACTCAGGTTCAGGGTAAAATCCAATATTTATCTGGTGATATCTCGGGTGCTATTACAGATAGCCCAATAAATCAAAGTGCATTGTCGGTAGGAGGCCCTGGCGCATGAATCTGTGCAGCGGGAACGACCTCGGACCACCAGGGGCCGGGAAAACCACAGTCTCATGGGGCCGGACACTCAGGGTCAGGGGAAAATCCAATATATATCTGGTGATATCTCGGGTGCTATTAGAGATAGCGCAATAAACCAAAGTGAATTATCTGCAGGAGGCCCTGGCGCATGCATCTGTGCAGCGGGAACGACCTCGGACCACCAGGGGCCAAGAAAACCACCGTCTCATGGCGCCGGACACTCAGGGTCAGGGAAAAATCCAATATATATCTGGTGATATCTCGGGTGCTATTAGAGATAGCGCAATAAATCAAAGTGCATTGTCTGTAGGAGGCCCAGGCGCATGAATCTGGCCAGCGGGAACGACCTCGGACCACCAGGGGCCGAGAAAACCACAGTCTCATGGGGCCGGACACTCAGGGTCAGGGGAAAATCCAATATATATCTGGTGATATCTCGGGTGCTATTTGAGATAGCGCAATAAATCAAAGTGCATTGTCTGTAGGAGGCCCAGGCGCATGAATCTGGCCAGCGGGAACGACCTCGGACCACCAGGGGCCGAGAAAACCACAGTCTCATGGGGCCGGACACTCAGGGTCAGGGAAAAATCCAATATATATCTGGTGATATCTTGGGTGCTATTAGAGATAACGTAATAACCCAAAGTGAATTATCTGCAGGAGGCCCTGGCGCAAGAATCTGTGCAGCGGGAACGACGTCGGACCACCAGGGGCCGAGACAACAACCGTCTCATGGGGCCGGACACTCAGGGTCAGGGAAAAATCCAATATATATCTGATGATATCTTGGGTGCTATTAGAGATAGCGCAATAAACCAAAGTGAGTTATCTGCAGGAGGCCCTGGCGCCTGAAGCTGTGCAGCGGGAACGACCTCGGACCACCAGGGGCCGAGAAAACCACAGTCTCATGGGGCCGGACACTCAGGGTCAGTGAAAAATCCAATATATATGTGGTGATATCTCGGGTGCTATTACAGATAGCGCAATAAATCAAAGTGAATTATCTGCAGTAGGCCCTGGCGCATGAATCTGTGCAGCGGGAACGACCTCGGACCACCAGGGTCCGAGAAAAACACCGTCTCATGGGGCCGCACACTCAGGGTCAGTGAAAAATCCAATATATATCTGGTGATATCTCGGGTGCTATTACAGATAGCGCAATAAGTCAAAGTGCATTGTCTGTAGGAGGACCTGGCGCATGAATCTGTGAAGCGGCAACGACGTCGGACCACCAGGGGCCGAGAAAACCACAGTCTCATGGGGCCGGACACTCAGGGTCAGTGGAAAATCCAGTTTATATCTGGTGATATCTCGGGTGCTATTAGAGATAGCGCAATAAACCAAAGTGAATTCCCTGCAGGAGGCCCTGGCGCATGAATCTGTGCAGCGGGATCGACCTCGGACCACCAGGGGCCGAAAAAACCACAGTCTCATGGGGCCGGACACTCAGGGTCTGGGAAAAATCCAAAATATTTCTGGTGATATCTCGGGTTATTTTACAGATAGAACAATAAATCAGAGTGCATTGTCTGTAGGAGGCCCTGGCGCATGAATCTGTGCAGCGGGAACGACCTGGGACCACCAGGGGCCGAGAAAACCACCGTCTCATGGGGCCGGACTGTCAGGGTCAGGGAAATATCCAATATATATCGGGTGATATCTCGGGTGCTAGTAGAGATAGCGCAATAAACCAAAGTCAATTATCTGCAGGAGGCCCTGGCGCATGAATCTGTGCAGCGGGAACGACCTCGAACCACCAGGGCCCGAGAAAACCACCGTCTCATGGGGCCGGACTGTCAGGGTCAGGGAAAAATCCAATATATTTCTGGTGATATCTCGGGTGCTATTACAGATAGCCCAAGAAATCAAAGTGCATTGTCTGCACTAGGCCCCGGTGCATGAATCTGTGCAGCGCGAACGACCTCGGACCACCAGGGGCCGAGAAAACCACCGTCTCATGGGGCCGGACACTCAGGGTCAGGGAAAAATCCAATATATATCTGGTGATATCTCGGGTGCTATTACAGATAGCGCAATAAATCAAAGTGCATTGTCTGTAGGAGGCCCAGGCGAATGAATCTGGCTAGCAGGAACGACCTCCGACCACCAGGGGCCGAGTAAACCACCGTCTCATGGGGCCGGACACTCAGGGTCAGGGAAAAATCCAATATATATCTGGTGATATCTCGGGTGCTATTACAGATAGCGCAATAAATCAAAGTGCATTGTCTGTAGGAGGCCCAGGCGAATAAATCTGGCCAGCTGGAACGACCTCGGACCACCAGGGGCCGAGAAAACCACAGTCTCATGGGGCCGCACACTCAGGTTCAGGGTAAAATCCAATATTTATCTGGTGATATCTCGGGTGCTATTACAGATAGCCCAATAAATCAAAGTGCATTGTCGGTAGGAGGCCCTGGCGCATGAATCTGTGCAGCGGGAACGACCTCGGACCACCAGGGGCCGGGAAAACCACAGTCTCATGGGGCCGGACACTCAGGGTCAGGGGAAAATCCAATATATATCTGGTGATATCTCGGGTGCTATTAGAGATAGCGCAATAAACCAAAGTGAATTATCTGCAGGAGGCCCTGGCGCATGCATCTGTGCAGCGGGAACGACCTCGGACCACCAGGGGCCAAGAAAACCACCGTCTCATGGCGCCGGACACTCAGGGTCAGGGAAAAATCCAATATATATCTGGTGATATCTCGGGTGCTATTAGAGATAGCGCAATAAATCAAAGTGCATTGTCTGTAGGAGGCCCAGGCGCATGAATCTGGCCAGCGGGAACGACCTCGGACCACCAGGGGCCGAGAAAACCACAGTCTCATGGGGCCGGACACTCAGGGTCAGGGGAAAATCCAATATATATCTGGTGATATCTCGGGTGCTATTTGAGATAGCGCAATAAATCAAAGTGCATTGTCTGTAGGAGGCCCAGGCGCATGAATCTGGCCAGCGGGAACGACCTCGGACCACCAGGGGCCGAGAAAACCACAGTCTCATGGGGCCGGACACTCAGGGTCAGGGAAAAATCCAATATATATCTGGTGATATCTTGGGTGCTATTAGAGATAACGTAATAACCCAAAGTGAATTATCTGCAGGAGGCCCTGGCGCAAGAATCTGTGCAGCGGGAACGACGTCGGACCACCAGGGGCCGAGACAACAACCGTCTCATGGGGCCGGACACTCAGGGTCAGGGAAAAATCCAATATATATCTGATGATATCTTGGGTGCTATTAGAGATAGCGCAATAAACCAAAGTGAGTTATCTGCAGGAGGCCCTGGCGCCTGAAGCTGTGCAGCTGGAACGACCTCGGACCACCAGGGGCCGAGAAAACCACAGTCTCATGGGGCCGGACACTCAGGGTCAGGGGAAAATCCAATATATATCTGGTGATATCTCGGGTGCTATTACAGATAGCTTAATAAATCAAAGTGCATTGTCTGTAGGAGGCCCAGGCGAATGAATCTGTGGAGCGGTAACGACCTCGGAACACCAGGGACCGAGAAAACCACCGCCTCATGGGGCCGGACACTCAGGGTCAGTGAAAAATCCAATATATATGTGGTGTTATCTCGGGTGCTATTACAGATAGCGCAATAAATCAAAGTGCATTATCTGTAGGAGACCCTGGCGCATGAATCTGTGCAGCGGGAACGACCACGGAACACCAGGGACCGAGAAAACCACCGTCTCATGGGGCCGGACACTCAGGGTCAGTGAAAAATCCAATATATATGTGGTGATATCTCGGGTGCTATTACAGATAGCGCAATAAATCAAAGTGAATTATCTGCAGTAGGCCCTGGCGCATGAATCTGTGCAGCGGGAACGACCTCGGACCACCAGGGTCCGAGAAAAACACCGTCTCATGGGGCCGCACACTCAGGGTCAGTGAAAAATCCAATATATATCTGGTGATATCTCGGGTGCTATTACAGATAGCGCAATAAGTCAAAGTGCATTGTCTGTAGGAGGACCTGGCGCATGAATCTGTGAAGCGGCAACGACCTCGGACCACCAGGGGCCGAGAAAACCACAGTCTCATGGGGCCGCACACTCAGGGTCAGTGAAAAATCCAATATATATCTGGTGATATCTCGGGTGCTATTACAGATAGCGCAATAAGTCAAAGTGCATTGTCTGTAGGAGGACCTGGCGCATGAATCTGTGAAGCGGCAACGACGTCGGACCACCAGGGGCCGAGAAAACCACAGTCTCATGGGGCCGGACACTCAGGGTCAGTGGAAAATCCAGTTTATATCTGGTGATATCTCGGGTGCTATTAGAGATAGCGCAATAAACCAAAGTGAATTCCCTGCAGGAGGCCCTGGCGCATGAATCTGTGCAGCGGGAACGACCTCGGACCCCCAGGGGCCGAAAAAACCACAGTCTCATGGGGCCGGACACTCAGGGTCAGGGGAAAATCCAGTATATATCTGTTGATATCTCGGGTGCTATTAGAGATAGCGCAATAAACCAAAGTGAATTATCTGCAGGAGGCCCTGGCGCATGAATCTGTGCAACGGTAACGACCTCGGACCACCAGGGGTCGAAAAAACGACAGTCTCATGGGGCCGGACACTCAGGGTCAGGGAAAAATCCAATATATATCTGGTGATATCTCGGGTGCTATTACAGATAGCGCAATAAATCAAAGTGCATTGTCTGTAGGAGGCCCAGGCGAATAAATCTGGCCAGCTGGAACGACCTCGGACCACCAGGGGCCGAGAAAACCACAGTCTCATGGGGCCGCACACTCAGGTTCAGGGTAAAATCCAATATTTATCTGGTGATATCTCGGGTGCTATTACAGATAGCCCAATAAATCAAAGTGCATTGTCGGTAGGAGGCCCTGGCGCATGAATCTGTGCAGCGGGAACGACCTCGGACCACCAGGGGCCGGGAAAACCACAGTCTCATGGGGCCGGACACTCAGGGTCAGGGGAAAATCCAATATATATCTGGTGATATCTCGGGTGCTATTAGAGATAGCGCAATAAACCAAAGTGAATTATCTGCAGGAGGCCCTGGCGCATGCATCTGTGCAGCGGGAACGACCTCGGACCACCAGGGGCCAAGAAAACCACCGTCTCATGGCGCCGGACACTCAGGGTCAGGGAAAAATCCAATATATATCTGGTGATATCTCGGGTGCTATTAGAGATAGCGCAATAAATCAAAGTGCATTGTCTGTAGGAGGCCCAGGCGCATGAATCTGGCCAGCGGGAACGACCTCGGACCACCAGGGGCCGAGAAAACCACAGTCTCATGGGGCCGGACACTCAGGGTCAGGGGAAAATCCAATATATATCTGGTGATATCTCGGGTGCTATTTGAGATAGCGCAATAAATCAAAGTGCATTGTCTGTAGGAGGCCCAGGCGCATGAATCTGGCCAGCGGGAACGACCTCGGACCACCAGGGGCCGAGAAAACCACAGTCTCATGGGGCCGGACACTCAGGGTCAGGGGAAAATCCAATATATATCTGGTGATATCTCGGGTGCTATTACAGATAGCTTAATAAATCAAAGTGCATTGTCTGTAGGAGGCCCAGGCGAATGAATCTGTGGAGCGGTAACGACCTCGGAACACCAGGGACCGAGAAAACCACCGCCTCATGGGGCCGGACACTCAGGGTCAGTGAAAAATACAATATATATGTGGTGATATCTCGGGTGCTATTACAGATAGCGCAATAAATCAAAGTGCATTATCTGTAGGAGACCCTGGCGCATGAATCTGTGCAGCGGGAACGACCTCGGAACACCAGGGACCGAGAAAACCACCGTCTCATGGGGCCGGACACTCAGGGTCAGTGAAAAATCCAATATATATGTGGTGATATCTCGGGTGCTATTACAGATAGCGCAATAAATCAAAGTGAATTATCTGCAGTAGGCCCTGGCGCATGAATCTGTGCAGCGGGAACGACCTCGGACCACCAGGGGCCGAGAAAACTACCGTCTCATGGGGCCGGTCACTCAGGGTCAGTGAAAAATGCAATATATATCTGCTGATATCTCGGGTGCTATTAGAGATAGCGCAATGAACCAAAGTGAATTATCTGCAGGAGGCCCTGGCGCATGAATCTGCGCAGCGGGAACGACCTCGGACCACCAGGGGCCTAGAAGACGACCGTCTCATGGGGCCGGACACTCAGGGTCAGGGAAAAATCCAATATATATCTGGTGATATCTCGGGTGCTATTACAGATATCGCAATAAACCAAAGTGCACTGTCTGTAGGAGGCCCTGGCGCATGAATCTGGGCAGCGGGAACGACCTCGGACCACCAGGGGCCGAGAAAACCACCGTCTCATGGGTCCGGACACTCAGGGTCATGGGAAAATCCAATATATATCTGGTGATATCTCGGGTGCTATTATAGATAGCGCAATAAACCAAAGTGAATTATCTGAAGGAGGCCCTGGCGCATGCATCTGTGCAGCGGGAACGACCTCGGACCACCAGGGGCCAAGAAAACCACAGTCTCATGGGGCCGGACACTCAGGGTCAGGGAAAAATCCAATATATATCTGGTGATATCTTGGGTGCTATTACAGATAGCGCAATAAATCAAAGTGCATTGTCTGCAGGAGGCCCTGGCGCAAGAATCTGTGCAGCGGGAACGACCTCGGACCACCAGGGGCCGAGACAACAACCGTCTCATGGGGCCGGACACTCAGGGTCAGGGAAAAATCCAATATATATCTGGTGATATCTTGGGTGCTATTAGAGATAGCGCAATAAACCAAAGTGAGTTATCTGCAGGAGGCACTGGCGCCTGAAGCTGGGCAGCGGGAACGACCTCGGACCACCAGAGTCCGAGAAAAACACCGTCTCATGGGGCCGCACACTCAGGGTCAGTGAAAAATCCAATATATATCTGGTGATATCTCGGGTGCTATTACAGATAGCGCAATAAGTCAAAGTGCATTGTCTGTAGGAGGACCTGGCGCATGAATCTGTGAAGCGGCAACGACCTCGGACCACCAGGGGCCGAGAAAACCACAGTCTCATGGGGCCGGACACTCAGGGTCAGTGGAAAATCCAGTTTATATCTGGTGATATCTCGGGTGCTATTAGAGATAGCGCAATAAACCAAAGTGAATTCTCTGCAGGAGGCCCTGGCGCATGAATCTGTGCAGCGGGAACGACCTCGGACCACCAGGGGCCGAAAAAACCACAGTCTCATGGGGCCGGACACTCAGGGTCAGGGGAAAATCCAGTATATATCTGTTGATATCTCGGGTGCTATTAGAGATAGCGCAATAAACCAAAGTGAATTATCTGCAGGAGGCCCTGGCGCATGAATCAGTGCAACGGTAACGACCTCGGACCACCAGGGGTCGAAAAAACGACAGTCTCATGGGGCCGGACACTCAGGGTCAGGGAAAAATCCAATATATATCTGGTGATATCTCGGGTGCTATTACAGATAGCGCAATAAATGAATGTGCATTGTCTGTAGGAGGCCCTGGCGCATGAATCTGTGCAGCGGGAACGACCTCGGACCACCAGGGGCCGAGAAAACCACAGTCTCATGGGGCGGACACTCAGGGTCAGGGGAAAATCCAATATATATCTGGTGATATCTCGGGTGCTATTAAAGATAGCGCAATAAGCCAAAGGGAATTATCTGCTGGAGGCCCTGGCGCATGTATCTGTGCAGCGGGAACGACCTAGGACCACCAGGGGCCGAGAAAACCACCGTCTCATGGGGCCGGACACTCAGGGTAAGGGAAAAATCCAATATATATCTGGTGATATCTCGGGTGCTATTAGAGATAGCGCAATAAACCAATGTGACTCATCTGCAGGAGGCCCTGGCGCCTGAAGCTGTGCAGCGCGAACGACCTCGGACCACCAGGGGCCGAGAAAACCACCGTCTCATGGGACCGGACACTCTGGGTCAGCGAAAAATCCAATATATATGTGGTGATATCTCGGGTGCTATTACAGATAGCGCAATAAATCAAAGTGCATTGTCTGTAGGAGGCCCTGGCGCATGAATCTGTGCAGCGGGAACGACCTCGGACCACCAGGGGCCGATAAAACTACAGTCTCATGCGGCCGGACACTCAGGGTCTGGGGAAAATCCAATATATATCTGGTGATATCTCCGGTCCTATTACAGATAGCGAAATAAATCAAAGTGCATTGTCTGTAGGAGGCCCTGGCGCCTGAATGTGTGCAGCGGGAACGACCTCGGACCACCAGAGGCCGAGGAAACCACAGTCTCATGGGGCCGGACACTCAGGGTCAGGGAAAAATCCAATATATATCTGGTGATATCTTGGGTGCTATTAGATATGGCGCAATAAACCAAAGTGAATTATCTGCAGGTGGCCCTGGCGCATGAATCTGTGCAACGGGAACGACCTCGGACCACCAGGGGCCGAAAAATCCACAGTCTCATGGGGCCGGACACTCAGGGTCAGGGAAAAATCCAATATATATCTGGTGATATCTTGGGTGCTATTAGAGATAACGTAATAAACCAAAGTGAATTATCTGCAGGAGGCCCTGGCGCAAGAATCTGTGCAGCGGGAACGACGTCGGACCACCAGGGGCCGAGACAACAACCGTCTCATGGGGCCGGACACTCAGGGTCAGGGAAAAATCCAATATATATCTGATGATATCTTGGGTGCTATTAGAGATAGCGCAATAAACCAAAGTGAGTTATCTGCAGGAGGCCCTGGCGCCTGAAGCTGTGCAGCGGGAACGACCTCGGACCACCAGGGGCCGAGAAAACCACCGACGCATGGGGCCGGGCACTCAGGGTCAGGGAAAAATCCAATATATATCTGGTGATATCTCGGGTTCTATTACAGATAGCGCGATAAATCAAAGTGCATTGTCTGTAGGAGGCCCTGGCGCGTGAATCTGTGCAGCGGGAACGACCTCGGACCACCAGGGGCCGAGAAAACCACAGTCTCATGGGGCCGGACACTCAGGGTCAGGGGAAAATCCAATATATATCTGGTGATATCTCGGGTGCTATTAGAGATAGCGCAATAAATCAAAGTGAATTATCTGCAGGACGCCCTGGCGCATGAATCTGTGCAGCGGGAACGACCTCGGACCACCAGGGGCCGGGACAACAACCGTCTCATGGGGCCGGACACTCAGGGTCAGGGAAAAATCCCAAATATTTCTGGTGATATCTCGGGTTATATTACAGATAGAACAATAAATCAGAGTGCATTGTCTGTAGGAGGCCCTGGCGCATGAATCTGTGCAGCGGGAACGACCTGGGACCACCAGGGGCCGAGAAAACCACCGACACATGGGGCCGGACACTCAGGGTCAGGGAAATATCCAATATATATCGGGTGATATCTCGGGTGCTAGTAGAGATAGCGCAATAAACCAAAGTGAATTATCTGCAGGAGGCCCTGGCGCATGAATCTGTGCAGCGGGAACGACCTCGAACCACCAGGGGCCGAGAAAACCACCGTCTCATGGGGCCGGACCCTCAGGGTCAGGGAAAAATCCAATATATATCTGGTGATATCTCGGGTGCTATTACAGATAGCCCAAGAAATCAAAGTGCATTGTCTGTATTAGGCCCCGGTGCATGAATCTGTGCAGCGGGAACGACCTCGGACCACCAGGGGCCGAGAAAACCACCGTCTCATGGGGCCGGACACTCAGGGTCAGGGAAAAATCCAATATATATCTGGTGATATCGCGGGTGCTATTACAGATAGCGCAATAAATCAGAGTGCATTGTCTGTAGGAGGCCCTGGCGCATGAATCTGGCCAGCGGGAACGACCTCGGACCACCAGGGGCCGAGAAAACCACAGTCTCATGGGGCCGGACACTCAGGGTCAGGGGAAAATCCAATATATATCTGGTGATATCTCGGGTGCTATTTGAGATAGCGCAATAAATCAAAGTGCATTGTCTGTAGGAGGCCCAGGCGCATGAATCTGGCCAGCGGGAACGACCTCGGACCACCAGGGGCCGAGAAAACCACAGTCTCATGGGGCCGGACACTCAGGGTCAGGGGAAAATCCAATATATATCTGGTGATATCTCGGGTGCTATTACAGATAGCGCAATAAATCAAAGTGCATTGTCTGTAGGAGGCCCTGGCGCCTGAATGTGTGCAGCGGGAACGACCTCGGACCACCAGAGGCCGAGGAAACCACAGTCTCATGGGGCCGGACACTCAGGGTCAGGGAAAAATCCAATATATATCTGGTGATATCTTGGGTGCTATTAGATATGGCGCAATAAACCAAAGTGAATTATCTGCAGGAGGCCCTGGCGCATGAATCTGTGCAGCGGGAACGACCTCGAACCACCAGGGCCCGAGAAAACCACCGTCTCATGGGGCCGGACTGTCAGGGTCAGGGAAAAATCCAATATATTTCTGGTGATATCTCGGGTGCTATTACAGATAGCCCAAGAAATCAAAGTGCATTGTCTGCATTAGGCCCCGGTGCATGAATCTGTGCAGCGCGAACGACCTCGGACCACCAGGGGCCGAGAAAACCACCGTCTCATGGGGCCGGACACTCAGGGTCAGGGAAAAATCCAATATATATCTGGTGATATCTCGGGTGCTATTACAGATAGCGCAATAAATCAAAGTGCATTGTCTGCAGGAGGCCCTAGCGCATGAATCTGGCCAGCGGGAACGACCTCGGACCACCAGGGGCCGAGAAAACCACCGTCTCATGGGGCCGGACACTCAGGGTCAGGGGAAAATCCAATATATATCTGGTGATATCTCGGGTGCTATTTGAGATAGCGCAATAAATCAAAGTGCATTGTCTGTAGGAGGCCCAGGCGCATGAATCTGGCCAGCGGGAACGACCTCGGACCACCAGGGGCCGAGAAAACCACACTCTCATGGGGCCGGACACTCAGGGTCAGGGGAAAATCCAATATATATCTGGTGATATCTCGGGTGCTATTACAGATAGCGCAATAAATCAAAGTGCATTGTCTGTAGGAGGCCCTGGCGCCTGAATGTGTGCAGCGGGAACGACCTCGGACCACCAGAGGCCGAGGAAACCACAGTCTCATGGGGCCGGACACTCAGGGTCAGGGAAAAATCCAATATATATCTGGTGATATCTTGGGTGCTATTAGATATGGCGCAATAAACCAAAGTGAATTATCTGCAGGAGGCCCTGGCGCATGAATCTGTGCAACGGGAACGACCTCGGACCACCAGGGGCCGAAAAATCCACAGTCTCATGGGGCCGGACACTCAGGGTCAGGGAAAAATCCAATATATATCTGGTGATATCTTGGGTGCTATTAGAGATAACGTAATAACCCAAAGTGAATTATCTGCAGGAGGCCCTGGCGCAAGAATCTGTGCAGCGGGAACGACGTCGGACCACCAGGGGCCGAGACAACAACCGTCTCATGGGGCCGGACACTCAGGGTCAGGGAAAAATCCAATATATATCTGATGATATCTTGGGTGCTATTAGAGATAGCGCAATAAATCAAAGTGAATTATCTGCAGGACGCCCTGGCGCATGAATCTGTGCAGCGGGAACGACCTCGGACCACCAGGGGCCGAGACAACAACCGTCTCATGGGGCCGGACACTCAGGGTCAGGGAAAAATCCAAAATATTTCTGGTGATATCTCGGGTTATTTTACAGATAGAACAATAAATCAGAGTGCATTGTCTGTAGGAGGCCCTGGCGCATGAATCTGTGCAGCGGGAACGACCTGGGACCACCAGGGGCCGAGAAAACCACCGACACCTGGGGCCGGACACTCAGGGTCAGGGAAATATCCAATATATATCGGGTGATATCTCGGGTGCTAGTAGAGATAGCGCAATAAACCAAAGTGAATTATCTGCAGGAGGCCCTGGCGCATGAATCTGTGCAGCGGGAACGACCTCGGACCACCAGGGGCCAAGAAAACCACCGTCTCATGGCGCCGGACACTCAGGGTCAGGGAAAAATCCAATATATATCTGGTGATATCTCGGGTGCTATTACAGATAGCCCAAGAAATCAAAGTGCATTGTCTGCATTAGGCCCCGGTGCATGAATCTGTGCAGCGCGAACGACCTCGGACCACCAGGGGCCGAGAAAACCACCGTCTCATGGGGCCGGACACTCAGGGTCAGGGAAAAATCCAATATATATCTGGTGATATCTCGGGTGCTATTACAGATAGCGCAATAAATCAAAGTGCATTGTCTGCAGGAGGCCCTAGCGCATGAATCTGTGCAGCGCGAACGACCTCGGACCACCAGGGGCCGAGAAAACCACCGTCTCATGGGGCCGGACACTCAGGGTCAGGGAAAAATCCAATATATATCTGGTGATATCTCGGGTGCTATTACAGATAGCGCAATAAATCAAAGTGCATTGTCTGTAGGAGGCCCTTGCGAATGATTCTGTGCCGCAGGAACGACCTCGGACCACCAGTGGCCGAGAAAATTACAGATGTTCGGAATCCGTCACCCAATATCATGTAAAAATCCATCAAATATCTGGTGATATCTCGGGTGCTATTAGAGATAGCGCAATAAATCAAAGTGCATTGTCTGTATGAGGCCCAGGCGAATGAATCTGGCCAGCAGGAACGACCTCCGACCACCAGGGGCCGAGTAAACCACCGTCTCATGGGGCCGGACACTCAGGGTCAGGGAAAAATCCAATATATATCTGGTGATATCTCGGGTGCTATTACAGATAGCGCAATAAATCAAAGTGCATTGTCTGTAGGAGGCCCAGGCGAATAAATCTGGCCAGCTGGAACGACCTCGGACCACCAGGGGCCAAGAAAACCACAGTCTCATGGGGCCGCACACTCAGGTTCAGGGTAAAATCCAATATTTATCTGGTGATATCTCGGGTGCTATTACAGATAGCCCAATAAATCAAAGTGCATTGTCGGTAGGAGGCCCTGGCGCATGAATCTGTGCAGCGGGAACGACCTCGGACCACCAGGGGCCGGGAAAACCACAGTCTCATGGGGCCGGACACTCAGGGTCAGGGGAAAATCCAATATATATCTGGTGATATCTCGGGTGCTATTAGAGATAGCGCAATAAACCAAAGTGAATTATCTGCAGGAGGCCCTGGCGCATGCATCTGTGCAGCGGGAACGACCTCGGACCACCAGGGGCCAAGAAAACCACCGTCTCATGGCGCCGGACACTCAGGGTCACGGAAAAATCCAATATATATATCTGGTGATATCTCGGGTGCTATTAGAGATAGCGCAATAAATCAAAGTGCATTGTCTGTAGGAGGCCCAGGCGCATGAATCTGGCCAGCGGGAACGACCTCGGACCACCAGGGGCCGAGAAAACCACAGTCTCATGGGGCCGGACACTCAGGGTCAGGGGAAAATCCAATATATATCTGGTGATATCTCGGGTGCTATTTGAGATAGCGCAATAAATCAAAGTGCATTGTCTGTAGGAGGCCCAGGCGCATGAATCTGGCCAGCGGGAACGACCTCGGACCACCAGGGGCCGAGAAAACCACAGTCTCATGGGGCCGGACACTCAGGGTCAGGGGAAAATCCAATATATATCTGGTGATATCTCGGGTGCTATTACAGATAGCGCAATAAATCAAAGTGCATTGTCTGTAGGAGGCCCTGGCGCCTGAATGTGTGCAGCGGGAACGACCTCGGACCACCAGAGGCCGAGGAAACCACAGTCTCATGGGGCCGGACACTCAGGGTCAGGGAAAAATCCAATATATATCTGGTGATATCTTGGGTGCTATTAGATATGGCGCAATAAACCAAAGTGAATTATCTGCAGGAGGCCCTGGCGCATGAATCTGTGCAACGGGAACGACCTCGGACCACCAGGGGCCGAAAAATCCACAGTCTCATGGGGCCGGACACTCAGGGTCAGGGAAAAATCCAATATATATCTGGTGATATCTTGGGTGCTATTAGAGATAACGTAATAACCCAAAGTGAATTATCTGCAGGAGGCCCTGGCGCAAGAATCTGTGCAGCGGGAACGACGTCGGACCACCAGGGGCCGAGACAACAACCGTCTCATGGGGCCGGACACTCAGGGTCAGGGAAAAATCCAATATATATCTGATGATATCTTGGGTGCTATTAGAGATAGCGCAATAAACCAAAGTGAGTTATCTGCAGGAGGCCCTGGCGCCTGAAGCTGTGCAGCGGGAACGACCTCGGACCACCAGGGGCCGAGAAAACCACAGTCTCATGGGGCCGGACACTCAGGGTCAGGGGAAAATCCAATATATATCTGGTGATATCTCGGGTGCTATTACAGATAGCTTAATAAATCAAAGTGCATTGTCTGTAGGAGGCCCAGGCGAATGAATCTGTGGAGCGGTAACGACCTCGGAACACCAGGGACCGAGAAAACCACCGCCTCATGGGGCCGGACACTCAGGGTCAGTGAAAAATCCAATATATATGTGGTGATATCTCGGGTGCTATTACAGATAGCGCAATAAATCAAAGTGCATTATCTGTAGGAGACCCTGGCGCATGAATCTGTGCAGCGGGAACGACCACGGAACACCAGGGACCGAGAAAACCACCGTCTCATGGGGCCGGACACTCAGGGTCAGTGAAAAATCCAATATATATGTGGTGATATCTCGGGTGCTATTACAGATAGCGCAATAAATCAAAGTGCATTGTCTGTAGGAGGCCCTGGCGCATGAATCTGTGTAGCGGGAACGACCTCGGACCACCAGAGGCCGAGAAAACCACAGTCTCATGGGGCCGGACGCTCAGGGTCAGGGGAAAATCCAATATATATCTGGTGATATCTCGGGTGCTATTAGAGATAGCGCAATAAACCAAAGTGAATTATCTGCAGGAGGCCCTGGCGCATGAATCTGTGCAGCGGGAACGAACTCGGACAACCAGGGGCCGAGAAAACCACAGTCTCATGTGGCCGGACACTCAGGGTCAGGGAAAAATCCAATATATATCTGGTGATATCTCGGGTGCTATTAGAAATAGCGCAATAAATCAAAGTGCATTGTCCGTATTAGGCCCCGGCGCATGAATCTGTGCAGCGGGAACGACCTCGGACCACCAGGGGCCGAGAAAACCACCGTCTCATGGGGCCGGACAGTCAGGGTCAGGGAAAAATCCAATATATTTCTGGTGATATCTCGGGTGCTATTATAGATAGCCCAAGAAATCAAAGTGCATTGTCTGCATTAGGCCCCGGTGCATGAATCTGTGCAGCGCGAACGACCTCGGACCAGCAGGGGCCGAGAAAACCACCGTCTCATGGGGCCGGACACTCAGGGTCAGGGAAAAATCCAATATATATGTCTGGTGATATCTCGGGTTCTATTACAGATAGCGCGATAAATCAAAGTGCATTGTCTGTAGGAGGCCCTGGCGCGTGAATCTGTGCAGCGGGAACGACCTCGGACCACCAGGGGCCGAGAAAACCACAGTCTCATGGGGCCGGACACTCATGGTCAGGGGAAAATCCAATATATATCTGGTGATATCTCGGGTGCTATTAGAGATAGCGCAATAAATCAAAGTGAATTATCTGCAGGTCGCCCTGGCGCATGAATCTGTGCAGCGGGAACGACCTCGGACCACCAGGGGCCGAGACAACAACCGTCTCATGGGGCCGGACACTCAGGGTCAGGGAAAAATCCAAAATATTTCTGGTGATATCTCGGGTTATTTTACAGATAGAACAATAAATCAGAGTGCATTGTCTGTAGGAGGCCCTGGCGCATGAATCTGTGCAGCGGGAACGACCTGGGACCACCAGGGGCCGAGAAAACCACCGACACCTGGGGCCGGACACTCAGGGTCAGGGAAATATCCAATATATATCGGGTGATATCTCGGGTGCTAGTAGAGATAGCGCAATAAACCAAAGTGAATTATCTGCAGGAGGCCCTGGCGCATGAATCTGTGCAGCGGGAACGACCTCGAACCACCAGGGCCCGAGAAAACCACCGTCTCATGGGGCCGGACTGTCAGGGTCAGGGAAAAATCCAATATATTTCTGGTGATATCTCGGGTGCTATTACAGATAGCCCAAGAAATCAAAGTGCATTGTCTGCATTAGGCCCCGGTGCATGAATCTGTGCAGCGCGAACGACCTCGGACCACCAGGGGCCGAGAAAACCACCGTCTCATGGGGCCGGACACTCAGGGTCAGGGAAAAATCCAATATATATCTGGTGATATCTCGGGTGCTATTACAGATAGCGCAATAAATCAAAGTGCATTGTCTGCAGGAGGCCCTAGCGCATGAATCTGTGCAGCGCGAACGACCTCGGACCACCAGGGGCCGAGAAAACCACCGTCTCATGGGGCCGGACACTCAGGGTCAGGGAAAAATCCAATATATATCTGGTGATATCTCGGGTGCTATTACAGATAGCGCAATAAATCAAAGTGCATTGTCTGTAGGAGGCCCTTGCGAATGATTCTGTGCCGCAGGAACGACCTCGGACCACCAGTGGCCGAGAAAATTACAGATGTTCGGAATCCGTCACCCAATATCATGTAAAAATCCATCAAATATCTGGTGATATCTCGGGTGCTATTAGAGATAGCGCAATAAATCAAAGTGCATTGTCTGTAGGAGGCCCAGGCGAATGAATCTGGCCAGCAGGAACGACCTCCGACCACCAGGGGCCGAGTAAACCACCGTCTCATGGGGCCGGACAGTCAAGGTCAGGGAAAAATCCAATATATATCTGGTGATATCTCGGGTGCTATTACAGATAGCTTAATAAATCAAAGTGCATTGTCTGTAGGAGGCCCAGGCGAATGAATCTGTGTAGCGGTAACGACCTCGGAACACCAGGGACCGAGAAAACCACCGCCTCATGGGGCCGGACACTCAGGGTCAGTGAAAAATCCAATATATATGTGGTGATATCTCGGGTGCTATTACAGATAGCGCAATAAATCAAAGTGCATTATCTGTAGGAGACCCTGGCGCATGAATCTGCGCAGCGGGAACGACCTCGGACCACCAGGGGCCTAGAAGACGACCGTCTCATGGGGCCGGACACTCAGGGTCACGGAAAAATCCAATATATATCTGGTGATATCTCGGGTGCTATTATAGATAGCGCAATAAACCAAAGTGAATTATCTGAAGGAGGCCCTGGCGCATGTATCTGTGCAGCGGGAACGACCTCGGACCACCAGGGGCCAAGAAAACCACAGTCTCATGGGGCCGGACACTCAGGGTCAGTGAAAAATCCAATATATATCTGGTGATATCTTGGGTGCTATTACAGATAGCGCAATAACTCAAAGTGCATTGTCTGCAGGAGGCCCTGGCGCATGAATCTGTGCAACGGGAACGACCTCGGACCACCAGGGGCCGAAAAATCCACAGTCTCATGGGGCCGGACACTCAGGGTCAGGGAAAAATCCAATATATATCTGGTGATATCTTGGGTGCTATTAGAGATATCGTAATAAACCAAAGTGAATTATCTGCAGGAGGCCCTGGCGCAAGAATCTGTGCAGCGGGAACGACCTCGGACCACCAGGGGCCGAGACAACAACCGTCTCATGGGGCCGGACACTCAGGGTCAGGGAAAAATCCAATATATATCTGGTGATATCTTGGGTGCTATTAGAGATAGCGCAATAAACCAAAGTGAGTTATCTGCAGGAGGCACTGGCGCCTGAAGCTGGGCAGCGGGAACGACCTCGGACCACCAGGGGCCGAGAAAACCACAGTCTCATGGGGCCGGACACTCAGGGTCAGGGGAAAATCCAATATATATCTGGTGATATCTCGGGTGCTGTTAGAGATAGCGCAATAAACCAAAGTGAATTATCTGCAGGAGGCCCTGGCGGATGAATCTGTGCAGCGGGAACGACCTCGGACCACCAGGGTCCGAGAAAAACACCGTCTCATGGGGCCGCACACTCAGGGTCAGTGAAAAATCCAATATATATCTGGTGATATCTCGGGTGCTATTACAGATAGCGCAATAAGTCAAAGTGCATTGTCTGTAGGAGGACCTGGCGCATGAATCTGTGAAGCGGCAACGACCTCGGACCACCAGGGGCCGAGAAAACCACAGTCTCATGGGGCCGCACACTCAGGGTCAGTGAAAAATCCAATATATATCTGGTGATATCTCGGGTGCTATTACAGATAGCGCAATAAGTCAAAGTGCATTGTCTGTAGGAGGACCTGGCGCATGAATCTGTGAAGCGGCAACGACGTCGGACCACCAGGGGCCGAGAAAACCACAGTCTCATGGGGCCGGACACTCAGGGTCAGTGGAAAATCCAGTTTATATCTGGTGATATCTCGGGTGCTATTAGAGATAGCGCAATAAACCAAAGTGAATTCCCTGCAGGAGGCCCTGGCGCATGAATCTGTGCAGCGGGAACGACCTCGGACCACCAGGGGCCGAAAAAACCACAGTCTCATGGGGCCGGACACTCAGGGTCAGGGGAAAATCCAGTATATATCTGTTGATATCTCGGGTGCCATTAGAGATAGCGCAATAAACCAAAGTGAATTATCTGCAGGAGGCCCTGGCGCATGAATCTGTGCAACGGTAACGACCTCGGACCACCAGGGGTCGAAAAAACGACAGTCTCATGGGGCCGGACACTCAGGGTCAGGGAAAAATCCAATATATATCTGGTGATATCTCGGGTGCTATTACAGATAGCGCAATAAATCAAAGTGCATTGTCTGTAGGAGGCCCAGGCGAATAAATCTGGCCAGCTGGAACGACCTCGGACCACCAGGGGCCGAGAATACCACAGTCTCATGGGGCCGCACACTCAGGTTCAGGGTAAAATCCAATATTTATCTGGTGATATCTCGGGTGCTATTACAGATAGCCCAATAAATCAAAGTGCATTGTCGGTAGGAGGCCCTGGCGCATGAATCTGTGCAGCGGGAACGACCTCGGACCACCAGGGGCCGGGAAAACCACAGTCTCATGGGGCCGGACACTCAGGGTCAGGGGAAAATCCAATATATATCTGGTGATATCTCGGGTGCTATTAGAGATAGCGCAATAAACCAAAGTGAATTATCTGCAGGAGGCCCTGGCGCATGCATCTGTGCAGCGGGAACGACCTCGGACCACCAGGGGCCAAGAAAACCACCGTCTCATGGCGCCGGACACTCAGGGTCAGGGAAAAATCCAATATATATCTGGTGATATCTCGGGTGCTATTAGAGATAGCGCAATAAATCAAAGTGCATTGTCTGTAGGAGGCCCAGGCGCATGAATCTGGCCAGCGGGAACGACCTCGGACCACCAGGGGCCGAGAAAACCACAGTCTCATGGGGCCGGACACTCAGGGTCAGGGGAAAATCCAATATATATCTGGTGATATCTCGGGTGCTATTTGAGATAGCGCAATAAATCAAAGTGCATTGTCTGTAGGAGGCCCAGGCGCATGAATCTGGCCAGCGGGAACGACCTCGGACCACCAGGGGCCGAGAAAACCACAGTCTCATGGGGCCGGACACTCAGGGTCAGGGGAAAATCCAATATATATCTGGTGATATCTCGGGTGCTATTACAGATAGCTTAATAAATCAAAGTGCATTGTCTGTAGGAGGCCCAGGCGAATGAATCTGTGGAGCGGTAACGACCTCGGAACACCAGGGACCGAGAAAACCACCGCCTCATGGGGCCGGACACTCAGGGTCAGTGAAAAATACAATATATATGTGGTGATATCTCGGGTGCTATTACAGATAGCGCAATAAATCAAAGTGCATTATCTGTAGGAGACCCTGGCGCATGAATCTGTGCAGCGGGAACGACCTCGGAACACCAGGGACCGAGAAAACCACCGTCTCATGGGGCCGGACACTCAGGGTCAGTGAAAAATCCAATATATATGTGGTGATATCTCGGGTGCTATTACAGATAGCGCAATAAATCAAAGTGAATTATCTGCAGTAGGCCCTGGCGCATGAATCTGTGCAGCGGGAACGACCTCGGACCACCAGGGGCCGAGAAAACTACCGTCTCATGGGGCCGGTCACTCAGGGTCAGTGAAAAATGCAATATATATCTGCTGATATCTCGGGTGCTATTAGAGATAGCGCAATGAACCAAAGTGAATTATCTGCAGGAGGCCCTGGCGCATGAATCTGCGCAGCGGGAACGACCTCGGACCACCAGGGGCCTAGAAGACGACCGTCTCATGGGGCCGGACACTCAGGGTCAGGGAAAAATCCAATATATATCTGGTGATATTTCGGGTGCTATTACAGATATCGCAATAAACCAAAGTGCACTGTCTGTAGGAGGCCCTGGCGCATGAATCTGGGCAGCGGGAACGACCTCGGACCACCAGGGGCCGAGAAAACCACCGTCTCATGGGTCCGGACACTCAGGGTCATGGGAAAATCCAATATATATCTGGTGATATCTCGGGTGCTATTATAGATAGCGCAATAAACCAAAGTGAATTATCTGAAGGAGGCCCTGGCGCATGCATCTGTGCAGCGGGAACGACCTCGGACCACCAGGGGCCAAGAAAACCACAGTCTCATGGGGCCGGACACTCAGGGTCAGGGAAAAATCCAATATATATCTGGTGATATCTTGGGTGCTATTACAGATAGCGCAATAAATCAAAGTGCATTGTCTGCAGGAGGCCCTGGCGCAAGAATCTGTGCAGCGGGAACGACCTCGGACCACCAGGGGCCGAGACAACAACCGTCTCATGGGGCCGGACACTCAGGGTCAGGGAAAAATCCAATATATATCTGGTGATATCTTGGGTGCTATTAGAGATAGCGCAATAAACCAAAGTGAGTTATCTGCAGGAGGCACTGGCGCCTGAAGCTGGGCAGCGGGAACGACCTCGGACCACCAGAGTCCGAGAAAAACACCGTCTCATGGGGCCGCACACTCAGGGTCAGTGAAAAATCCAATATATATCTGGTGATATCTCGGGTGCTATTACAGATAGCGCAATAAGTCAAAGTGCATTGTCTGTAGGAGGACCTGGCGCATGAATCTGTGAAGCGGCAACGACCTCGGACCACCAGGGGCCGAGAAAACCACAGTCTCATGGGGCCGGACACTCAGGGTCAGTGGAAAATCCAGTGTATATCTGGTGATATCTCGGGTGCTATTAGAGATAGCGCAATAAACCAAAGTGAATTCTCTGCAGGAGGCCCTGGCGCATGAATCTGTGCAGCGGGAACGACCTCGGACCACCAGGGGCCGAAAAAACCACAGTCTCATGGGGCCGGACACTCAGGGTCAGGGGAAAATACAGTATATATCTGTTGATATCTCGGGTGCTATTAGAGATAGCGCAATAAACCAAAGTGAATTATCTGCAGGAGGCCCTGGCGCATGAATCAGTGCAACGGTAACGACCTCGGACCACCAGGGGTCTAAAAAACGACAGTCTCATGGGGCCGGACACTCAGGGTCAGGGAAAAATCCAATATATATCTGGTGATATCTCGGGTGCTATTACAGATAGCGCAATAAATCAAAGTGCATTGTCTGTAGGAGGCCCTGGCGCATGAATCTGTGCAGCGGGAACGACCTCGGACCACCAGGGGCCGAGAAAACCACAGTCTCATGGGGCGGACACTCAGGGTCAGGGGAAAATCCAATATATATCTGGTGATATCTCGAGTGCTATTAAAGATAGCGCAATAAGCCAAAGGGAATTATCTGCTGGAGGCCCTGGCGCATGTATCTGTGCAGCGGGAACGACCTAGGACCACCAGGGGCCGAGAAAACTACCGTCTCATGGGGCCGGTCACTCAGGGTCAGTGAAAAATGCAATATATATCTGCTGATATCTCGGGTGCTATTAGAGATAGCGCAATGAACCAAAGTGAATTATCTGCAGGAGGCCCTGGCGCATGAATCTGCGCAGCGGGAACGACCTCGGACCACCAGGGGCCTAGAAGACGACCGTCTCATGGGGCCGGACACTCAGGGTCAGGGAAAAATCCAATATATATCTGGTGATATCTCGGGTGCTATTACAGATATCGCAATAAACCAAAGTGCACTGTCTGTAGGAGGCCCTGGCGCATGAATCTGGGCAGCGGGAACGACCTCGGACCACCAGGGGCCGAGAAAACCACAGTCTCATGGGGCCGGACACTCAGGGTCAGTGGAAAATCCAGTGTATATCTGGTGATATCTCGGGTGCTATTAGAGATAGCGCAATAAACCAAAGTGAATTCTCTGCAGGAGGCCCTGGCGCATGAATCTGTGCAGCGGGAACGACCTCGGACCACCAGGGGCCGAAAAAACCACAGTCTCATGGGGCCGGACACTCAGGGTCAGGGGAAAATCCAGTATATATCTGTTGATATCTCGGGTGCTATTAGAGATAGCGCAATAAACCAAAGTGAATTATTTGCAGGAGGCCCTGGCGCATGAATCAGTGCAACGGTAACGACCTCGGACCACCAGGGGTCTAAAAAACGACAGTCTCATGGGGCCGGACACTCAGGGTCAGGGAAAAATCCAATATATATCTGGTGATATCTCGGGTGCTATTACAGATAGCGCAATAAATCAAAGTGCATTGTCTGTAGGAGGCCCTGGCGCATGAATCTGTGCAGCGGGAACGACCTCGGACCACCAGGGGCCGAGAAAACCACAGTCTCATGGGGCGGACACTCAGGGTCAGGGGAAAATCCAATATATATCTGGTGATATCTCGGGTGCTATTAAAGATAGCGCAATAAGCCAAAGGGAATTATCTGCTGGAGGCCCTGGCGCATGTATCTGTGCAGCGGGAACGACCTAGGACCACCAGGGGCCGAGAAAACTACCGTCTCATGGGGCCGGTCACTCAGGGTCAGTGAAAAATGCAATATATATCTGCTGATATCTCGGGTGCTATTAGAGATAGCGCAATGAACCAAAGTGAATTATCTGCAGGAGGCCCTGGCGCATGAATCTGCGCAGCGGGAACGACCTCGGACCACCAGGGGCCTAGAAGACGACCGTCTCATGGGGCCGGACACTCAGGGTCAGGGAAAAATCCAATATATATCTGGTGATATCTCGGGTGCTATTACAGATATCGCAATAAACCAAAGTGCACTGTCTGTAGGAGGCCCTGGCGCATGAATCTGGGCAGCGGGAACGACCTCGGACCACCAGGGGCCGAGAAAACCACCGTCTCATGGGTCCGGACACTCAGGGTCATGGGAAAATCCAATATATATCTGGTGATATCTCGGGTGCTATTATAGATAGCGCAATAAACCAAAGTGAATTATCTGAAGGAGGCCCTGGCGCATGCATCTGTGCAGCGGGAACGACCTCGGACCACCAGGGGCCAAGAAAACCACAGTCTCATGGGGCCGGACACTCAGGGTCAGGGAAAAATCCAATATATATCTGGTGATATCTTGGGTGCTATTACAGATAGCGCAATAAATCAAAGTGCATTGTCTGCAGGAGGCCCTGGCGCAAGAATCTGTGCAGCGGGAACGACCTCGGACCACCAGGGGCCGAGACAACAACCGTCTCATGGGGCCGGACACTCAGGGTCAGGGAAAAATCCAATATATATCTGGTGATATCTTGGGTGCTATTAGAGATAGCGCAATAAACCAAAGTGAGTTATCTGCAGGAGGCACTGGCGCCTGAAGCTGGGCAGCGGGAACGACCTCGGACCACCAGAGTCCGAGAAAAACACCGTCTCATGGGGCCGCACACTCAGGGTCAGTGAAAAATCCAATATATATCTGGTGATATCTCGGGTGCTATTACAGATAGCGCAATAAGTCAAAGTGCATTGTCTGTAGGAGGACCTGGCGCATGAATCTGCGAAGCGGCAACGACCTCGGACCACCAGGGGCCGAGAAAACCACAGTCTCATGGGGCCGGACACTCAGGGTCAGTGGAAAATCCAGTGTATATCTGGTGATATCTCGGGTGCTATTAGAGATAGCGCAATAAACCAAAGTGAATTCTCTGCAGGAGGCCCTGGCGCATGAATCTGTGCAGCGGGAACGACCTCGGACCACCAGGGGCCGAAAAAACCACAGTCTCATGGGGCCGGACACTCAGGGTCAGGGGAAAATCCAGTATATATCTGTTGATATCTCGGGTGCTATTAGAGATAGCGCAATAAACCAAAGTGAATTATCTGCAGGAGGCCCTGGCGCATGAATCAGTGCAACGGTAACGACCTCGGACCACCAGGGGTCTAAAAAACGACAGTCTCATGGGGCCGGACACTCAGTGTCAGGGAAAAATCCAATATATATCTGGTGATATCTCGGGTGCTATTACAGATAGCGCAATAAATCAAAGTGCATTGTCTGTAGGAGGCCCTGGCGCATGAATCTGTGCAGCGGGAACGACCTCGGACCACCAGGTGCCGAGAAAACCACAGTCTCATGGGGCGGACACTCAGGGTCAGGGGAAAATCCAATATATATCTGGTGATATCTCGGGTGCTATTAAAGATAGCGCAATAAGCCAAAGGGAATTATCTGCTGGAGGCCCTGGCGCATGTATCTGTGCAGCGGGAACGACCTAGGACCACCAGGGGCCGAGAAAACCACCGTCTCATGGGGCCGGACACTCAGGGTAAGGGAAAAATCCAATATATATCTGGTGATATCTCGGGTGCTATTAGAGATAGCGCAATAAACGAAAGTGAATAATCTGCAGGAGGCCCTGGCGCATGAATCTGTGCAGCGGGAACGACCGCGGACCACCAGGGGCCGAGAAAACCACCGTCTCATGGGGCCGGACACTCAGGGTCAGGGAAAAATCCAATATATATCTGGTGATATCTCGGGTGCTATTAGAGATAGCGCAATAAACCAATGTGACTCATCTGCAGGAGGCCCTGGCGCCTGAAGCTGTGCAGCGCGAACGACCTCGGACCACCAGGGGCCGAGAAAACCACCGTCTCATGGGACCGGACACTCTGGGTCAGCGAAAAATCCAATATATATGTGGTGATATCTCGGGTGCTATTACAGATAGCGCAATAAATCAAAGTGCATTGTCTGTAGGAGGCCCTGGCGCATGAATCTGTGCAGCGGGAACGACCTCGGACCACCAGGGGCCGATAAAACTACAGTCTCATGCGGCCGGACACTCAGGGTCTGGGGAAAATCCAATATATATCTGGTGATATCTCCGGTCCTATTACAGATAGCGAAATAAATCAAAGTGCATTGTCTGTAGGAGGCCCTGGCGCCTGAATGTGTGCAGCGGGAACGACCTCGGACCACCAGAGGCCGAGGAAACCACAGTCTCATGGGGCCGGACACTCAGGGTCAGGGAAAAATCCAATATATATCTGGTGATATCTTGGGTGCTATTAGATATGGCGCAATAAACCAAAGTGAATTATCTGCAGGAGGCCCTGGCGCATGAATCTGTGCAACGGGAACGACCTCGGACCACCAGGGGCCGAAAAATCCACAGTCTCATGGGGCCGGACACTCAGGGTCAGGGAAAAATCCAATATATATCTGGTGATATCTTGGGTGCTATTAGAGATAACGTAATAAACCAAAGTGAATTATCTGCAGGAGGCCCTGGCGCAAGAATCTGTGCAGCGGGAACGACGTCGGACCACCAGGGGCCGAGACAACAACCGTCTCATGGGGCCGGACACTCAGGGTCAGGGAAAAATCCAATATATATCTGATGATATCTTGGGTGCTATTAGAGATAGCGCAATAAACCAAAGTGAGTTATCTGCAGGAGGCCCTGGCGCCTGAAGCTGTGCAGCGGGAACGACCTCGGACCACCAGGGGCCGAGAAAACCACAGTCTCATGGGCCCGGACACTCAGGGTCAGGGGAAAATCCAATATATATCTGGTGATATCTCGGGTGCTATTACAGATAGCTTAATAAATCAAAGTGCATTGTCTGTAGGAGGCCCAGGCGAATGAATCTGTGGAGCGGTAACGACCTCGGAACACCAGGGACCGAGAAAACCACCGCCTCATGGGGCCGGACACTCAGGGTCAGTGAAAAATCCAATATATATGTGGTGATATCTCGGGTGCTATTACAGATAGCGCAATAAATCAAAGTGCATTATCTGTAGGAGACCCTGGCGCATGAATCTGTGCAGCGGGAACGACCACGGAACACCAGGGACCGAGAAAACCACCGTCTCATGGGGCCGGACACTCAGGGTCAGTGAAAAATCCAATATATATGTGGTGATATCTCGGGTGCCATTACAGATAGCGCAATAAATCAAAGTGAATTATCTGCAGTAGGCCCTGGCGCATGAATCTGTGCAGCGGGAACGACCTCGGACCACCAGGGGCCGAGAAAACTACCGTCTCATGGGGCCGGTCACTCAGGGTCAGTGAAAAATGCAATATATATCTGCTGATATCTCGGGTGCTATTAGAGATAGCGCAATAAACCAAAGTGAATTATCTGCAGGAGGCCCGGGCGCATGAATCTGCGCAGCGGGAACGACCTCGGACCACCAGGGGCCTAGAAGACGACCGTCTCATGGGGCCGGACACTCAGGGTCACGGAAAAATCCAATATATATCTGGTGATATCTCGGGTGCTATTACAGATATCGCAATAAACCAAAGTGCACTGTCTGTAGGAGGCCCTGGCGCATGAATCTGGGCAGCGGGAACGACCTCGGACCACCAGGGGCCGAGAAAACCACCGTCTCATGGGTCCGGACACTCAGGGTCAGGGGAAAATCCAATATATATCTGGTGATATCTCGGGTGCTATTATAGATAGCGCAATAAACCAAAGTGAATTATCTGAAGGAGGCCCTGGCGCATGTATCTGTGCAGCGGGAACGACCTCGGACCACCAGGGGCCAAGAAAACCACAGTCTCATGGGGCCGGACACTCAGGGTCAGTGAAAAATCCAATATATATCTGGTGATATCTTGGGTGCTATTACAGATAGCGCAATAAATCAAAGTGCATTGTCTACAGGAGGCCCTGGCGCATGAATCTGTGCAACGGGAACGACCTCGGACCACCAGGGGCCGAAAAATCCACAGTCTCATGGGGCCGGACACTCAGGGTCAGGGAAAAATCCAATATATATCTGGTGATATCTTGGGTGCTATTAGAGATAGCGTAATAAACCAAAGTGAATTATCTGCAGGAGGCCCTGGCGCAAGAATCTGTGCAGCGGGAACGACCTCGGACCACCAGGGGCCGAGACAACAACCGTCTCATGGGGCCGGACACTCAGGGTCAGGGAAAAATCCAATATATATCTGGTGATATCTTGGGTGCTATTAGAGATAGCGCAATAAACCAAAGTGAGTTATCTGCAGGAGGCACTGGCGCCTGAAGCTGGGCAGCGGGAACGACCTCGGACCACCAGGGGCCGAGAAAACCACAGTCTCATGGGGTCGGACACTCAGGGTCAGGGGAAAATCCAATATATATCTGGTGATATCTCGGGTGCTGTTAGAGATAGCGCAATAAACCAAAGTGAATTATCTGCAGGAGGCCCTGGCGGATGAATCTGTGCAGCGGGAACGACCTCGGACCACCAGGGTCCGAGGAAAACACCGTCTCATGGGGCCGCACACTCAGGGTCAGTGAAAAATCCAATATATATCTGGTGATATCTCGGGTGCTATTACAGATAGCGCAATAAGTCAAAGTGCATTGTCTGTAGGAGGACCTGGCGCATGAATCTGTGAAGCGGCAACGACCTCGGACCACCAGGGGCCGAGAAAACCACAGTCTCATGGGGCCGCACACTCAGGGTCAGTGAAAAATCCAATATATATCTGGTGATATCTCGGGTGCTATTACAGATAGCGCAATAAGTCAAAGTGCATTGTCTGTAGGAGGACCTGGCGCATGAATCTGTGAAGCGGCAACGACGTCGGACCACCAGGGGCCGAGAAAACCACAGTCTCATGGGGCCGGACACTCAGGGTCAGTGGAAAATCCAGTTTATATCTGGTGATATCTCGGGTGCTATTAGAGATAGCGCAATAAACCAAAGTGAATTCCCTGCAGGAGGCCCTGGCGCATGAATCTGTGCAGCGGGAACGACCTCGGACCACCAGGGGCCGAAAAAACCACAGTCTCATGGGGCCGGACACTCAGGGTCAGGGGAAAATCCAGTATATATCTGTTGATATCTCGGGTGCTATTAGAGATAGCGCAATAAACCAAAGTGAATTATCTGCAGGAGGCCCTGGCGCATGAATCTGTGCAACGGTAACGACCTCGGACCACCAGGGGTCGAAAAAACGACAGTCTCATGGGGCCGGACACTCAGGGTCAGGGAAAAATCCAATATATATCTGGTGATATCTCGGGTGCTATTAGAGATAGCGCAATAAATCAAAGTGCATTGTCTGTAGGAGGCCCTGGCGCATGAATCTGCGCAGCGGGAACGACCTAGGACCACCAGGGGCCGAAAAAACCACAGTCTCATGGGGCCGGACACTCAGGGTCAGGGGAAAATCCAGTATATATCTGTTGATATCTCGGGTGCTATTAGAGATAGCGCAATAAACCAAAGTGAATTATCTGCAGGAGGCCCTGGCGCATGAATCTGTGCAACGGTAACGACCTCGGACCACCAGGGGTCGAAAAAACGACAGTCTCATGGGGCCGGACACTCAGGGTCAGGGAAAAATCCAATATATATCTCGTGATATCTCGGGTGCTATTACAGATAGCGCAATAAATCAAAGTGCATTGTCTGTAGGAGGCCCTGTCGCATGAATCTGTGCAGCGGGAACGACCTAGGACCACCAGGGGCCGAGAAAACCACCGTCTCATGGGGCCGGACACTCAGGGTAAGGGAAAAATCCAATATATATCAGGTGATATCTCGGGTTCTATTAGAGATAGCGCAATAAACGAAAGTGAATAATCTGCAGGAGGCCCTGGCGCATGAATCTGTGCAGCGGGAACGACCGCGGACCACCAGGGGCCGAGAAAACCACCGTCTCATGGGGCCGGACACTCAGGGTCAGGGAAAAATCCAATATATATCTGGTGATATCTCGGGTGCTATTAGAGATAGCGCAATAAACCAATGTGAGTCATCTGCAGGAGGCCCTGGCGCCTGAAGCTGTGCAGCGCGAACGACCTCGGACCACCAGGGGCCGAGAAAACCACCGTCTCATGGGACCGGACACTCTGGGTCAGCGAAAAATCCAATATATATGTGGTGATATCTCGGGTGCTATTACAGATAGCGCAATAAATCAAAGTGCATTGTCTGTAGGAGGCCCTGGCGCATGAATCTGTGCAGCGGGAACGACCTCGGACCACCAGGGGCCGATAAAACTACAGTCTCATGCGGCCGGACACTCAGGGTCTGGGGAAAATCCAATATATATCTGGTGATATCTCCGGTCCTATTACAGATAGCGAAATAAATCAAAGTGCATTGTCTGTAGGAGGCCCTGGCGCCTGAATGTGTGCAGCGGGAACGACCTCGGACCACCAGAGGCCGAGGAAACCACAGTCTCATGGGGCCGGACACTCAGGGTCAGGGAAAAATCCAATATATATCTGGTGATATCTTGGGTGCTATTAGATATGGCGCAATAAACCAAAGTGAATTATCTGCAGGAGGCCCTGGCGCATGAATCTGTGCAACGGGAACGACCTCGGACCACCAGGGGCCGAAAAATCCACAGTCTCATGGGGCCGGACACTCAGGGTCAGGGAAAAATCCAATATATATCTGGTGATATCTTGGGTGCTATTAGAGATAACGTAATAAACCAAAGTGAATTATCTGCAGGAGGCCCTGGCGCAAGAATCTGTGCAGCGGGAACGACCTCGGACAACCAGGGGCCGAGACAACAACCGTCTCATGGGGCCGGACACTCAGGGTCAGGGAAAAATCCAATATATATCTGATGATATCTTGGGTGCTATTAGAGATAGCGCAATAAACCAAAGTGAGTTATCTGCAGGAGGCCCTGGCGCCTGAAGCTGTGCAGCGGGAACGACCTCGGACCACCAGGGGCCGAGAAAACCACAGTCTCATGGGGCCGGACACTCAGGGTCAGGGGAAAATCCAATATATATCTGGTGATATCTCGGGTGCTATTACAGATCGCTTAATAAATCAAAGTGCATTGTCTGTAGGAGGCCCAGGCGAATGAATCTGTGGAGCGGTAACGACCTCGGAACACCAGGGACCGAGAAAACCACCGCCTCATGGGGCCGGACACACAGGGTCAGTGAAAAATCCAATATATATGTGGTGATATCTCGGGTGCTATTACAGATAGCGCAATAAATCAAAGTGCATTATCTGTAGGAGACCCTGGCGCATGAATCTGTGCAGCGGGAACGACCACGGAACACCAGGGACCGAGAAAACCACCGTCTCATGGGGCCGGACACTCAGGGTCAGTGAAAAATCCAATATATATGTGGTGATATCTCGGGTGCTATTATAGATAGCGCAATAAATCAAAGTGAATTATCTGCAGTAGGCCCTGGCGCATGAATCTGTGCAGCGGGAACGACCTCGGACCACCAGGGGCCGAGAAAACTACCGTCTCATGGGGCCGGTCACTCAGGGTCAGTGAAAAATGCAATATATATCTGCTGATATCTCGGGTGCTATTAGAGATAGCGCAATAAACCAAAGTGAATTATCTGCAGGAGGCCCGGGCGCATGAATCTGCGCAGCGGGAACGACCTCGGACCACCAGGGGCCTAGAAGACGACCGTCTCATGGGGCCGGACACTCAGTGTCAGGGAAAAATCCAATATATATCTGGTGATATCTCGGGTGCTATTACAGATATCGCAATAAACCAAAGTGCACTGTCTGTAGGAGGCCCTGGCGCATGAATCTGTGCAACGGGAACGACCTCGGACCACCAGGGGCCGAAAAATCCACAGTCTCATGGGGCCGGACACTCAGGGTCAGGGAAAAATCCAATATATATCTGGTGATATCTTGGGTGCTATTAGAGATAGCGTAATAAACCAAAGTGAATTATCTGCAGGAGGCCCTGGCGCAAGAATCTGTGCAGCGGGAACGACCTCGGACCACCAGGGGCCGAGACAACAACCGTCTCATGGGGCCGGACACTCAGGGTCAGGGAAAAATCCAATATATATCTGGTGATATCTTGGGTGCTATTAGAGAAAGCGCAATAAACCAAAGTGAGTTATCTGCAGGAGGCACTGGCGCCTGAAGCTGGGCAGCGGGAACGACCTCGGACCACCAGGGGCCGAGAAAACCACAGTCTCATGGGGCCGGACACTCAGGGTCAGGGGAAAATCCAATATATATCTGGTGATATCTCGGGTGCTGTTAGAGATAGCGCAATAAACCAAAGTGATTTATCTGCAGGAGGCCCTGGCGGATGAATCTGTGCAGCGGTAACGACCTCGGACCACCAGGGTCCGAGAAAAACACCGTCTCATGGGGCCGCACACTCAGGGTCAGTGAAAAATCCAATATATGTCTGGTGATATCTCGGGTGCTATTACAGATAGCGCAATAAGTCAAAGTGCATTGTCTGTAGGAGGACCTGGTGCATGAATCTGTGAAGCGGCAACGACCTCGGACCACCAGGGGCCGAGAAAACCGCAGTCTCATGGGGCCGGACTATCAGGGTCAGGGGAAAATCCAGTTTATATCTGGTGATATCTCGGGTGCTATTAGAGATTGCGCAATAAACCAAAGTGAATTCTCTGCAGGAGGCCCTGGCGCATGAATCTGTGCAGCGGGAACGACCTCGGACCACCAGGGGCCGAAAAAACCACAGTCTCATGCGGCCGGACACTCAGGGTCAGGGGAAAATCCAGTATATATCTGTTGATATCTCGGGTGCTACTAGAGATAGCGCAATAAACCAAAGTGAATTATCTGCAGGAGGCCCTGGCGCATGAATCTGTGCAGCGGGAACGACCTCGGACCACCAGGGGCCGAGAAAACCACAGTCTCATGGGGCGGACACTCAGGGTCAGGGGAAAATCCAATATATATCTGGTGATATCTCGGGTGCTATTAAAGATAGCGCAATAAGCCAAAGGGAATTATCTGCTGGAGGCCCTGGCGCATGTATCTGTGCAGCGGGAACGACCTAGGACCACCAGGGGCCGAGAAAACCACCGTCTCATGGGGCCGAACACTCAGGGTAAGGGAAAAATCCAATATATATCTGGTGATATCTCGGGTGCTATTAGAGATAGAGCAATAAACGAAAGTGAATTATCTGCAGGAGGCCCTGGCGCATGAATCTGTGCAGCGGGAACGACCGCGGACCACCAGGGGCCGAGAAAACCACCGTCTCATGGGGCCGGACACTCAGGGTCAGGGAAAAATCCAATATATATCTGGTGATATCTCGGGTGCTATTAGAGATAGCGCAATAAACCAATGTGAGTCATCTGCAGGAGGCCCTGGCGCCTGAAGCTGTGCAGCGCGAACGACCTCGGACCACCAGGGGCCGAGAAAACCACCGTCTCATGGGACCGGACACTCTGGGTCAGCGAAAAATCCAATATATATGTGGTGATATCTCGGGTGCTATTACAGATAGCGCAATAAATCAAAGTGAATTATCTGCAGGAGGCCCTGGCGCATGAATCTGTGCAGCGGGAACGTCCTCGGACCTCCAGGGGCCGAAAAATCCACAGTCTCATGGGGCCGGACACTCAGGGTCAAGGGAAAATCCAATATATATCTGGTGATATCTCGGGTGCTATTACAGATAGCGCAATAAACCAAAGTGAATTATCTGCAGGAGGCCCTGTCGCATGAATCTGTGCAGCGGGAACGACCTCGGACCACCAGGGGCCGAGAAAACCACCGTCTCATGGGGCCGGACACTCAGGGTCAGGGGAAAATCCAATATATATCTGGTGATATCTCGGGTGCTATTACAGATAGAGCAATAAATCAAAGTGCATTGTCTGTAGGAGGCCCTGGCGCATGAATCTGTGCAGCGGGAACAACCTCGGACCACCAGGGGCCGAGAAAACCACAGTCTCATGGGGCCGGACACTCAGGGTCAGGGCAAAACCCAATATATATCTGGTGATATCTCGGGTGCTATTAGAGATAGCGCAATAAACCAAAGTGAATTATCTGCAGGAGGCCCTGGCGCATGCATCTGTGCAGCGGGAACGACCTCGGACCACCAGGGGCCGAGAAAACCACCGTCTCATGGGGCTGGACACTCAGGGTGAGGGAAATATCCAATATATATCTGGTGATATCTCGGGTGCTATTACAGATCGCTTAATAAATCAAAGTGCATTGTCTGTAGGAGGCCCTGGTGCATGAATCTGTGCAGCGGGAACGACCTCGGACCCCCAGGGGCCGAGACAACCACCGTCTCATGGGGCCGGACACTCAGGGTCTGGGAAAAATCCAATATATATCCGGTGATATCTCGGTTGCTCTTACAGATAGCGCAATAAATCAAAGTGCATTGTCTGTAGGAGGCCCTGGCGCATGAATCTGTGCAGCGGGAACGACCTCGGACCACCAGGGGCCGAGAAAACGACCGTCTCATTGGGCCGGACACTCAGGGTCAGTGAAAAATCCAATATATATCTGGTGATATCTCGGGTGCTATTACAGATAGCGCAATAAATCAAAGTGCATTGTCTGTAGGAGGCCCTGGCGCATGTATCTGTGCAGCGGGAACTACCTCGGACAACCAGGGACCGAGAAAACCACAGTCTCATGGGGCCGGACACTCAGGGTCAGGGCAAAACCCAATATATATCTGGTGATATCTCGGGTGCTATTAGAGATAGCGCAATAAACCAAAGTGAATTATCTGCAAGAGGCCCTGGCGCATGCATCTGTGCAGCGGGAACGACCTCGGACCACCAGGGGCCGAGAAAACCACCGTCTCATGGGGCTGGACACTCAGGGTGAGGGAAATATCCAATATATATCTGGTGATATCTCGGGTGCTATTACAGATAGCGCAATAAATCAAAGTGCATTGTCTGTAGGAGGCCCTGGCGCATGAAACTGTGCAGCGGGAACGACCTCGGACCACCAGGGGCCGAGAAAACGACCGTCTCATGGGGCCGGACGCTCAGGGTCAGTGAAAAATCCAATATATATCTGGTGATATCTCGGGTGCTATTACAGATAGCGCACTAAATCAAAGGGCATTGTCTGTAGGAGGCCCTGGCGCATGAACCTGTGCAGCGGCAACGACCTCGGACCACCAGGGGCCGAGAAAACCACAGTCTCATGGGGCCGGACACTCAGGGTCAGGGGAAAATCCAATATATATCTGGTGATATCTCGGGTGCTATTACAGATAGCGCAATAAATCAAAGTGCATTGTCTGTAGGAGGCCCTGGTGCATGAATCTGTGCAGCGGGAACGACCTCGGACCCCCAGGGGCCGAGTCAACCACCGTCTCATGGGGCCGGACACTCAGGGTCTGGGAAAAATCCAATATATATCCGGTGATATCTCGGGTGCTATTACAGATAGCGCAATAAATCAAAGTGCATCGTCTGTAGGAGGCCCTGGCGCATGAATCTGTGCAGCGGGAACGACCTCGGACCACCAGGGGCCGAGAAAACCACAGTCTCATGGGGCCGGACTCTCAGGGTCAGGGGAAAATCCAATATATATCTGGTGATATCTCGGGTGCTATTAGAGATAGCGCAATAAACCAAAGTGAATTATCTGCAGGAGGCCCTGGCGCATGCATCTGTGCAGCGGGAACGACCTCGGACCACCAGGGGCCGAGAAAACCACCGTCTCATGGGGCTGGACACTCAGGGTTAGGGAAATATCCAATATATATCTGGTGATATCTCGGGTGCTATTACAGATAGCGCAATAAATCAAAGTGCATTGTCTGTAGGTGGCCCTGGCGCATGAATCTGTGCAGCGGGAACGACCTAGGACCACCAGGGGCCGAGAAAACCACAGTCTCATGGGGCCGGACTCTCAGGGTCAGGGGAAAATCCAATATATATCTGGTGATATCTCGGGTGCTAATAGAGATAGCGCAATAAACCAAAGTGAATTATCTGCAGGAGGCCCTGGCGCATGAATCTGTGCAGCGGGAACGACTTCGGACCACCAGGGGCCGAGAAAACGACCGTCTCATGGGGCCGGACACTCAGGGTCAGTGAAAAATCCAATATATATCTGGTGATATCTCGGGTGCTATTACAGATAGCGCAATAAATCAAAGTGCATTGTCTGTAGGAGGCCCTGGCGGATGAATCTGTGCAGCGGGAACGACGTCGGACCACCAGGGGCAGAAAAAACCACAGTCTCATGGGGCCGGACCCTCATGGTCAGGGTAAAATCCAATATATATCTGGTGATATCTCGTGTGCTATTACAGATAGCGCAATAAATCAAAGTGCATTGTCTGTAGGAGGCCCTGGCGCATGAATCTGTGCAGCGGGAACGACCTCGGACCACCAGGGGCCGAGAAAACCACAGTCTCATGGGGCCGGACACTCAGGGTCAGGGGAAAATCCAATATATATCTGGTGATATCTCGGGTGCTATTAGAGATAGCGCAATAAACCAAAGTGAATTATCTGCAGGAGGCCCTGGCGCATGAATCTGTGCAGCGGGAACGACCTCTGACCACCAGGGGCCGAAAAAACCACAGTCTCATGGGGTCGGATACTCAGGGTCAGGGGAAAATCCAATATAGATCTGGTGATATCTCGGGTGCTATTACAGATAGCGCAATAAATCAAAGTGCATTGTCTGTAGGAGGCCCTGGCGCATGAATCTGTGCAGCGGGAACGACCTCGGACCACCAGGGGCCGAGAAAACCACAGTCTCATGGGGCCGGACTCTCAGGGTCAGGGGAAAATCCAATATATATCTGGTGATATCTCGGGTGCTATTACAGATAGCGCAATAAATCAAAGTGCATTGTCTGTAGGAGGCCCTGGCGCATGAATCTGTGCAGCGGGAACGACCTCGGACCACCAGGGGCCGAGAAAACGACCGTCTCATGGGGCCGGACACTCAGGGTCAGTGAAAAATCCAATATATATCTGGTGATATCTCGGGTGCTATTACAGATAGCGCAATAAATCAAAGTGCATTGTCTGTAGGAGGCCCTGGCGGATGAATCTGTGCAGCGGGAACGACCTCGGACCACCAGGGGCCGAGATAACCACAGTCTCATGGGGCCGGACACTCAGGGTCAGGGGAAAATCCAGTATATATCTGGTGATATCTCGGGTGCTATTAGAGATAGCGCAATAAACCAAAGTGAATTATCTGCAGGATGCCCTGGCGCACGAATCTGTGCAAGCGGGAACGTCCTCGGACCTCCAGGGGCCGAGACAACCACCGTCGCATGGGGCCGGACACTCAGGGTCAGGGTAAAATCCAATATATATCTGGTGATATCTCGGGTGCTATTACAGATAGCGCAATAAACCAAAGTGAATTATCTGCAGGAGGCCCTGGCGCATGCATCTGTGCAGCGGGAACGACCTCGGACCACCAGGGGCCGAGAAAACCACCGTCTCATGGGGCTGGACACTCAGGGTGAGGGAAATATCCAATATATATCTGGTGATATCTCGGGTGCTATTACAGATAGCGCAATAAATCAAAGTGCATTGTCTGTAGGAGGCCCTGGCGCATAAACCTGTGCTGCGGGAACGACCTCGGACCACCAGGGGCCGAGAAAACGACCGTCTCATGGGGCCGGACGCTCAGGGTCAGTGAAAAATCCAATATATATCTGGTGATATCTCGGGTGCTATTACAGATAGCGCAATAAATCAAAGGGTATTGTCTGTAGGAGGCCCTGGCGCATGAAAATGTGCAGCGGCAACGACCTCGGACCCCCAGGGGCCGAGACAACCACCGTCTCATGGAGCCGGACAATCAGGGTCTGGGAAAAATCCAATATATATCCGGTGATATCTCGGGTGCTATTACAGATAGCGCAATAAATCAAAGTGCATTGTCTGTAGGAGCCCCTGGCGCATGAATCTGTGCAGCGGGAACGACCTCGGACCACCAGGGGCCGAGAAAACCACAGTCTCATGGGGCCGGACTCTCAGGGTCAGGGGAAAATCCAATATATATCTGGTGATATCTCGGGTGCTATTACAGATAGCGCAATAAATCAAAGTGCATTGTCTGTAGGAGGCCCTGGCGCATGAATCTGTGCAGCGGGAACGACCTCGGACCACCAGGGGCCGAGAAAACGACCGTCTCATGGGGCCGGACACTCAGGGTCAGTGAAAAATCCAATATATATCTGGTGATATCTCGGGTGCTATTACAGATAGCGCAATAAATCAAAGTGCATTGTCTGTAGGAGGCCCTGGCGGATGAATCTGTGCAGCGGGAACGACCTCGGACCACCAGGGGCCGAGATAACCACAGTCTCATGGGGCCGGACACTCAGGGTCAGGGGAAAATCCAGTATATATCTGGTGATATCTCGGGTGCTATTAGAGATAGCGCAATAAACCAAAGTGAATTATCTGCAGGATGCCCTGGCGCATGAATCTGTGCAAGCGGGAACGTCCTCGGACCTCCAGGGGCCGAGACAACCACCGTCTCATGGGGCCGGACACTCAGGGTCAGGGTAAAATCCAATACATATCTGGTGATATCTCGGGTGCTATTACAGATAGCGCAATAAATCAAAGTGCATTGTCTGTAGGAGTCCCTGGCGCATGAATCTGTGCAGCGGGAACGACGTCGGACAACCAGGGGCAGAAAAAACCACAGTCTCATGGGGCCGGACCCTCATGGTCAGGGTAAAATCCAATATATATCTGGTGATATCTCGTGTGCTATTACAGATAGCGCAATAAATCAAAGTGCATTGTCTGTAGGAGGCCCTGGCGCATGAATCTGTGCAGCGGGAACGACCTAGGACCACCAGGGGCCGAGACAACCACCGTCTCATGGGGCCGGACACTCAGGGTCAGGGGAAAATCCAATATATATCTGGTGATATCTCGGGTGCTATTACAGATAGCGCAATAAATCAAAGTGCTTTGTCTGTAGGAGGCCCTGGCGCATGAATCGGTGCAGCGGGAACGTCCTCGGACCTCCAGGGGCCGAGACAACCACCGTCTCATGGGGCCGGACACTCAGGGTCAGGGTAAAATCCAATATATATCTGGTGATATCTTGGGTGCTATTACAGATAGCGCAATAAATCAAAGTGCATTGTCTGTAGGAGGCCCTGGCGCATGAATCTGTGCAGCGGGAACGACCTCGGACCACCAGGGGCCGAGAAAACCACAGTCTCATGGGGCCGCACACTCAGGGTCAGGGGAAAATCCAATATATATCTGGTGATATCTCGGGTGCTATTAGAGATAGCGCAATAAACCAAAGTGAATTATCTGCAGGATGTCCAGGCGCATGAATCTGTGAAGCGGGAACGACCTCGGACCACCAGGGGCCGAGACAACCACCGTCTCATGGGGCCGGACACTCAGGGTCAGGGTAAAATCCAATATATATCTGGTGATATCTCGGGTGCTATTACAGATAGCGCAATAAATCAAAGTGCATTGTCTGTAGGAGGCCCTGGCGCATGAATCGGTGAAGCGGCAACGACCTCGGACCACCTGGGGCCGAGAAAACCACAGTCTCATGGGGCCGGACACTCAGGGTCAGTGGAAAATCCAATATATATCTGGTTATATCTCGGGTGCTATTAGAGATAGCGCAATAAACCAAAGTGAATTATCTGCAGGATGCCCTGGCGCATGAATCTGTGCAAGCGGGAACGTCCTCGGACCTCCTGGGGCCGAGACAACCACCGTCTCATGGGGCCGGACACTCAGGGTCAGGGTAAAATCCAATATATATCTGGTGATATCTCGGGTGCTATTACAGATAGCGCAATAAATCAAAGTGCATTGTCTGTAGGAGGCCCTGGCGCATGAATCTGTGCAGCGGGAACGACGTCGGACCACCAGGGGCCGAAAAAACCACAGTCTCATGGGGCCGCACCCTCATGGTCAGGGTAAAATCCAATATATATCTGGTGATATCTCGTGTGCTATTACAGATAGCGCAACAAATCAAAGTGCATTGTCTGTAGGAGGCCCTGGCGCATGAATCTGTGCAGCGGGAACGACCTCGGACCACCAGGGGCCGAAAAAACCACAGACTCATGGGGCCGGACACTCAGGGTCGGGGGAAAATCCAATATAGATCTGGTGATATCTCGGGTGCTATTACAGATAGCGCAATAAATCAAAGTGCATTGTCTGTAGGAGGCCCTGGCGCATGAATCTGTGCAGCGGGAACGACCTCGGACCACCAGGGGCCGAGAAAACCACAGTCTCATGGGGCCGGACACTCAGGGTCAGGGGAAAATCCAATATATATCTGGTGATATCTCGGGTGCTATTAGAGATAGCGCAATAAACCAAAGTGAATTATCTGCAGGATGCCCTGGCGCATGAATCTGTGCAGCGGGAACGACCTCGGACCACCAGGGGCCGAGACAACCACCGTCTCATGGGGCCGGACACTCAGGGTCAGGGTAAAATCCAATATATATCTGGTGATATCGCGGGTGCTATTACAGATAGCGCAATAAATCAAAGTGCATTGTCTGTAGGAGGCCCTGGCGCATGAATCTGTGAAGCGGCAACGACCTCGGACCACCAGGGGCCGAGAAAACCACAGTCTCATGGGGCCGGACACTCAGGGTCAGGGGAAAATCCAGTATATATCTGGTGATATCTCGGGTGCTATTAGAGATAGCGCAATAAACCAAAGTGAATTATCTGCAGGAGGCCCTGGCGCATAAATCTGTGCAGCGGGAACGACCTCGGACAACCAGGGGCCGAGACAACCACCGTCTCATGGGGCCGGACACTCAGGGTCAGGGGAATATCCAATATATATCTGGTGATATCTCGGGTGCTATTACAGATAGCGCAATAAATAAAAGTGCATTGTCTGTAGGAGGACCTGGCGCATGAATCTGTGCAGCGGGAACGACCTCGGACCACCAGGGGCCGAGAAAACCACAGTCTCATGGGGCCGGACACTCAGTGTCAGGGAAAAATCCATTATATATCTAGTGATATATCGGGTGCCATTAGAGATAGCTCGATAAATCAAAGTGCATTGTCTTGAGGAGGCCCTGACGCATGAATCTGTGCTGCGGGAACGACCTCGGACCACCAGGGGCCGAGAAAACCACAGTCTCATGGGGCCGAGAACTCAGGGTCAGGCAAAAATCCAATATATATCTGGTGATATCTCGGGTGCTATTACACATAGCGCATTAAACCAACGCGCATTGTCTGTAGGAGGCCATGGCGCATGAATCTGTGCAGCGGGAACGACCTCGGACCACCAGGGGCCGAAAAAACCACAGACTCATGGGGCCGGACACTCAGGGTCTGGGGAAAATCCAATATAGATCTGGTGATATCTCGGGTGCTATTACAGATAGCGCAATAAATCAAAGTGCATTGTCTGTAGGAGGCCCTGGCGCATGAATCTGTGAAGCGGCAACGACCTCGGACCACCAGGGGCCGAGAAAACCACAGTCTCATGGGGCCGGACACTCAGGGTCAGGGGAAAATCCAGTATATATCTGGTGATATCTCGGGTGCTATTAGAGATAGCGCAATAAACCAAAGTGAATTATCTGCAGGAGGCCCTGGCGCATAAATCTGTGCAGCGGGAACGACCTCGGACAACCAGGGGCCGAGACAACCACCGTCTCATGGGGCCGGACACTCAGGGTCAGGGGAATATCCAATATATATCTGGTGATATCTCGGGTGCTATTACAGATAGCGCAATAAATTAAAGTGCATTGTCTGTAGGAGGACCTGGCGCATGAATCTGTGCAGCGGGAACGACCTCGGACCACCAGGGGCCGAGAAAACCACAGTCTCATGGGGCCGGACACTCAGTGTCAGGGAAAAATCCATTATATATCTAGTGATATATCGGGTGCCATTAGAGATAGCTCGATAAATCAAAGTGCATTGTCTTGAGGAGGCCCTGACGCATGAATCTGTGCTGCGGGAACGACCTCGGACCACCAGGGGCCGAGAAAACCACAGTCTCATGGGGCCGAGAACTCAGGGTCAGGCAAAAATCCAATATATATCTGGTGATATCTCGGGTGCTATTACACATAGCGCATTAAACCAACGCGCATTGTCTGTAGGAGGCCATGGCGCATGAATCTGTGCAGCGGGAACGACCTCGGACCACCAGGGGCCGAAAAAACCACAGACTCATGGGGCCGGACACTCAGGGTCTGGGGAAAATCCAATATAGATCTGGTGATATCTCGGGTGCTATTACAGATAGCGCAATAAATCAAAGTGCATTGTCTGTAGGAGGCCCTGGCGCATGAATCTGTGAAGCGGCAACGACCTCGGACCACCAGGGGCCGAGAAAACCACAGTCTCATGGGGCCGGACACTCAGGGTCAGGGGAAAATCCAGTATATATCTGGTGATATCTCGGGTGCTATTAGAGATAGCGCAATAAACCAAAGTGAATTATCTGCAGGAGGCCCTGGCGCATAAATCTGTGCAGCGGGAACGACCTCGGACAACCAGGGGCCGAGACAACCACCGTCTCATGGGGCCGGACACTCAGGGTCAGGGGAATATCCAATATATATCTGGTGATATCTCGGGTGCTATTACAGATAGCGCAATAAATTAAAGTGCATTGTCTGTAGGAGGCCCTGGCGCATGAATCTGTGCAGCGGGAACGACCTCGGACCACCAGGGGCCGAGAAAACCACAGTCTCATGGGGCCGGACACTCAGTGTCAGGGAAAAATCCATTATATATCTAGTGATATATCGGGTGCCATTAGAGATAGCTCGATAAATCAAAGTGCATTGTCTTGAGGAGGCCCTGACGCATGAATCTGTGCAGCGGGAACGACCTCGGACCACCAGGGGCCGAGAAAACCACAGTCTCATGGGGCCGAGAACTCAGGGTCAGGCAAAAATCCAATATATATCTGGTGATATCTCGGGTGCTATTACAGATAGCGCAATAAATCAAAGTGCATTGTCTGTAGGAGGCCCTGGCGCATGAATCTGTGAAGCGGCAACGACCTCGGACCACCAGGGGCCGAGAAAACCACAGTCTCATGGGGCCGGACACTCAGGGTCAGGGGAAAATCCAGTATATATCTGGTGATATCTCGGGTGCTATTAGAGATAGCGCAATAAACCAAAGTGAATTATCTGCAGGAGGCCCTGGCGCATAAATCTGTGCAGCGGGAACGACCTCGGACAACCAGGGGCCGAGACAACCACCGTCTCATGGGGCCGGACACTCAGGGTCAGGGGAATATCCAATATATATCTGGTGATATCTCGGGTGCTATTACAGATAGCGCAATAAATCAAAGTGCATTGTCTGTAGGAGGCCCTGGCGCATGAATCTGTGCAGCGGGAACGACCTCGGACCACCAGGGGCCGAGAAAACCACAGTCTCATGGGGCCGGACACTCAGTGTCAGGGAAAAATCCATTATATATCTAGTGATATATCGGGTGCCATTAGAGATAGCTCGATAAATCAAAGTGCATTGTCTTGAGGAGGCCCTGACGCATGAATCTGTGCTGCGGGAACGACCTCGGACCACCAGGGGCCGAGAAAACCACAGTCTCATGGGGCCGAGAACTCAGGGTCAGGCAAAAATCCAATATATATCTGGTGATATCTCGGGTGCTATTACACATAGCGCATTAAACCAACGCGCATTGTCTGTAGGAGGCCATGGCGCATGAATCTGTGCAGCGGGAACGACCTCGGACCACCAGGGGCCGAAAAAACCACAGACTCATGGGGCCGGACACTCAGGGTCTGGGGAAAATCCAATATAGATCTGGTGATATCTCGGGTGCTATTACAGATAGCGCAATAAATCAAAGTGCATTGTCTGTAGGAGGCCATGGCGCATGAATCTGTGAAGCGGGAACGACCTCGGACCACCAGGGGCCGAGACAACCACCGTCTCATGGGGCCGGACACTCAGGGTCAGGGTAAAATCCAATATATATCTGGTGATATCTCGGGTGCTATTACAGATAGCGCAATAAATCAAAGTGCATTGTCTGTAGGAGGCCCTGGCGCATGAATCGGTGAAGCGGCAACGACCTCGGACCACCTGGGGCCGAGAAAACCACAGTCTCATGGGGCCGGACACTCAGGGTCAGTGGAAAATCCAGTATATATCTGGTTATATCTCGGGTGCTATTAGAGATAGCGCAATAAACCAAAGTGAATTATCTGCAGGATGCCCTGGCGCATGAATCTGTGCAAGCGGGAACGTCCTCGGACCTCCTGGGGCCGAGACAACCACCGTCTCATGGGGCCGGACACTCAGGGTCAGGGTAAAATCCAATATATATCTGGTGATATCTCGGGTGCTATTACAGATAGCGCAATAAATCAAAGTGCATTGTCTGTAGGAGGCCCTGGCGCATGAATCTGTGCAGCGGGAACGACGTCGGACCACCAGGGGCCGAAAAAACCACAGTCTCATGGGGCCGCACCCTCATGGTCAGGGTAAAATCCAATATATATCTGGTGATATCTCGTGTGCTATTACAGATAGCGCAACAAATCAAAGTGCATTGTCTGTAGGAGGCCCTGGCGCATGAATCTGTGCAGCGGGAACGACCTCGGACCACCAGGGGCCGAAAAAACCACAGACTCATGGGGCCGGACACTCAGGGTCTGGGGAAAATCCAATATAGATCTGGTGATATCTCGGGTGCTATTACAGATAGCGCAATAAATCAAAGTGCATTGTCTGTAGGAGGCCCTGGCGCATGAATCTGTGCAGCGGGAACGACCTCGGACCACCAGGGGCCGAGAAAACCACAGTCTCATGGGGCCGGACACTCAGGGTCAGGGGAAAATCCAATATATATCTGGTGATATCTCGGGTGCTATTAGAGATAGCGCAATAAACCAAAGTGAATTATCTGCAGGATGCCCTGGCGCATGAATCTGTGCAGCGGGAACGACCTCGGACCACCAGGGGCCGAGACAACCACCGTCTCATGGGGCCGGACACTCAGGGTCAGGGTAAAATCCAATATATATCTGGTGATATCGCGGGTGCTATTACAGATAGCGCAATAAATCAAAGTGCATTGTCTGTAGGAGGCCCTGGCGCATGAATCTGTGAAGCGGCAACGACCTCGGACCACCAGGGGCCGAGAAAACCACAGTCTCATGGGGCCGGACACTCAGGGTCAGGGGAAAATCCAGTATATATCTGGTGATATCTCGGGTGCTATTAGAGATAGCGCAATAAACCAAAGTGAATTATCTGCAGGAGGCCCTGGCGCATAAATCTGTGCAGCGGGAACGACCTCGGACAACCAGGGGCCGAGACAACCACCGTCTCATGGGGCCGGACACTCAGGGTCAGGGGAATATCCAATATATATCTGGTGATATCTCGGGTGCTATTACAGATAGCGCAATAAATAAAAGTGCATTGTCTGTAGGAGGACCTGGCGCATGAATCTGTGCAGCGGGAACGACCTCGGACCACCAGGGGCCGAGAAAACCACAGTCTCATGGGGCCGGACACTCAGTGTCAGGGAAAAATCCATTATATATCTAGTGATATATCGGGTGCCATTAGAGATAGCTCGATAAATCAAAGTGCATTGTCTTGAGGAGGCCCTGACGCATGAATCTGTGCTGCGGGAACGACCTCGGACCACCAGGGGCCGAGAAAACCACAGTCTCATGGGGCCGAGAACTCAGGGTCAGGCAAAAATCCAATATATATCTGGTGATATCTCGGGTGCTATTACACATAGCGCATTAAACCAACGCGCATTGTCTGTAGGAGGCCATGGCGCATGAATCTGTGCAGCGGGAACGACCTCGGACCACCAGGGGCCGAAAAAACCACAGACTCATGGGGCCGGACACTCAGGGTCTGGGGAAAATCCAATATAGATCTGGTGATATCTCGGGTGCTATTACAGATAGCGCAATAAATCAAAGTGCATTGTCTGTAGGAGGCCCTGGCGCATGAATCTGTGAAGCGGCAACGACCTCGGACCACCAGGGGCCGAGAAAACCACAGTCTCATGGGGCCGGACACTCAGGGTCAGGGGAAAATCCAGTATATATCTGGTGATATCTCGGGTGCTATTAGAGATAGCGCAATAAACCAAAGTGAATTATCTGCAGGAGGCCCTGGCGCATAAATCTGTGCAGCGGGAACGACCTCGGACAACCAGGGGCCGAGACAACCACCGTCTCATGGGGCCGGACACTCAGGGTCAGGGGAATATCCAATATATATCTGGTGATATCTCGGGTGCTATTACAGATAGCGCAATAAATTAAAGTGCATTGTCTGTAGGAGGCCCTGGCGCATGAATCTGTGCAGCGGGAACGACCTCGGACCACCAGGGGCCGAGAAAACCACAGTCTCATGGGGCCGGACACTCAGTGTCAGGGAAAAATCCATTATATATCTAGTGATATATCGGGTGCCATTAGAGATAGCTCGATAAATCAAAGTGCATTGTCTTGAGGAGGCCCTGACGCATGAATCTGTGCAGCGGGAACGACCTCGGACCACCAGGGGCCGAGAAAACCACAGTCTCATGGGGCCGAGAACTCAGGGTCAGGCAAAAATCCAATATATATCTGGTGATATCTCGGGTGCTATTACAGATAGCGCAATAAATCAAAGTGCATTGTCTGTAGGAGGCCCTGGCGCATGAATCTGTGAAGCGGCAACGACCTCGGACCACCAGGGGCCGAGAAAACCACAGTCTCATGGGGCCGGACACTCAGGGTCAGGGGAAAATCCAGTATATATCTGGTGATATCTCGGGTGCTATTAGAGATAGCGCAATAAACCAAAGTGAATTATCTGCAGGAGGCCCTGGCGCATAAATCTGTGCAGCGGGAACGACCTCGGACAACCAGGGGCCGAGACAACCACCGTCTCATGGGGCCGGACACTCAGGGTCAGGGGAATATCCAATATATATCTGGTGATATCTCGGGTGCTATTACAGATAGCGCAATAAATCAAAGTGCATTGTCTGTAGGAGGCCCTGGCGCATGAATCTGTGCAGCGGGAACGACCTCGGACCACCAGGGGCCGAGAAAACCACAGTCTCATGGGGCCGGACACTCAGTGTCAGGGAAAAATCCATTATATATCTAGTGATATATCGGGTGCCATTAGAGATAGCTCGATAAATCAAAGTGCATTGTCTTGAGGAGGCCCTGACGCATGAATCTGTGCAGCGGGAACGACCTCGGACCACCAGGGGCCGAGAAAACCACAGTCTCATGGGGCCGAGAACTCAGGGTCAGGCAAAAATCCAATATATATCTGGTGATATCTCGGGTGCTATTACACATAGCGCATTAAACCAACGCGCATTGTCTGTAGGAGGCCATGGCGCATGAATCTGTGCAGCGGGAACGACCTCGGACCACCAGGGGCCGATAAAACCACCGTCTCATGGGGCCGGACACTCAGGGTCAGGGGAAATTCCAATATATATCTGGTGATATCTCGGGTGCTATTACAGATAGCGCAATAAATCAAAGTGCATTGTCTGTAGGAGGTCCTGGCGCATGAATCTGTGCAGCGGGAACGACCTCGGACCACCAGGGGCCGAGAAGACCGCAGTCTCATGGGGACGGACACTCAGGGTCAGGGAAAAATCCAATATATATCTGGTGATATCTCGGGCGCTATTAGAGATAGCGCAATAAACCAAAGTGAATTATCTGCAGGAGGCCCTGGCGCATGAATCTGTGCAGCGGGAACGTCCTCGGACCTCCAGGGGCCGAGACAACCACCGTCTCAAGGGGCCGGACACTCAGGGTCAGGGTAAAATCCAATATGTATCTGGTGATATCTCGGGTGCTATTACAGATAGCGCAATAAATCAAAGTGAGTTATCTGCAGGAGGCCCTGGCGCATGAATCTGTGCAGCGGCAACGACCTCAGACCACCAGGGGCCGAGAAAACGACCTCCTCATGGGGCCGGACACTCAGGGTCAGTGAAAAATCCAATATATATCTGGTGATATCTCGGGTGCTATTACAGATAGCGCAATACATCAAAGTGCATTGTCTGTAGGAGGCCCTGGCGCATGAATCTGCCCAGCGGGAACGACCTCGGACCACCAGCGGCCGAGAGAACCACCGTCTCATGGGGCCGGACACACAGGGTCGGGCAAAAATCCAATATATATCTGGTGATATCTCGGGTGCTATTAGAGATAGCGCAATAAACCAAAGTGAATTGTCTGCAGGAGGCCCTGGCGCATGAATCTGTGCAGCGGGAACGATCTCGGACCATCAGGGGCCGAGACATCCACCGTCTCATGGGGCCGGACACTCAGGGTCAGGGAAAAATCCAATATATATCTGGTGATATCTCGGGTGCTATTACAGATAGCGGAATAAATCAAAGTGCATTGTCTGTAGGAGGCCCTGGCGCCTGAATCTGTGCAGCGGGAACGACCTCGGACCACCAGCGGCCGAGAGAACCACCGTCTCATGGGGCCGGACACTCAGGGTCGGGCAAAAATCCAATATATATCTGGTGATATCTCGGGTGCTATTAGAGATAGCGCAATAAGCCAAAAAGAATTATCTGCAGGAGGCCCTGGCGCATGCATCTGTGCAGCGGGAACGACCTAGGACCACCAGGGGCCGAGAAAACCACCGTCTCATGGGGCCGGACACTCAGGGTCAGGAAAAATCCAATATATATCTGGTGATATCTCGGGTGCTATTAGAGATAGCGCAATAAACGAAAGTGAATTATCTGCAGGAGGCCCTGGCGCATGAATCTGTGCAGCGGGAACGACCGCGGACCACCAGGGGCCGAGAAAACCACCGTCTCATGGGGCCGGACACTCAGGGTCAGGGTAAAATCCAATATATATCTGGTGATATCTCGGGTGCTATAACAGATAGCGCAATAAATCAAAGTGCATTGTCTGTAGGAGGCCCTGGCGCAAGAATCTGTGCAGCGGGAACGACCTCGGACCACCAGGGGCCGAAAAAACCACAGTCTCATGGGGCCGGACACTCAGGGTCAGGGTAAAATCCAATATATATCTGGTCATATCTCGGGTGCTATTCCAGATAGCGCAATAAATCAAAGTGCATTGTCTGTAGGAGGCCCTGGCGCATGAATCTGTGCAGCGGGAACGACCTCGGACCACCAGGGGCCGAGAAAACGACCGCCTCATGGGGTCGGACACTCAGGGTCAGTGAAAAATCCAATATATATGTGGTGATATCTCGGGTGCTATTACAGATAGCGCAATAAATCAAAGTGCATTGTCTGTAGGAGACCCTGGCGCATGAACCTGTGCAGCGGGAACGACCTCGGACCACCAGGGGCCGAGACAACCACCGTCTCATGGGTCCGGACGCTCAGGGTCAGTGAGAAATCCAATATATATCTGGTGATATCTCGGGTGCTATTAGAGATAGCGCAATAAACCAAGGTGAATTAGCTGCAGGAGGCCCTGGCGCATGAATCTGTGCAACGGGAACGACCTCGGACCACCAGGGGCCGAGAAAACAACAGTCTCATGGGGCCGGGCACTCAGAGTCAGGGGAAAATCCAATATAGATCTGGTGATATCTCGGGTGCTATCACAGATAGCGCAATAAACCAAAGTGAATTATCTGCAGGAGGCCCTGGCGCATGAATCTGTGCAACGGGAACGTCCTCGGACCACCAGGGGCCGAGAAAACCACAGTCTCATGGGGACGGATACTCAGGGTCAGGGTAAAATCCAATATATATCTGGTGATATCTCGGGTGCTATTAGAGATAGCGCAATAAACCAAAGTGAGTTATCTGCAGGAGGCCCTGGCGCATGAATCTGTGCAGCGGCAACGACCTCAGACCACCAGGGGCCGAGAAAACGACCGTCTCATGGGGCCGGACACTCAGGGTCAGTGAAAAATCCAACATATATCTGCTGATATCTCGGGTGCTATTACAGATAGCGCAATAAATCAAAGTGCATTGTCTGTAGGAGGCCCTGGCGCATGAATCTGTGCAGCGGGAACGACCTCGGACCACCAGGGGCCGAGAAAACCACAGTCTCATTGGGCCGGACACTCAGGGTCAGGGAAAATCCAATATATATCTGGTGATATCTCGGGTGCTATTAGAGATAGCGCAATAAATCAAAGTGCATTGTCTGTAGGAGGCCCTGGCGTATGAATCTGTGCAACGGGAATGACCGCGGACCACCAGGGGCCGAGAAAACCACAGTCTCATGGGGCCGGACACTCAGGGTCAGGGGAAAATTCAATATAGATCTGGTGATATCTCGGGTGCTATTACAGATAGCGCAATAAATCAAAGTGCATTGCCTGTAGGAGGCCCTGGCGCATGTATCTGTGCAGCGGGAACGTCCTTGGACCTCCAGGGGCCGAGACAACGACCGTCTCATGGGGCCGGACCCTCAGGGTCAGGGTAAAATCCAATATATATCTGGTGATATCTCGGGTGCTATTACAGATAGCGCAATAAATCAAAGTGCATTGTCTGTAGAAGGCCCTGGCGCATGAATCTGTGCAGCGGGAACGACCTCGGACGACCAGGGGCCGAGAAAACCACAGTCTCATGGGGCCGGACACTCAGGGTCAGGGGAAAATCCAATATATATCTGGTGATATCTCGGGTGCTATTAGAGATAGCGCAATAAACCAAAGTGAATTATCTGCAGGAGGCCCTGGCGCATGAATCTGTGCAACGGGAACGACCTCGGACCACCAGGGGCCGAGAGAACCACAGTCTTATTGGGCCGGACACTCAGGGTCAGGGGAAAATCCAGTATATATCTCTTGATATCTCGGGTGCTATTACAGATAGCGCAATAAATCAAAGTGCATTGTCTGTAGGAGGCCCTGGCGCATGAATCTGTACAGCGGGAACGACCTCGGACCACCAGGGGCCGAGAAAACCACAGTCTCATTGGGCCGGACACTCAGGGTTAGGGAAAATCCAATATATATCTGGTGATATCTCGGGTGCTATTAGAGATAGCGCAATAAATCAAAGTGCATAGTCTGTAGGAGGCCCTGGCGCATGAATCTGTGCAGCGGGAACGACCTCGGAACACCAGGGACCGAGAAAACCACCGTCTCATGGGGCCGGACACTCAGGGTCAGTGAAAAATCCAATATATATGTGGTGATATCTCGGGTGCTATTACAGATAGCGCAATAAATCAAAGTGCATTGTCTGTAGGAGACCCTGGCGCATGAACCTGTGCAGCGGGAACGACCTCGGACCACCAGGGGCCGAGAAAACGACCGTCTCATGGGGCCAGACGCTCAGGGTCAGTGAAAAATCCAATATATATCTGGTGATATCTCGGGTGCTATTAGAGATAGCGCAATAAACCAAAGTGAATTATCTGCAGGAGGCCCTGGCGCATGAATCTGTGCAGCGGGAACGACCTCGGACCACCAGGGGCCGAGAAAACGACCGTGTCATGGGGCCGGACGCTCAGGGTCAGTGAAAAATCCAATATATATCTGGTGATATCTCGGGTGCTATTAGAGATAGCGCAATAAACCAAAGTGAATTATCTGCAGGAGGCCCTGGCGCATGAATCTGTGCAGCGGGAACGACCTCGGACCACCAGGGGCCGAGAAAACCACCGTCTCATGGGGCCGGACACTCAGGGTCAGGGAAAAATCCAATATATATCTGGTGATATCTCGGGTGCTATTAGAGATAGCGCAATAAACCAAAGTGAGTTATCTGCAGGAGGCCCTGGCGCCTGAAGCTGTGCAGCGGGAACGACCTCGGACCACCAGGGGCCGAGAAAACCACCGTCTCGTGGGGGCCGGACACTCTGGGTCAGGGAAAAATCCAATATATATGTGGTGATATCTCGGGTGCTATTACAGATAGCGCAATAAATGAAAGTGCATTGTCTGTAGGAGGCCCTGGCGCATGAATCTGTGCAGCGGGGACGTCCTCGGACCGCCAGGGGCCGAGACAACGACCGTCTCATGGGGCCGGACACTCAGGGTCAGGGTAAAATCCAATATATATCTGGTGATATCTCGGGTGCTATTAGAGATAGCGCAATAAACCAAAGTGAATTATCTACAGGAGGCCCTGGCGCATGAATCTGTGCAACGGGAACGACCTCGGACCACCAGGGGCCGAGAGAACCACAGTCTCATTGGGCCGGACACTCAGGGTCAGGGGAAAATCCAGTATATATCTCTTGATATCTCGGGTGCTATTACAGATAGCGCAATAAATCAAAGTGCATTGTCTGTAGGAGGCCCTGGCGCATGAATCTGTACAGCGGGAACGACCTCGGACCACCAGGGGCCGAGAAAACCACCGTCTCATGGGGCCGGACACACAGGGTCGGGCAAAAATCCAATATATATCTGGTGATATCTCGGGTGCTATTAGAGATAGCGCAATAAACCAAAGTGAATTGTCTGCAGGAGGCCCTGGCGCATGAATCTGTGCAGCGGGAACGATCTCGGACCATCAGGGGCCGAGACATCCACCGTCTCATGGGGCCGGACACTCAGGGTCAGGGAAAAATCCAATATATATCTGGTGATATCTCGGGTGCTATTACAGATAGCGGAATAAATCAAAGTGCATTGTCTGTAGGAGGCCCTGGCGCCTGAATCTGTGCAGCGGGAACGACCTCGGACCACCAGGGGCCGAGAAAACGACCGCCTCATGGGGTCGGACACTCAGGGTCAGTGAAAAATCCAATATATATGTGGTGATATCTCGGGTGCTATTACAGATAGCGCAATAAATCAAAGTGCATTGTCTGTAGGAGACCCTGGCGCATGAACCTGTGCAGCGGGAACGACCTCGGACCACCAGGGGCCGAGAAAACGACCGTCTCATGGGTCCGGACGCTCAGGGTCAGTGAGAAATCCAATATATATCTGGTGATATCTCGGGTGCTATTAGAGATAGCGCAATAAACCAAGGTGAATTAGCTGCAGGAGGCCCTGGCGCATGAATCTGTGCAACGGGAACGACCTCGGACCACCAGGGGCCGAGAAAACAACAGTCTCATGGGGCCGGGCACTCAGAGTCAGGGGAAAATCCAATATAGATCTGGTGATATCTCGGGTGCTATCACAGATAGCGCAATAAACCAAAGTGAATTATCTGCAGGAGGCCCTGGCGCATGAATCTGTGCAACGGGAACGTCCTCGGACCACCAGGGGCCGAGAAAACCACAGTCTCATGGGGACGGACACTCAGGGTCAGGGGAAAATCCAATATATATCTGGTGATATCTCGGGTGCTATTAGAGATAGCGCAATAAACCAAAGTGAGTTATCTGCAGGAGGCCCTGGCGCATGAATCTGTGCAGCGGCAACGACCTCAGACCACCAGGGGCCGAGAAAACGACCGTCTCATGGGGCCGGACACTCAGGGTCAGTGAAAAATCCAACATATATCTGCTGATATCTCGGGTGCTATTACAGATAGCGCAATAAATCAAAGTGCATTGTCTGTAGGAGGCCCTGGCGCATGAATCTGTGCAGCGGGAACGACCTCGGACCACCAGGGGCCGAGAAAACCACAGTCTCATTGGGCCGGACACTCAGGGTCAGGGAAAATCCAATATATATCTGGTGATATCTCGGGTGCTATTAGAGATAGCGCAATAAATCAAAGTGCATTGTCTGTAGGAGGCCCTGGCGTATGAATCTGTGCAACGGGAATGACCGCGGACCACCAGGGGCCGAGAAAACCACAGTCTCATGGGGCCGGACACTCAGGGTCAGGGGAAAATTCAATATAGATCTGGTGATATCTCGGGTGCTATTACAGATAGCGCAATAAATCAAAGTGCATTGCCTGTAGGAGGCCCTGGCGCATGTATCTGTGCAGCGGGAACGTCCTCGGACCTCCAGGGGCCGAGACAACGACCGTCTCATGGGGCCGGACCCTCAGGGTCAGGGTAAAATCCAATATATATCTGGTGATATCTCGGGTGCTATTACAGATAGCGCAATAAATCAAAGTGCATTGTCTGTAGAAGGCCCTGGCGCATGAATCTGTGCAGCGGGAACGACCTCGGACGACCAGGGGCCGAGAAAACCACAGTCTCATGGGGCCGGACACTCAGGGTCAGGGGAAAATCCAATATATATCTGGTGATATCTCGGGTGCTATTAGAGATAGCGCAATAAACCAAAGTGAATTATCTGCAGGAGGCCCTGGCGCATGAATCTGTGCAACGGGAACGACCTCGGACCACCAGGGGCCGAGAGAACCACAGTCTCATTGGGCCGGACACTCAGGTTCAGGGGAAAATCCAGTATATATCTCTTGATATCTCGGGTGCTATTACAGATAGCGCAATAAATCAAAGTGCATTGTCAGTAGGAGGCCCTGGCGCATGAATCTGTACAGCGGGAACGACCTCGGACCACCAGGGGCCGAGAAAACCACAGTCTCATTGGGCCGGACACTCAGGGTTAGGGAAAATCCAATATATATCTGGTGATATCTCGGGTGCTATTAGAGATAGCGCAATAAATCAAAGTGCATAGTCTGTAGGAGGCCCTGGCGCATGAATCTGTGCAGCGGGAACGACCTCGGAACACCAGGGACCGAGAAAACCACCGTCTCATGGGGCCGGACACTCAGGGTCAGTGAAAAATCCAATATATATGTGGTGATATCTCGGGTGCTATTACAGATAGCGCAATAAATCAAAGTGCATTGTCTGTAGGAGACCCTGGCGCATGAACCTGTGCAGCGGGAACGACCTCGGACCACCAGGGGCCGAGAAAACGACCGTCTCATGGGGCCAGACGCTCAGGGTCAGTGAAAAATCCAATATATATCTGGTGATATCTCGGGTGCTATTAGAGATAGCGCAATAAACCAAAGTGAATTATCTGCAGGAGGCCCTGGCGCATGAATCTGTGCAGCGGGAACGACCTCGGACCACCAGGGGCCGAGAAAACGACCGTGTCATGGGGCCGGACGCTCAGGGTCAGTGAAAAATCCAATATATATCTGGTGATATCTCGGGTGCTATTAGAGATAGCGCAATAAACCAAAGTGAATTATCTGCAGGAGGCCCTGGCGCATGAATCTGTGCAGCGGGAACGACCTCGGACCACCAGGGGCCGAGAAAACCACCGTCTCATGGGGCCGGACACTCAGGGTCAGGGAAAAATCCAATATATATCTGGTGATATCTCGGGTGCTATTAGAGATAGCGCAATAAACCAAAGTGAGTTATCTGCAGGAGGCCCTGGCGCCTGAAGCTGTGCAGCGGGAACGACCTCGGACCACCAGGGGCCGAGAAAACCACCGTCTCGTGGGGGCCGGACACTCTGGGTCAGGGAAAAATCCAATATATATGTGGTGATATCTCGGGTGCTATTACAGATAGCGCAATAAATGAAAGTGCATTGTCTGTAGGAGGCCCTGGCGCATGAATCTGTGCAGCGGGGACGTCCTCGGACCGCCAGGGGCCGAGACAACGACCGTCTCATGGGGCCGGACACTCAGGGTCAGGGTAAAATCCAATATATATCTGGTGATATCTCGGGTGCTATTAGAGATAGCGCAATAAACCAAAGTGAATTATCTACAGGAGGCCCTGGCGCATGAATCTGTGCAACGGGAACGACCTCGGACCACCAGGGGCCGAGAGAACCACAGTCTCATTGGGCCGGACACTCAGGGTCAGGGGAAAATCCAGTATATATCTCTTGATATCTCGGGTGCTATTACAGATAGCGCAATAAATCAAAGTGCATTGTCTGTAGGAGGCCCTGGCGCATGAATCTGTACAGCGGGAACGACCTCGGACCACCAGGGGCCGAGAAAACCACAGTCTCATTGGGCCGGACACTCAGGGTTAGGGAAAATCCAATATATATCTGGTGATATCTCGGGTGCTATTAGAGATAGCGCAATAAATCAAAGTGCATAGTCTGTAGGAGGCCCTGGCGCATGAATCTGTGCAGCGGGAACGACCTCGGAACACCAGGGACCGAGAAAACCACCGTCTCATGGGGCCGGACACTCAGGGTCAGTGAAAAATCCAATATATATGTGGTGATATCTCGGGTGCTATTACAGATAGCGCAATAAATCAAAGTGCATTGCCTGTAGGAGACCCTGGCGCATGAACCTGTGCAGCGGGAACGACCTCGGACCACCAGGGGCCGAGAAAACGACCGTCTCATGGGGCCAGACGCTCAGGGTCAGTGAAAAATCCAATATATATCTGGTGATATCTCGGGTGCTATTAGAGATAGCGCAATAAACCAAAGTGAATTATCTGCAGGAGGCCCTGGCGCATGAATCTGTGCAACCGGAACGACCGCGGACCACCAGGGGCCGAGAAAACCACAGTCTCATGGGGCCGGACACTCAGGGTCAGGGGAAAATCCAATATAGATCTGGTGATATCTCGGGTGCTATTACAGATAGCGCAATAAATCAAAGTGCATTGCCTGTAGGAGGCCCTGGCGCATGTATCTGTGCAGCGGGAACGTCCTCGGACCTCCAAGGGCCGAGACAACGACCGTCTCATGGGGCCGGACCCTCAGGGTCAGGGTAAAATCCAATATATATCTGGTGATATCTCGGGTGCTATAACAGATAGCCTAATAAATCAAAGTGAGGTATCTGCAGGAGGCCCTGGCGCCTGAAGCTGTGCAGCGGGAACGACCTCGGACCACCAGGGGCCGAGAAAACCACCGTCTCGAGGGGGCCGGACACTCTGGGTCAGGGAAAAATCCAATATATATGTGGTGATATCTCGGGTGCTATTACAGATAACGCAATAAATCAAAGTGCATTGTCTGTAGGAGGCCCTGGCGCATGAATCTGTGCAGCGGGAACGACCTAGGACCACCAGGGGCCAAGAAAACCACCGTCTCATGGGGCCGGACACTCAGGGTCAGGGAAAAATCCAATATATATCTGGTGATATCTCGGGTGCTAATAGAGATAGCGCAATAAACCAAAGTGAGGTATCTGCAGGAGGCCCTGGCGCCTGAAGCTGTGCAGCGGGAACGACCTCGGACCACCAGGGGCCGAGAAAACCACCGTCTCGAGGTGGCCGGACACTCTGGGTCAGGGAAAAATCCAATATATGTGGTGATATCTCGGGTGCTATTACAGATAACGCAATAAATCAAAGTGCATTGTCTGTAGGAGGCCCTGGCGCATGAATCTGTGCAGCGGGAACGACCTAGGACCACCAGGGGCCGAGAAAACTACAGTCTCATGGGGCCGGACACTCAGGGTCAGGGTAAAATCCAATATATATCTGGTGATATGTCGGGTGCTATTACAGATAGCGCAATAAATCAAAGTGCATTGTCTGTAGGAGGTCCTGGCGCATGAATCTGTGCAGCGGGAACGACCTCGGACCACCAGGGGCCGAGAAAAGCACAGTCTCATGGGGCCGGACACTCAGGGTCAGGGTAAAATCCAATATATATCTGGTGATATCTCGGGTGCTATTAGAGATAGCGCAATAAGCCAAAGTGAATTATCTGCAGGAGGCCCTGGCGCATGAATCTGTGCAGCGGGAACGACCTCGGACCACCAGGGGCCGAGAAAACCACAGTCTCATGGGGCCGGACACTCAGGGTCAGGGGAAAATCCAATATATATCTGGTGATATCTCGGGTGCTATCAGAGATAGCGCAATAAACCAAAGTGAATTATCTGCAGGAGGCCCTGGCGCATGAATGTGTGCAGCGGGAACGACCTCGGACCACCAGGGGCCGAGAAAACGACCGTCTGATGGGGCCGGACACTCAGGGTCAGTGAAAAATCCAATATATATCTGGTGATATCTCGGGTGCTATTACAGATAGCGCAATAAATCAAAGTGCATTACCTGTAGGAGGCCCTGGCGCATGAAACTGTGCAGCGGGAACGTCGTCGGACCTCCAGGGGCCGAGACAACGACCGTCTCATGGTGCCGGACACTCAGGGTCAGGGTAAAATCCAATATATATCTGGTGATATCTCGGGTGCTATAACAGATAGCGCAATAAATCAAAGTGCATAGTCTGTAGGAGGCCCTGGCGCATGAATCTGTGCAGCGGGAACGACCTCGGAACACCAGGGACCGAGAAAACCACCGTCTCATGGGGCCGGACACTCAGGGTCAGTGAAAAATCCAATATATATGTGGTGATATCTCGGGTGCTATTACAGATAGCGCAATAAATCAAAGTGCATTGTCTGTAGGAGACCCTGGCGCATGAACCTGTGCAGCGGGAACGACCTCGGACCACCAGGGGCCGAGAAAACGACCGTCTCATGGGGCCAGACGCTCAGGGTCAGTGAAAAATCCAATATATATCTGGTGATATCTCGGGTGCTATTACAGATAGCGCAATAAACCAAAGTGAATTATCTGCAGGAGGCCCTGGCGCATGAATCTGTGCAACCGGAACGACCGCGGACCACCAGGGGCCGAGAAAACCACAGTCTCATGGGGCCGGACACTCAGGGTCAGGGGAAAATCCAATATAGATCTGGTGATATCTCGGGTGCTATTACAGATAGCGCAATAAATCAAAGTGCATTGCCTGTAGGAGGCCCTGGCGCATGTATCTGTGCAGCGGGAACGTCCTCGGACCTCCAAGGGCCGAGACAACGACCGTCTCATGGGGCCGGACCCTCAGGGTCAGGGTAAAATCCAATATATATCTGGTGATATCTCGGGTGCTATAACAGATAGCCTAATAAATCAAAGTGAGGTATCTGCAGGAGGCCCTGGCGCCTGAAGCTGTGCAGCGGGAACGACCTCGGACCACCAGGGGCCGAGAAAACCACCGTCTCGAGGGGGCCGGACACTCTGGGTCAGGGAAAAATCCAATATATATGTGGTGATATCTCGGGTGCTATTACAGATAACGCAATAAATCAAAGTGCATTGTCTGTAGGAGGCCCTGGCGCATGAATCTGTGCAGCGGGAACGACCTAGGACCACCAGGGGCCAAGAAAACCACCGTCTCATGGGGCCGGACACTCAGGGTCAGGGAAAAATCCAATATATATCTGGTGATATCTCGGGTGCTAATAGAGATAGCGCAATAAACCAAAGTGAGGTATCTGCAGGAGGCCCTGGCGCCTGAAGCTGTGCAGCGGGAACGACCTCGGACCACCAGGGGCCGAGAAAACCACCGTCTCGAGGGGGCCGGACACTCTGGGTCAGGGAAAAATCCAATATATGTGGTGATATCTCGGGTGCTATTACAGATAACGCAATAAATCAAAGTGCATTGTCTGTAGGAGGCCCTGGCGCATGAATCTGTGCAGCGGGAACGACCTAGGACCACCAGGGGCCGAGAAAACTACAGTCTCATGGGGCCGGACACTCAGGGTCAGGGTAAAATCCAATATATATCTGGTGATATGTCGGGTGCTATTACAGATAGCGCAATAAATCAAAGTGCATTGTCTGTAGGAGGTCCTGGCGCATGAATCTGTGCAGCGGGAACGACCTCGGACCACCAGGGGCCGAGAAAAGCACAGTCTCATGGGGCCGGACACTCAGGGTCAGGGTAAAATCCAATATATATCTGGTGATATCTCGGGTGCTATTAGAGATAGCGCAATAAGCCAAAGTGAATTATCTGCAGGAGGCCCTGGCGCATGAATCTGTGCAGCGGGAACGACCTCGGACCACCAGGGGCCGAGAAAACGACCGTCTGATGGGGCCGGACACTCAGGGTCAGGGGAAAATCCAATATATATCTGGTGATATCTCGGGTGCTATTACAGATAGCGCAATAAATCAAAGTGCATTACCTGTAGGAGGCCCTGGCGCATGAAACTGTGCAGCGGGAACGTCGTCGGACCTCCAGGGGCCGAGACAACGACCGTCTCATGGTGCCGGACACTCAGGGTCAGGGTAAAATCCAATATATATCTGGTGATATCTCGGGTGCTATAACAGATAGCGCAATAAATCAAAGTGCATTGTCTGTAGGAGGCCCTGGCGCATGAATCTGTGCAGCGGGAACGACCTCGGACCACCAGGGGCCGAGAAAACGACCGTCTCATGGGGCCGGACGCTCAGGGTCAGTGAAAAATCCAATATATATCTGGTGATATCTCGGGTGCTATTAGAGATAGCGCAATAAACCAAAGTGAATTATCTGCAGGAGGCCCTGGCGCATGAATCTGTGCAGCGGGAACGACCTCGGACCACCAGGGGCCGAGAAAACCACCGTCTCATGGGGCCTTACACTCAGGGTCAGGGAAAAATCCAATATATATCTGGTGATATCTCGGGTGCTATTAGAGATAGCGCAATAAACCAAAGTGAGTTATCTGCAGGAGGCCCTGGCGCCTGAAGCTGTGCAGCGGGAACGACCTCGGACCACCAGGGGCCGAGAAAACCACCGTCTCGAGGGGGCCGGACACTCTGGGTCAGGGAAAAATCCAATATATATGTGGTGATATCTCGGGTGCTATTACAGATAACGCAATAAATCAAAGTGCATTGTCTGTAGGAGGCCCTGGCGCATGAATCTGTGCAGCGGGAACGACCTAGGACCACCAGGGGCCGAGAAAACCACCGTCTCATGGGGCCGGACACTCAGGGTCAGGGAAAAATCCAATATATATCTGGTGATATCTCGGGTGCTATTAGAGATAGCGCAATAAATCAAAGTGCATTGTCTGTAGGAGGCCCTGGCGCATGAATCTGTACAGCGGGAACGACCTCGGACCACCAGGGGCAGAGAAAACCACAGTCTCATTGGGCCGGACACTCAGGGTTAGGGAAAATCCAATATATATCTGGTGATATCTCGGGTGCTATTAGAGATAGCGCAATAAATCAAAGTGCATTGTCTGTAGGAGGCCCTGGCGCATGAATCTGTGCAGCGGGAACGACCTCGGAACACCAGGGACCGAGAAAACCACCGTCTCATGGGGCCGGACACTCAGGGTCAGTGAAAAATCCAATATATATGTGGTGATATCTCGGGTGCTATTACAGATAGCGCAATAAATCAAAGTGCATTGTCTGTAGGAGACCCTGGCGCATGAACCTGTGCAGCGGGAACGACCTCGGACCACCAGGGGCCGAGAAAACGACCGTCTCATGGGGCCAGACGCTCAGGGTCAGTGAAAAATCCAATATATATCTGGTGATATCTCGGGTGCTATTAGAGATAGCGCAATAAACCAAAGTGAATTATCTGCAGGAGGCCCTGGCGCATGAATCTGTGCAACCGGAACGACCGCGGACCACCAGGGGCCGAGAAAACCACAGTCTCATGGGGCCGGACACTCAGGGTCAGGGGAAAATCCAATATAGATCTGGTGATATCTCGGGTGCTATTACAGATAGCGCAATAAATCAAAGTGCATTGCCTGTAGAAGGCCCTGGCGCATGTATCTGTGCAGCGGGAACGTCCTCGGACCTCCAGGGGCCGAGACAACGACCGTCTCATGGGGCCGGACCCTCAGGGTCAGGGTAAAATCCAATATATATCTGGTGATATCTCGGGTGCTATAACAGATAGCGCAATAAATCAAAGTGAGGTATCTGCAGGAGGCCCTGGCGCCTGAAGCTGTGCAGCGGGAACGACCTCGGACCACCAGGGGCCGAGAAAACCACCGTCTCGAGGGGGCCGGACACTCTGGGTCAGGGAAAAATCCAATATATATGTGGTGATATCTCGGGTGCTATTACAGATAACGCAATAAATCAAAGTGCATTGTCTGTAGGAGGCCCTGGCGCATGAATCTGGGCAGCGGGAACGACCTCGGACCACCAGGGGCCGAGAAGACCACAGTCTCATGGGGCCGGACACTCAGGGTCAGGGGAAAATCCAATATATATCTGGTGATATCTCGGGTGCTATTAGAGATAGGGCAATAAACCAAAGTGAATTATCTGCAGCAGGCCCTGGCGCATGAATCTGTGCAACGGGAACGACCTCGCACCACCAGGGGCCGAGAAAACCACAGTCTCATGGGGCCGGACACTCAGGGTCAGGGGAAAATCCAATATATATCTGGTGATATCTCGGGTGCTATTACAGATAGAGCAATAAATCACGGTGCATTGTCTGTAGGAGGCCCTGGCGCATGAATCTCTGCAGCGGGAACAACCTCGGACAACCAGGGGCCGAGAAAACCACAGTCTCATGGGGCCGGACACTCAGGGTCAGGGGAAAATCCAATATATATCTGGTGATATCTCGGGTGCTATTAGATACAGCGCAATAAACCAAAGTGAATTATCTGCAGGAGGCCCTGGCGCATGAATCTGCGCAGCGGGAACGACCTCGGACCACCAGGGGCCGAGAAAACCACAGTCTAATGGGGCCGGACACTCAGGGTCAGGGGAAAATCCAATATATATCTGGTGATATCGCGGGTGCTATTAGAGATAGCGCAATAAACCAAAGTGAATTATCTGCAGGAGGCCCTGCCGCATGCATCTGTGCAGCGGGAACGACCTCGGAACACCAGGGGCCGAGAAAACCACCGTCTCATGGGGCAGGACACTCAGGGTCAGTGAAAATTCCAATATATATCTGCTGATATCTCGGGTGCTGTCGCAGATAGCGCAATAAACCAAAGTGCATTGTCTGTAGGAGGCCCTGGCGCATGAATGTGTGCAGAGGGAACGACCTCGGACCACCAGGGGCAGAGAAAACCACCGTCTCATGGCGCCGGACACTCAGGGTCAGGGGAAAATCCAATATATATCTGGTGATATCTCGGGTGCTATTACAGATAGCGCAATAAATCAAAGTGAATTATCTGCAGGAGGCCCTGGCGCATGAATCTGTGCAGCGGGAACGACCTCGGACCACCGGGGGCCGAGAAAACCACAGTCTCATGGGGCTGGACACTCAGGGTCGAGGAAAAATCCAATATATATCTGGTGATATCTCGGGTGCTATTACAGATAGCGCGATAAATCAAAGTGCATTGTCTGTAGGAGGCACTGGCGAATGAGTCTGTGCAGCAGGAACGACCTCGAACCACCAGGGGCCGAGAAAATTACAGATATTCGGAATCCGTCACCCAAGGTCATGTGAAAATCCAGCATATATCTGGTGATATTTCGGGTGCTATTATAGATAGCGCAATAAACCAAAGTGAATTATCTGCAGTAGGCCCTGGCGCATGCATCTGTGCAGCGGGAACGACCTCGGACAACCAGGGGCCGAGAAAGCCACAGGCTCATGGGGCTGGACACTCAGGGTCAGGGTAAAATCCAATATATATCTGGTGATATCTCGGGTGCTATTAGAGATAGCGCAATAAGCCAAAGTGAATTATCTGCAGGAGGCCCTGGCGCATGAATCTGTGCAGCGGGAACGACCTCGGACCACCAGGGGCCGAGAAAACGACCGTCTGATGGGGCCGGACACTCAGGGTCAGGGGAAAATCCAATATATATCTGGTGATATCTCGGGTGCTATTACAGATAGCGCAATAAATCAAAGTGCATTACCTGTAGGAGGCCCTGGCGCATGAAACTGTGCAGCGGGAACGTCGTCGGACCTCCAGGGGCCGAGACAACGACCGTCTCATGGTGCCGGACACTCAGGGTCAGGGTAAAATCCAATATATATCTGGTGATATCTCGGGTGCTATAACAGATAGCGCAATAAATCAAAGTGCATTGTCTGTAGGAGGCCCTGGCGCATGAATCTGTGCAGCGGGAACGACCTCGGACCACCAGGGGCCGAGAAAACGACCGTCTCATGGGGCCGGACGCTCAGGGTCAGTGAAAAATCCAATATATATCTGGTGATATCTCGGGTGCTATTAGAGATAGCGCAATAAACCAAAGTGAATTATCTGCAGGAGGCCCTGGCGCATGAATCTGTGCAGCGGGAACGACCTCGGACCACCAGGGCCCGAGAAAACCACCGTCTCATGGGGCCTTACACTCAGGGTCAGGGAAAAATCCAATATATATCTGGTGATATCTCGGGTGCTATTAGAGATAGCGCAATAAACCAAAGTGAGTTATCTGCAGGAGGCCCTGGCGCCTGAAGCTGTGCAGCGGGAACGACCTCGGACCACCAGGGGCCGAGAAAACCACCGTCTCGAGGGGGCCGGACACTCTGGGTCAGGGAAAAATCCAATATATATGTGGTGATATCTCGGGTGCTATTACAGATAACGCAATAAATCAAAGTGCATTGTCTGTAGGAGGCCCTGGCGCATGAATCTGTGCAGCGGGAACGACCTAGGACCACCAGGGGCCGAGAAAACCACCGTCTCATGGGGCCGGACACTCAGGGTCAGGGAAAAATCCAATATATATCTGGTGATATCTCGGGTGCTATTAGAGATAGCGCAATAAATCAAAGTGCATTGTCTGTAGGAGGCCCTGGCGCATGAATCTGTACAGCGGGAACGACCTCGGACCACCAGGGGCAGAGAAAACCACAGTCTCATTGGGCCGGACACTCAGGGTTAGGGAAAATCCAATATATATCTGGTGATATCTCGGGTGCTATTAGAGATAGCGCAATAAATCAAAGTGCATTGTCTGTAGGAGACCCTGGCGCATGAACCTGTGCAGCGGGAACGACCTCGGACCACCAGGGGCCGAGAAAACGACCGTCTCATGGGGCCAGACGCTCAGGGTCAGTGAAAAATCCAATATATATCTGGTGATATCTCGGGTGCTATTAGAGATAGCGCAATAAACCAAAGTGAATTATCTGCAGGAGGCCCTGGCGCATGAATCTGTGCAACCGGAACGACCGCGGACCACCAGGGGCCGAGAAAACCACAGTCTCATGGGGCCGGACACTCAGGGTCAGGGGAAAATCCAATATAGATCTGGTGATATCTCGGGTGCTATTACAGATAGCGCAATAAATCAAAGTGCATTGCCTGTAGAAGGCCCTGGCGCATGTATCTGTGCAGCGGGAACGTCCTCGGACCTCCAGGGGCCGAGACAACGACCGTCTCATGGGGCCGGACCCTCAGGGTCAGGGTAAAATCCAATATATATCTGGTGATATCTCGGGTGCTATAACAGATAGCGCAATAAATCAAAGTGAGGTATCTGCAGGAGGCCCTGGCGCCTGAAGCTGTGCAGCGGGAACGACCTCGGACCACCAGGGGCCGAGAAAACCACCGTCTCGAGGGGGCCGGACACTCTGGGTCAGGGAAAAATCCAATATATATGTGGTGATATCTCGGGTGCTATTACAGATAACGCAATAAATCAAAGTGCATTGTCTGTAGGAGGCCCTGGCGCATGAATCTGGGCAGCGGGAACGACCTCGGACCACCAGGGGCCGAGAAGACCACAGTCTCATGGGGCCGGACACTCAGGGTCAGGGGAAAATCCAATATATATCTGGTGATATCTCGGGTGCTATTAGAGATAGGGCAATAAACCAAAGTGAATTATCTGCAGCAGGCCCTGGCGCATGAATCTGTGCAACGGGAACGACCTCGCACCACCAGGGGCCGAGAAAACCACAGTCTCATGGGGCCGGACACTCAGGGTCAGGGGAAAATCCAATATATATCTGGTGATATCTCGGGTGCTATTACAGATAGAGCAATAAATCACGGTGCATTGTCTGTAGGAGGCCCTGGCGCATGAATCTCTGCAGCGGGAACAACCTCGGACAACCAGGGGCCGAGAAAACCACAGTCTCATGGGGCCGGACACTCAGGGTCAGGGGAAAATCCAATATATATCTGGTGATATCTCGGGTGCTATTAGATACAGCGCAATAAACCAAAGTGAATTATCTGCAGGAGGCCCTGGCGCATGAATCTGCGCAGCGGGAACGACCTCGGACCACCAGGGGCCGAGAAAACCACAGTCTAATGGGGCCGGACACTCAGGGTCAGGGGAAAATCCAATATATATCTGGTGATATCGCGGGTGCTATTAGAGATAGCGCAATAAACCAAAGTGAATTATCTGCAGGAGGCCCTGCCGCATGCATCTGTGCAGCGGGAACGACCTCGGAACACCAGGGGCCGAGAAAACCACCGTCTCATGGGGCAGGACACTCAGGGTCAGTGAAAATTCCAATATATATCTGCTGATATCTCGGGTGCTGTCGCAGATAGCGCAATAAACCAAAGTGCATTGTCTGTAGGAGGCCCTGGCGCATGAATGTGTGCAGAGGGAACGACCTCGGACCACCAGGGGCAGAGAAAACCACCGTCTCATGGCGCCGGACACTCAGGGTCAGGGGAAAATCCAATATATATCTGGTGATATCTCGGGTGCTATTACAGATAGCGCAATAAATCAAAGTGAATTATCTGCAGGAGGCCCTGGCGCATGAATCTGTGCAGCGGGAACGACCTCGGACCACCAGGGGCCGAGAAAACCACAGTCTCATGGGGCTGGACACTCAGGGTCGAGGAAAAATCCAATATATATCTGGTGATATCTCGGGTGCTATTACAGATAGCGCGATAAATCAAAGTGCATTGTCTGTAGGAGGCACTGGCGAATGAGTCTGTGCAGCAGGAACGACCTCGAACCACCAGGGGCCGAGAAAATTACAGATATTCGGAATCCGTCACCCAAGGTCATGTGAAAATCCAGCATATATCTGGTGATATTTCGGGTGCTATTATAGATAGCGCAATAAACCAAAGTGAATTATCTGCAGTAGGCCCTGGCGCATGCATCTGTGCAGCGGGAACGACCTCGGACAACCAGGGGCCGAGAAAGCCACAGGCTCATGGGGCTGGACACTCAGGGTTAGGGAAAAATCCAATATATATCTGGTGATATCTCGGGTGCTATAACAGATAGCGCAATAAATCAAAGTGCATTGTCTGTAGGAGGCCCTGGCGCATGAATCTGTGCAGCGGGAACGACCTCGGACCACCAGGGGCCGAGAAAACCACCGTCTCGAGGGGGCCGGACACTCTGGGTCAGGGAAAAATCCAATATATATGTGGTGATATCTCGGGTGCTATTACAGATAACGCAATAAATCAAAGTGCATTGTCTGTAGGAGGCCCTGGCGCATGAATCTGTGCAGCGGGAACGACCTAGGACCACCAGGGGCCAAGAAAACCACCGTCTCATGGGGCCGGACACTCAGGGTCAGGGAAAAATCCAATATATATCTGGTGATATCTCGGGTGCTAATAGAGATAGCGCAATAAACCAAAGTGAGGTATCTGCAGGAGGCCCTGGCGCCTGAAGCTGTGCAGCGGGAACGACCTCGGACCACCAGGGGCCGAGAAAACCACCGTCTCGAGGGGGCCGGACACTCTGGGTCAGGGAAAAATCCAATATATGTGGTGATATCTCGGGTGCTATTACAGATAACGCAATAAATCAAAGTGCATTGTCTGTAGGAGGCCCTGGCGCATGAATCTGTGCAGCGGGAACGACCTAGGACCACCAGGGGCCGAGAAAACTACAGTCTCATGGGGCCGGACACTCAGGGTCAGGGTAAAATCCAATATATATCTGGTGATATGTCGGGTGCTATTACAGATAGCGCAATAAATCAAAGTGCATTGTCTGTAGGAGGTCCTGGCGCATGAATCTGTGCAGCGGGAACGACCTCGGACCACCAGGGGCCGAGAAAAGCACAGTCTCATGGGGCCGGACACTCAGGGTCAGGGTAAAATCCAATATATATCTGGTGATATCTCGGGTGCTATTAGAGATAGCGCAATAAGCCAAAGTGAATTATCTGCAGGAGGCCCTGGCGCATGAATCTGTGCAGCGGGAACGACCTCGGACCACCAGGGGCCGAGAAAACCACAGTCTCATGGGGCCGGACACTCAGGGTCAGGGGAAAATCCAATATAGATCTGGTGATATCTCGGGTGCTATTACAGATAGCGCAATAAATCAAAGTGCATTGCCTGTAGAAGGCCCTGGCGCATGTATCTGTGCAGCGGGAACGTCCTCGGACCTCCAGGGGCCGAGACAACGACCGTCTCATGGGGCCGGACCCTCAGGGTCAGGGTAAAATCCAATATATATCTGGTGATATCTCGGGTGCTATAACAGATAGCGCAATAAATCAAAGTGAGGTATCTGCAGGAGGCCCTGGCGCCTGAAGCTGTGCAGCGGGAACGACCTCGGACCACCAGGGGCCGAGAAAACCACCGTCTCGAGGGGGCCGGACACTCTGGGTCAGGGAAAAATCCAATATATATGTGGTGATATCTCGGGTGCTATTACAGATAACGCAATAAATCAAAGTGCATTGTCTGTAGGAGGCCCTGGCGCATGAATCTGGGCAGCGGGAACGACCTCGGACCACCAGGGGCCGAGAAGACCACAGTCTCATGGGGCCGGACACTCAGGGTCAGGGGAAAATCCAATATATATCTGGTGATATCTCGGGTGCTATTAGAGATAGGGCAATAAACCAAAGTGAATTATCTGCAGCAGGCCCTGGCGCATGAATCTGTGCAACGGGAACGACCTCGCACCACCAGGGGCCGAGAAAACCACAGTCTCATGGGGCCGGACACTCAGGGTCAGGGGAAAATCCAATATATATCTGGTGATATCTCGGGTGCTATTACAGATAGAGCAATAAATCACGGTGCATTGTCTGTAGGAGGCCCTGGCGCATGAATCTCTGCAGCGGGAACAACCTCGGACAACCAGGGGCCGAGAAAACCACAGTCTCATGGGGCCGGACACTCAGGGTCAGGGGAAAATCCAATATATATCTGGTGATATCTCGGGTGCTATTAGATACAGCGCAATAAACCAAAGTGAATTATCTGCAGGAGGCCCTGGCGCATGAATCTGCGCAGCGGGAACGACCTCGGACCACCAGGGGCCGAGAAAACCACAGTCTAATGGGGCCGGACACTCAGGGTCAGGGGAAAATCCAATATATATCTGGTGATATCGCGGGTGCTATTAGAGATAGCGCAATAAACCAAAGTGAATTATCTGCAGGAGGCCCTGCCGCATGCATCTGTGCAGCGGGAACGACCTCGGAACACCAGGGGCCGAGAAAACCACCGTCTCATGGGGCAGGACACTCAGGGTCAGTGAAAATTCCAATATATATCTGCTGATATCTCGGGTGCTGTCACAGATAGCGCAATAAACCAAAGTGCATTGTCTGTAGGAGGCCCTGGCGCATGAATGTGTGCAGAGGGAACGACCTCGGACCACCAGGGGCAGAGAAAACCACCGTCTCATGGCGCCGGACACTCAGGGTCAGGGGAAAATCCAATATATATCTGGTGATATCTCGGGTGCTATTACAGATAGCGCAATAAATCAAAGTGAATTATCTGCAGGAGGCCCTGGCGCATGAATCTGTGCAGCGGGAACGACCTCGGACCACCAGGGGCCGAGAAAACCACAGTCTCATGGGGCTGGACACTCAGGGTCGAGGAAAAATCCAATATATATCTGGTGATATCTCGGGTGCTATTAGAGATAGCGCAATAAACCAAAGTGAGGTATCTGCAGGAGGCCCTGGCGCCTGAAGCTGTGCAGCGGGAACGACCTCGGACCACCAGGGGCCGAGAAAACCACCGTCTCGAGGGGGCCGGACACTCTGGGTCCGGGAAAAATCCAATATATGTGGTGATATCTCGGGTGCTATTACAGATAACGCAATAAATCAAAGTGCATTGTCTGTAGGAGGCCCTGGCGCATGAATCTGTGCAGCGGGAACGACCTAGGACCACCAGGGGCCGAGAAAACTACAGTCTCATGGGGCCGGACACTCAGGGTCAGGGTAAAATCCAATATATATCTGGTGATATGTCGGGTGCTATTACAGATAGCGCAATAAATCAAAGTGCATTGTCTGTAGGAGGCACTGGCGAATGAGTCTGTGCAGCAGGAACGACCTCGAACCACCAGGGGCCGAGAAAATTACAGATATTCGGAATCCGTCACCCAAGGTCATGTGAAAATCCAGCATATATCTGGTGATATTTCGGGTGCTATTATAGATAGCGCAATAAACCAAAGTGAATTATCTGCAGTAGGCCCTGGCGCATGCATCTGTGCAGCGGGAACGACCTCGGACAACCAGGGGCCGAGAAAGCCACAGGCTCATGGGGCTGGACACTCAGGGTTAGGGAAAAATCCAATATATATCTGGTGATATCTCGGGTGCTATAACAGATAGCGCAATAAATCAAAGTGCATTGTCTGTAGGAGGCCCTGGCGCATGAATCTGTGCAGCGGGAACGACCTCGGACCACCAGGGGCCGAGAAAACCACCGTCTCGAGGGGGCCGGACACTCTGGGTCAGGGAAAAATCCAATATATATGTGGTGATATCTCGGGTGCTATTACAGATAACGCAATAAATCAAAGTGCATTGTCTGTAGGAGGCCCTGGCGCATGAATCTGTGCAGCGGGAACGACCTAGGACCACCAGGGGCCAAGAAAACCACCGTCTCATGGGGCCGGACACTCAGGGTCAGGGAAAAATCCAATATATATCTGGTGATATCTCGGGTGCTAATAGAGATAGCGCAATAAACCAAAGTGAGGTATCTGCAGGAGGCCCTGGCGCCTGAAGCTGTGCAGCGGGAACGACCTCGGACCACCAGGGGCCGAGAAAACCACCGTCTCGAGGGGGCCGGACACTCTGGGTCAGGGAAAAATCCAATATATGTGGTGATATCTCGGGTGCTATTACAGATAACGCAATAAATCAAAGTGCATTGTCTGTAGGAGGCCCTGGCGCATGAATCTGTGCAGCGGGAACGACCTAGAACCACCAGGGGCCGAGAAAACTACAGTCTCATGGGGCCGGACACTCAGGGTCAGGGTAAAATCCAATATATATCTGGTGATATGTCGGGTGCTATTACAGATAGGGCAATAAATCAAAGTGCATTGTCTGTAGGAGGTCCTGGCGCATGAATCTGTGCAGCGGGAACGACCTCGGACCACCAGGGGCCGAGAAAAGCACAGTCTCATGGGGCCGGACACTCAGGGTCAGGGTAAAATCCAATATATATCTGGTGATATCTCGGGTGCTATTAGAGATAGCGCAATAAGCCAAAGTGAATTATCTGCAGGAGGCCCTGGCGCATGAATCTGTGCAGCGGGAACGACCTCGGACCACCAGGGGCCGAGAAAACCACAGTCTCATGGGGCCGGACACTCAGGGTCAGGGGAAAATCCAATATATATCTGGTGATATCTCGGGTGCTATCAGAGATAGCGCAATAAACCAAAGTGAATTATCTGCAGGAGGCCCTGGCGCATGAATGTGTGCAGCGGGAACGACCTCGGACCACCAGGGGCCGAGAAAACGACCGTCTGATGGGGCCGGACACTCAGGGTCAGTGAAAAATCCAATATATATCTGGTGATATCTCGGGTGCTATTACAGATAGCGCAATAAACCAAAGTGCATTGTCTGTAGGAGGCCCTGGCGCATGAATGTGTGCAGAGGGAACGACCTCGGACCACCAGGGGCAGAGAAAACCACCGTCTCATGGCGCCGGACACTCAGGGTCAGGGGAAAATCCAATATATATCTGGTGATATCTCGGGTGCTATTACAGATAGCGCAATAAATCAAAGTGAATTATCTGCAGGAGGCCCTGGCGCATGAATCTGTGCAGCGGGAACGACCTCGGACCACCAGGGGCCGAGAAAACCACAGTCTCATGGGGCTGGACACTCAGGGTCGAGGAAAAATCCAATATATATCTGGTGATATCTCGGGTGCTATTACAGATAGCGCGATAAATCAAAGTGCATTGTCTGTAGGAGGCACTGGCGAATGAGTCTGTGCAGCAGGAACGACCTCGAACCACCAGGGGCCGAGAAAATTACAGATATTCGGAATCCGTCACCCAAGGTCATGTGAAAATCCAGCATATATCTGGTGATATTTCGGGTGCTATTATAGATAGCGCAATAAACCAAAGTGAATTATCTGCAGTAGGCCCTGGCGCATGCATCTGTGCAGCGGGAACGACCTCGGACAACCAGGGGCCGAGAAAGCCACAGGCTCATGGGGCTGGACACTCAGGGTTAGGGAAAAATCCAATATATATCTGGTGATATCTCGGGTGCTATAACAGATAGCGCAATAAATCAAAGTGCATTGTCTGTAGGAGGCCCTGGCGCATGAATCTGTGCAGCGGGAACGACCTCGGACCACCAGGGGCCGAGAAAACGACCGTCTCATGGGGCCGGACGCTCAGGGTCAGTGAAAAATCCAATATATATCTGGTGATATCTCGGGTGCTATTAGAGATAGCGCAATAAACCAAAGTGAATTATCTGCAGGAGGCCCTGGCGCATGAATCTGTGCAGCGGGAACGACCTCGGACCACCAGGGGCCGAGAAAACCACCGTCTCATGGGGCCGGACACTCAGGGTCAGGGAAAAATCCAATATATATCTGGTGATATCTCGGGTGCTATTAGAGATAGCGCAATAAACCAAAGTGAGTTATCTGCAGGAGGCCCTGGCGCCTGAAGCTGTGCAGCGGGAACGACCTCGGACCACCAGGGGCCGAGAAAACCACCGTCTCGTGGGGGCCGGACACTCTGGGTCAGGGAAAAATCCAATATATATGTGGTGATATCTCGGGTGCTATTACAGATAGCGCAATAAATGAAAGTGCATTGTCTGTAGGAGGCCCTGGCGCATGAATCTGTGCAGCGGGGACGTCCTCGGACCGCCAGGGGCCGAGACAACGACCGTCTCATGGGGCCGGACACTCAGGGTCAGGGTAAAATCCAATATCTATCTGGTGATATCTCGGGTGCTATTACACATAGCGCAATAAATCAAAGTGCATTGTCTGCAGGAGGCCCTGGCGCATGAATCTGTGCAGCGGGAACGACCTCGGACCACCAGGGGCCGAGAAGACCGCAGTCTCATGGGGACGGACACTCAGGGTCAGGGAAAAATCCAATATATATCTGGTGATATCTCGGGCGCTATTAGAGATAGCGCAATAAACCAAAGTGAATTATCTGTAGGAGGCCCTGGCGCATGAATCTGTGCAGCGGGAACGACCTAGGACCACCAGGGGCCGAGAAAACCACCGTCTCATGGGGCCGGACACTCAGGGTCAGGGAAAAATCCAATATATATCTGGTGATATCTCGGGTGCTATTAGAGATAGCGCAATAAATCAAAGTGCATTGTCTGTAGGAGGCCCTGGCGCATGAATCTGTACAGCGGGAACGACCTCGGACCACCAGGGGCCGAGAAAACCACAGTCTCATTGGGCCGGACACTCAGGGTTAGGGAAAATCCAATATATATCTGGTGATATCTCGGGTGCTATTAGAGATAGCGCAATAAATCAAAGTGCATTGTCTGTAGGAGGCCCTGGCGCATGAATCTGTGCAGCGGGAACGACCTCGGAACACCAGGGACCGAGAAAACCACCGTCTCATGGGGCCGGACACTCAGGGTCAGTGAAAAATCCAATATATATGTGGTGATATCTCGGGTGCTATTACAGATAGCGCAATAAATCAAAGTGCATTGTCTGTAGGAGACCCTGGCGCATGAACCTGTGCAGCGGGAACGACCTCGGACCACCAGGGGCCGAGAAAACGACCGTCTCATGGGGCCGGACACTCAGGGTCAGGGGAAAATCCAATATAGATCTGGTGATATCTCGGGTGCTATTACAGATAGCGCAATAAATCAAAGTGCATTGCCTGTAGAAGGCCCTGGCGCATGTATCTGTGCAGCGGGAACGTCCTCGGACCTCCAGGGGCCGAGACAACGACCGTCTCATGGGGCCGGACCCTCAGGGTCAGGGTAAAATCCAATATATATCTGGTGATATCTCGGGTGCTATAACAGATAGCGCAATAAATCAAAGTGAGGTATCTGCAGGAGGCCCTGGCGCCTGAAGCTGTGCAGCGGGAACGACCTCGGACCACCAGGGGCCGAGAAAACCACCGTCTCGAGGGGGCCGGACACTCTGGGTCAGGGAAAAATCCAATATATATGTGGTGATATCTCGGGTGCTATTACAGATAACGCAATAAATCAAAGTGCATTGTCTGTAGGAGGCCCTGGCGCATGAATCTGGGCAGCGGGAACGACCTCGGACCACCAGGGGCCGAGAAGACCACAGTCTCATGGGGCCGGACACTCAGGGTCAGGGGAAAATCCAATATATATCTGGTGATATCTCGGGTGCTATTAGAGATAGGGCAATAAACCAAAGTGAATTATCTGCAGCAGGCCCTGGCGCATGAATCTGTGCAACGGGAACGACCTCGCACCACCAGGGGCCGAGAAAACCACAGTCTCATGGGGCCGGACACTCAGGGTCAGGGGAAAATCCAATATATATCTGGTGATATCTCGGGTGCTATTACAGATAGAGCAATAAATCACGGTGCATTGTCTGTAGGAGGCCCTGGCGCATGAATCTCTGCAGCGGGAACAACCTCGGACAACCAGGGGCCGAGAAAACCACAGTCTCATGGGGCCGGACACTCAGGGTCAGGGGAAAATCCAATATATATCTGGTGATATCTCGGGTGCTATTAGATACAGCGCAATAAACCAAAGTGAATTATCTGCAGGAGGCTCTGGCGCATGAATCTGCGCAGCGGGAACGACCTCGGACCACCAGGGGCCGAGAAAACCACAGTCTAATGGGGCCGGACACTCAGGGTCAGGGGAAAATCCAATATATATCTGGTGATATCGCGGGTGCTATTAGAGATAGCGCAATAAACCAAAGTGAATTATCTGCAGGAGGCCCTGCCGCATGCATCTGTGCAGCGGGAACGACCTCGGAACACCAGGGGCCGAGAAAACCACCGTCTCATGGGGCAGGACACTCAGGGTCAGTGAAAATTCCAATATATATCTGCTGATATCTCGGGTGCTGTTACAGATAGCGCAATAAACCAAAGTGCATTGTCTGTAGGAGGCCCTGGCGCATGAATGTGTGCAGAGGGAACGACCTCGGACCACCAGGGGCAGAGAAAACCACCGTCTCATGGCGCCGGACACTCAGGGTCAGGGGAAAATCCAATATATATCTGGTGATATCTCGGGTGCTATTACAGATAGCGCAATAAATCAAAGTGAATTATCTGCAGGAGGCCCTGGCGCATGAATCTGTGCAGCGGGAACGACCTCGGACCACCAGGGGCCGAGAAAACCACAGTCTCATGGGGCTGGACACTCAGGGTCGAGGAAAAATCCAATATATATCTGGTGATATCTCGGGTGCTATTACAGATAGCGCGATAAATCAAAGTGCATTGTCTGTAGGAGGCACTGGCGAATGAGTCTGTGCAGCAGGAACGACCTCGAACCACCAGGGGCCGAGAAAATTACAGATATTCGGAATCCGTCACCCAAGGTCATGTGAAAATCCAGCATATATCTGGTGATATTTCGGGTGCTATTATAGATAGCGCAATAAACCAAAGTGAATTATCTGCAGTAGGCCCTGGCGCATGCATCTGTGCAGCGGGAACGACCTCGGACAACCAGGGGCCGAGAAAGCCACAGGCTCATGGGGCTGGACACTCAGGGTTAGGGAAAAATCCAATATATATCTGGTGATATCTCGGGTGCTATAACAGATAGCGCAATAAATCAAAGTGCATTGTCTGTAGGAGGCCCTGGCGCATGAATCTGTACTGCGGGAACGACCCCGGACCACCAGGGGCGAGACAACCACCTTCTCATGGGGCCGGACACTCAGGGTCAGTGAAAAATCCAATATATATCTGGTGATATCTCGGGTGCTATTACAGATAGCGCAATAAACCAAAGTGAATTATCTGCAGGAGGCCCTGGCGCATGAATCTGTGCAGCGGGAACGACCTCGGACCACCAGGGGCCGAGAAAACGACCGTCTCATGGGGCCGGACGCTCAGGGTCAGTGAAAAATCCAATATATATCTGGTGATATCTCGGGTGCTATTAGAGATAGCGCAATAAACCAAAGTGAATTATCTGCAGGAGGCCCTGGCGCATGAATCTGTGCAGCGGGAACGACCTCGGACCACCAGGGGCCGAGAAAACCACCGTCTCATGGGGCCGGACACTCAGGGTCAGGGAAAAATCCAATATATATCTGGTGATATCTCGGGTGCTATTAGAGATAGCGCAATAAACCAAAGTGAGTTATCTGCAGGAGGCCCTGGCGCCTGAAGCTGTGCAGCGGGAACGACCTCGGACCACCAGGGGCCGAGAAAACCACCGTCTCGTGGGGGCCGGACACTCTGGGTCAGGGAAAAATCCAATATATATGTGGTGATATCTCGGGTGCTATTACAGATAGCGCAATAAATGAAAGTGCATTGTCTGTAGGAGGCCCTGGCGCATGAATCTGTGCAGCGGGGACGTCCTCGGACCGCCAGGGGCCGAGACAACGACCGTCTCATGGGGCCGGACACTCAGGGTCAGGGTAAAATCCAATATCTATCTGGTGATATCTCGGGTGCTATTACACATAGCGCAATAAATCAAAGTGCATTGTCTGTAGGAGGTCCTGGCGCATGAATCTGTGCAGCGGGAACGACCTCGGACCACCAGGGGCCGAGAAGACCGCAGTCTCATGGGGACGGACACTCAGGGTCAGGGAAAAATCCAATATATATCTGGTGATATCTCGGGCGCTATTAGAGATAGCGCAATAAACCAAAGTGAATTATCTGTAGGAGGCCCTGGCGCATGTATCTGTGCAGCGGGAACGTCCTCGGACCTCCAGGGGCCGAGACAACGACCGTCTCATGGGGCCGGACCCTCAGGGTCAGGGTAAAATCCAATATATATCTGGTGATATCTCGGGTGCTATAACAGATAGCCTAATAAATCAAAGTGAGGTATCTGCAGGAGGCCCTGGCGCCTGAAGCTGTGCAGCGGGAACGACCTCGGACCACCAGGGGCCGAGAAAACCACCGTCTCGAGGGGGCCGGACACTCTGGGTCAGGGAAAAATCCAATATATATGTGGTGATATCTCGGGTGCTATTACAGATAACGCAATAAATCAAAGTGCATTGTCTGTAGGAGGCCCTGGCGCATGAATCTGTGCAGCGGGAACGACCTAGGACCACCAGGGGCCGAGAAAACCACCGTCTCATGGGGCCGGACACTCAGGGTCAGGGAAAAATCCAATATATATCTGGTGATATCTCGGGTGCTATTAGAGATAGCGCAATAAACCAAAGTGAGGTATCTGCAGGAGGCCCTGGCGCCTGAAGCTGTGCAGCGGGAACGACCTCGGACCACCAGGGGCCGAGAAAACCACCGTCTCGAGGGGGCCGGACACTCTGGGTCAGGGAAAAATCCAATATATGTGGTGATATCTCGGGTGCTATTACAGATAACGCAATAAATCAAAGTGCATTGTCTGTAGGAGGCCCTGGCGCATGAATCTGTGCAGCGGGAACGACCTAGGACCACCAGGGGCCGAGAAAACTACAGTCTCATGGGGCCGGACACTCAGGGTCAGGGTAAAATCCAATATATATCTGGTGATATGTCGGGTGCTATTACAGATAGCGCAATAAATCAAAGTGCATTGTCTGTAGGAGGCCCTGGCGCATGAATCTGTGCAGCGGGAACGACCTAGGACCACCAGGGGCCGAGAAAAGCACAGTCTCATGGGGCCGGACACTCAGGGTCAGGGGAAAATCCAATATATATCTGGTGATATCTCGGGTGCTATTAGAGATAGCGCAAAAAACCAAAGTGAATTATCTGCAGGAGGCCCTGGCGCATGAATCTGTGCAGCGGGAACGACCTCGGACCACCAGGGGCCGAGAAAACCACAGTCTCATGGGGCCGGACACTCAGGGTCACGGGAAAATCCAATATATATCTGGTGATATCTCGGGTGCTATCAGAGATAGCGCAATAAACCAAAGTGAATTATCTGCAGGAGGCCCTGGCGCATGAATGTGTGCAGCGGGAACGACCTCGGACCACCAGGGGCCGAGAAAACGACCGTCTCATGGGGCCGGACACTCAGGGTCAGTGAAAAATCCAATATATATCTGGTGATATCTCGGGTGCTATTACAGATAGCGCAATAAATCAAAGTGCATTGTCTGTAGGAGGCCCTGGCGCATGAATCTGTGCAGCAGGAACGACCTCGGTCCACCAGGGGCCGAGGAAATTACAGATATCCGGAATCCGTCACCCAAGGTCATGTAAAAATCCCGCATATATCTGGTGATATCTCGGGTGCTATTAGAGATAGCGTAATAAACCAAAGTGCATTGTCTGTAGGAGGCCCTGGCGCATGAATCTGTGCAGCGGGAACGACCTCGGACCACCAGGGTCCGAAAAAACAACAGTCTCATGGGGCCGTACTCTCACGGTCAGGGTAAAATCCAATATATATCTGGTGATATCTCGGGTGCTATTACAGATAGCGCAATAAATCAAAGTGCATTGTCTGTAGGAGGCCCTGGCGCATGAATCTATGCAGCGGGAACGACCTCGGACCACCAGGGGCCGAGAAAACTACAGTCTCATGCGGCCGGACACTCAGGGTCTGGGGAAAATCCAATATATATCTGGTGATATCTCGGGTCCTATTACAGATAGCGAAATAAATCAAAGTGCATTGTCTGTAGGAGGCCCTGGCGCATGAATCTGTGCAGCGGGAACGACCTCGGACCACCAGGGGCCGAGGAAACCACAGTCTCATGGGGCCGCACACTCAGGGTCAGGGAAAAATCCAATATATATCTGGTGATATCTCGGGTGCTATTAGATATAGCGCAATAAACCAAAGTGAATTATCTGCAGGAGGCCCTGGCCCATGCATATGTGCAGCGGGAACGACCTCGGACCACCAGGGGCCGAGAAAACCACCGTCTCATGGGGCCGGACACTCAGGGTCAGGGAAAAATGCAATATATATCTGGTGATATGTCGGGTGCTATTACAGATAGCACAATAAATCAAAGTGCATTGTCTGGACGAGGCCCTGGCGCATGAATCTGGGCAGCGGGAACGACCTCGGACCACCAGGGGCCGAGAAGACCACAGTCTCATGGGGCCGGACACTCAGGGTCAGGGGAAAATCCAATATATATCTGGTGATATCTCGGGTGCTATTAGAGATAGGGCAATAAACCAAAGTGAATTATCTGCAGCAGGCCCTGGCGCATGAATCTGTGCAATGGGAACGACCTCGCACCACCAGGGGCCGAGAAAACCACAGTCTCATGGGGCCGGACACTAAGGGTCAGGGGAAAATCCAATATATATCTGGTGATATCTCGGGTGCTATTACAGATAGAGCAATAAATCACGGTGCATTGTCTGTAGGAGGCCCTGGCGCATGAATCTCTGCAGCGGGAACAACCTCGGACAACCAGGGGCCGAGAAAACCACAGTCTCATGGGGCCGGACACTCAGGGTCAGGGGAAAATCCAATATATATCTGGTGATATCGCGGGTGCTATTAGAGATAGCGCAATAAACCAAAGTGAATTATCTGCAGGAGGCCCTGCCGCATGCATCTGTGCAGCGGGAACGACCTCGGAACACCAGGGGCCGAGAAAACCACCGTCTCATGGGGCAGGACACTCAGGGTCAGTGAAAATTCCAATATATATCTGCCGATATCTCGGGTGCTGTTACAGATAGCGCAATAAACCAAAGTGCATTGTCTGTAGGAGGCCCTGGCGCATGAATGTGTGCAGAGGGAACGACCTCGGACCACCAGGGGCAGAGAAAACCACCGTCTCATGGCGCCGGACACTCAGGGTCAGGGGAAAATCCAATATATATCTGGTGATATCTCGGGTGCTATTACAGATAGCGCGATAAATCAAAGTGCATTGTCTGTAGGAGGCACTGGCGAATGAGTCTGTGCAGCAGGAACGACCTCGAACCACCAGGGGCCGAGAAAATTACAGATATTCGGAATCCGTCACCCAAGGTCATGTGAAAATCCAGCATATATCTGGTGATATTTCGGGTGCTATTATAGATAGCGCAATAAACCAAAGTGAATTATCTGCAGTAGGCCCTGGCGCATGCATCTGTGCAGCGGGAACGACCTCGGACAACCAGGGGCCGAGAAAGCCACAGTCCCATGGGGCTGGACACTCAGGGTTAGGGAAAAATCCAATATATATCTGGTGATATCTCGGGTGCTATAACAGATAGCGCAATAAATCAAAGTGCATTGTCTGTAGGAGGCCCTGGCGCATGAATCTGTGCAGCGGGAACGACCTCGGACCACCAGGGGCCGAGAAAACGACCGTCTCATGGGGCCGGACGCTCAGGGTCAGTGAAAAATCCAATATATATCTGGTGATATCTCGGGTGCTATTAGAGATAGCGCAATAAACCAAAGTGAATTATCTGCAGGAGGCCCTGGCGCATGAATCTGTGCAGCGGGAACGACCTCGGACCACCAGGGGCCGAGAAAACCACCGTCTCATGGGGCCTTACACTCAGGGTCAGGGAAAAATCCAATATATATCTGGTGATATCTCGGGTGCTATTAGAGATAGCGCAATAAACCAAAGTGAGTTATCTGCAGGAGGCCCTGGCGCCTGAAGCTGTGCAGCGGGAACGACCTCGGACCACCAGGGGCCGAGAAAACCACCGTCTCGTGGGGGCCGGACACTCTGGGTCAGGGAAAAATCCAATATATATGTGGTGATATCTCGGGTGCTATTACAGATAGCGCAATAAATGAAAGTGCATTGTCTGTAGGAGGCCCTGGCGCATGAATCTGTGCAGCGGGGACGTCCTCGGACCGCCAGGGGCCGAGACAACGACCGTCTCATGGGGCCGGACACTCAGGGTCAGGGTAAAATCCAATATCTATCTGGTGATATCTCGGGTGCTATTACACATAGCGCAATAAATCAAAGTGCATTGTCTGTAGGAGGTCCTGGCGCATGAATCTGTGCAGCGGGAACGACCTCGGACCACCAGGGGCCGAGAAGACCGCAGTCTCATGGGGACGGACACTCAGGGTCAGGGAAAAATCCAATATATATCTGGTGATATCTCGGGCGCTATTAGAGATAGCGCAATAAACCAAAGTGAATTATCTGTAGGAGGCCCTGGCGCATGTATCTGTGCAGCGGGAACGTCCTCGGACCTCCAGGGGCCGAGACAACGACCGTCTCATGGGGCCGGACCCTCAGGGTCAGGGTAAAATCCAATATATATCTGGTGATATCTCGGGTGCTATAACAGATAGCCTAATAAATCAAAGTGAGGTATCTGCAGGAGGCCCTGGCGCCTGAAGCTGTGCAGCGGGAACGACCTCGGACCACCAGGGGCCGAGAAAACCACCGTCTCGAGGGGGCCGGACACTCTGGGTCAGGGAAAAATCCAATATATATGTGGTGATATCTCGGGTGCTATTACAGATAACGCAATAAATCAAAGTGCATTGTCTGTAGGAGGCCCTGGCGCATGAATCTGTGCATCGGGAACGACCTAGGACCACCAGGGGCCGAGAAAACCACCGTCTCATGGGGCCGGACACTCAGGGTCAGGGAAAAATCCAATATATATCTGGTGATATCTCGGGTGCTATTAGAGATAGCGCAATAAACCAAAGTGAGGTATCTGCAGGAGGCCCTGGCGCCTGAAGCTGTGCAGCGGGAACGACCTCGGACCACCAGGGGCCGAGAAAACCACCGTCTCGAGGGGGCCGGACACTCTGGGTCAGGGAAAAATCCAATATATGTGGTGATATCTCGGGTGCTATTACAGATAACGCAATAAATCAAAGTGCATTGTCTGTAGGAGGCCCTGGCGCATGAATCTGTGCAGCGGGAACGACCTAGGACCACCAGGGGCCGAGAAAACTACAGTCTCATGGGGCCGGACACTCAGGGTCAGTGAAAAATCCAATATCTATCTGGTGATATCTCGGGTGCTATTACACATAGCGCAATAAATCAAAGTGCATTGTCTGTAGGAGGCCCTGGCGCATGAATCTGTGCAGCAGGAACGACCTCGGTCCACCAGGGGCCGAGGAAATTACAGATATCCGGAATCCGTCACCCAAGGTCATGTAAAAATCCCGCATATATCTGGTGATATCTCGGGTGCTATTAGAGATAGCGTAATAAACCAAAGTGCATTGTCTGTAGGAGGCCCTGGCGCATGAATCTGTGCAGCGGGAACGACCTCGGACCACCAGGGTCCGAAAAAACCACAGTCTCATGGGGCCGTACTCTCACGGTCAGGGTAAAATCCAATATATATCTGGTGATATCTCGGGTGCTATTACAGATAGCGCAATAAATCAAAGTGCATTGTCTGTAGGAGGCCCTGGCGCATGAATCTGTGCAGCGGGAACGACCTCGGACCACCAGGGGCCGAGAAAACTACAGTCTCATGCGGCCGGACACTCAGGGTCTGGGGAAAATCCAATATATATCTGGTGATATCTCGGGTGCTATTACAGATAGCGCAATAAATCAAAGTGCATTACCTGTAGGAGGCCCTGGCGCATGAAACTGTGCAGCGGGAACGTCGTCGGACCTCCAGGGGCCGAGACAACGACCGTCTCATGGGGCCGGACACTCAGGGTCAGGGTAAAATCCAATATATATCTGGTGATATCTCGGGTGCTATAACAGATAGCGCAATAAATCAAAGTGCATTGTCTGTAGGAGGCCCTGGCGCATGAATCTGTGCAGCGGGAACGACCTCGGACCACCAGGGGCCGAGAAAACGACCGTCTCATGGGGCCGGACGCTCAGGGTCAGTGAAAAATCCAATATATATCTGGTGATATCTCGGGTGCTATTAGAGATAGCGCAATAAACCAAAGTGAATTATCTGCAGGAGGCCCTGGCGCATGAATCTGTGCAGCGGGAACGACCTCGGACCACCAGGGGCCGAGAAAACCACCGTCTCATGGGGCCTTACACTCAGGGTCAGGGAAAAATCCAATATATATCTGGTGATATCTCGGGTGCTATTAGAGATAGCGCAATAAACCAAAGTGAGTTATCTGCAGGAGGCCCTGGCGCCTGAAGCTGTGCAGCGGGAACGACCTCGGACCACCAGGGGCCGAGAAAACCACCGTCTCGAGGGGGCCGGACACTCTGGGTCAGGGAAAAATCCAATATATATGTGGTGATATCTCGGGTGCTATTAGATATAGCGCAATAAACCAAAGTGAATTATCTGCAGGAGGCCCTGGCGCATGAATCTGTGCAACGGGAACGACCTCAGACCACCAGGGGCCGAAAAATCCACAGTCTCATGGGGCCGGACACTCAGGGTCAGAGAAAAATCCAATATATATCTGGTGATATCTTGGGTGCTATTAGCGATAGCGTCATAAACCAAAGTGAATTATCTGCAGGAGGCCCTGGCGCAAGAATCTGTGCAGCGGGAACGACCTCGGACCACCAGGGGCCGAGACAACAACCGTCTCATGGGGCCGGACACTCAGGGTCAGGGAAAAATCCAATATATATCTGGTGATATCTCGGGTTATATTACAGATAGCACAATAAATCAAAGTGCATTGTTTGTAGGAGGCCCTGGCGCATGAATCTGTGCAGCGGGAACGACCTCGGACCACCAGGGGCCGAGACAACCACCGTCTCATGGGGCCGGACACTCAGTGTCAGGGGAAAATCCAATATATATCTGGTGATATCTCGGGTGCTATTACAGATAGAGCAATAAACCAAAGTGAATTATCTGCAGGAGGCCCTGGCCCATGCATCTGTGCAGCGGGAACGACCTCGGACCACCAGGGGCCGAGAAAACTACCGTCTCATGGGGCCGGACACTCAGGGCCAGGGAAAAATGCAATATATATCTGGTGATATGTCGGGTGCTATTACAGATAGCACAATAAATCAAAGTGCATTGTCTGGACGAGGCCCTGGCGCATGAATCGTGGCAGCGGAAACGACCTCGGACCACCAGGGGCCGAGAAGACCACAGTCTCATGGGGCCGGACACTCAGGGTCAGGGGAAAATGCAATATATATCTGGTGATATCTCGGGTGCTATTAGAGATAGGGCAATAAACCAAAGTGAATTATCTGCAGCAGGCCCTGGCGCATGAATCTGTGCAACGGGAACGACCTCGCACCACCAGGGGCCGAGAAAACCACAGTCTCATGGGGCCGGACACTCAGGGTCAGGGGAAAATCCAATATATATCTGGTGATATCTCGGGTGCTATTAGAGATAGCGCAATAAATCAAAGTGCATTGTCTGTAGGAGGCCCTGGCGCATGAATCTGTACAGCGGGAACGACCTCGGACCACCAGGGGCCGAGAAAACCACAGTCTCATTGGGCCGGACACTCAGGGTTAGGGAAAATTCAATATATATCTGGTGATATCTCGGGTGCTATTAGAGATAGCGCAATAAATCAAAGTGCATTGTCTGTAGGAGGCCCTGGCGCATGAATCTGTGCAGCGGGAACGACCTCGGAACACCAGGGACCGAGAAAACCACCGTCTCATGGGGCCGGACACTCAGGGTCAGTGAAAAATCCAATATATATGTGGTGATATCTCGGGTGCTATTACAGATAGCGCAATAAATCAAAGTGCATTGTCTGTAGGAGACCCTGGCGCATGAACCTGTGCAGCGGGAACGACCTCGGACCACCAGGGGCCGAGAAAACGACCGTCTCATGGGGCCAGACGCTCAGGGTCAGTGAAAAATCCAATATATATCTGGTGATATCTCGGGTGCTATTAGAGATAGCGCAATAAACCAAAGTGAATTATCTGCAGGAGGCCCTGGCGCATGAATCTGTGCAACCGGAACGACCGCGGACCACCAGGGGCCGAGAAAACCACAGTCTCATGGGGCCGGACACTCAGGGTCAGGGGAAAATCCAATATAGATCTGGTGATATCTCGGGTGCTATTACAGATAGCGCAATAAATCAAAGTGCATTGCCTGTAGGAGGCCCTGGCGCATGTATCTGTGCAGCGGGAACGTCCTCGGACCTCCAGGGGCCGAGACAACGACCGTCTCATGGGGCCGGACCCTCAGGGTCAGGGTAAAATCCAATATATATCTGGTGATATATCGGGTGCTATAACAGATAGCGCAATAAATCAAAGTGAGGTATCTGCAGGAGGCCCTGGCGCCTGAAGCTGTGCAGCGGGAACGACCTCGGACCACCAGGGGCCGAGAAAACCACCGTCTCGAGGGGGCCGGACACTCTGGGTCAGGGAAAAATCCAATATATATGTGGTGATATCTCGGGTGCTATTACAGATAACGCAATAAATCAAAGTGCATTGTCTGTAGGAGGCCCTGGCGCATGAATCTGTGCAGCGGGAACGACCTAGGACCACCAGGGGCCGAGAAAACCACCGTCTCATGGGGCCGGACACTCAGGGTCAGGGAAAAATCCAATATATATCTGGTGATATCTCGGGTGCTATTAGAGATAGCGCAATAAACCAAAGTGAGGTATATGCAGGAGGCCCTGGCGCCTGAAGCTGTGCAGCGGGAACGACCTCGGACCACCAGGGGCCGAGAAAACCACCGTCTCGAGGGGGCCGGACACTCTGGGTCAGGGAAAAATCCAATATATATGTGGTGATATCTCGGGTGCTATTACAGATAACGCAATAAATCAAAGTGCATTGTCTGTAGGAGGCCCTGGCGCATGAATCTGTGCAGCGGGAACGACCTAGGACCACCAGGGGCCGAGAAAACTACAGTCTCATGGGGCCGGACACTCAGGGTCAGGGGAAAATCCAATATATATCTGGTGATATCTCGGGTGCTATTAGAGATAGCGCAAAAAACCAAAGTGAATTATCTGCAGGAGGCCCTGGCGCATGAATCTGTGCAGCGGGAACGACCTCGGACCACCAGGGGCCGAGAAAACCACAGTCTCATGGGGCCGGACACTCAGGGTCACGGGAAAATCCAATATATATCTGGTGATATCTCGGGTGCTATCGGAGATAGCGCAATAAACCAAAGTGAATTATCTGCAGGAGGCCCTGGCGCATGAATGTGTGCAGCAGGAACGACCTCGGACCACCAGGGGCCGAGAAAACGACCGTCTCATGGGGCCGGACACTCAGGGTCAGTGAAAAATCCAATATATATCTGGTGATATCTCGGGTGCTATTACAGATAGCGCAATAAATCAAAGTGCATTGTCTGTAGGAGGCCCTGGCGCATGAATCTGTGCAGCAGGAACGACCTCGGTCCACCAGGGGCCGAGGAAATTACAGATATCCGGAATCCGTCACCCAAGGTCATGTAAAAATCCCGCATATATCTGGTGATATCTCGGGTGCTATTAGAGATAGCGTAATAAACCAAAGTGCATTGTCTGTAGGAGGCCCTGGCGCATGAATCTGTGCAGCGGGAACGACCTCGGACCACCAGGGTCCGAAAAAACAACAGTCTCATGGGGCCGTACTCTCACGGTCAGGGTAAAATCCAATATATATCTGGTGATATCTCGGGTGCTATTACAGATAGCGCAATAAATCAAAGTGCATTGTCTGTAGGAGGCCCTGGCGCATGAATCTATGCAGCGGGAACGACCTCGGACCACCAGGGGCCGAGAAAACTACAGTCTCATGCGGCCGGACACTCAGGGTCTGGGGAAAATCCAATATATATCTGGTGATATCTCGGGTCCTATTACAGATAGCGAAATAAATCAAAGTGCATTGTCTGTAGGAGGCCCTGGCGCATGAATCTGTGCAGCGGGAACGACCTCGGACCACCAGGGGCCGAGGAAACCACAGTCTCATGGGGCCGCACACTCAGGGTCAGGGAAAAATCCAATATATATCTGGTGATATCTCGGGTGCTATTAGATATAGCGCAATAAACCAAAGTGAATTATCTGCAGGAGGCCCTGGCGCATGAATCTGTGCAACGGGAACGACCTCGGACCACCAGGGGCCGAAAAATCCACAGTCTCATGGGGCCGGACACTCAGGGTCAGAGAAAAATCCAATATATATCTGGTGATATCTTGGGTGCTATTAGCGATAGCGTCATAAACCAAAGTGAATTATCTGCAGGAGGCCCTGGCGCAAGAATCTGTGCAGCGGGAACGACCTCGGACCACCAGGGGCCGAGACAACAACCGTCTCATGGGGCCGGACACTCAGGGTCAGGGAAAAATCCAATATATATCTGGTGATATCTCGGGTTATATTACAGATAGCACAATAAATCAAAGTGCATTGTCTGTAGGAGGCCCTGGCGCATGAATCTGTGCAGCGGGAACGACCTCGGACCACCAGGGGCCGAGACAACCACCGTCTCATGGGGCCGGACACTCAGTGTCAGGGGAAAATCCAATATATATCTGGTGATATCTCGGGTGCTATTACAGATAGAGCAATAAACCAAAGTGAATTATCTGCAGGAGTCCCTGGCCCATGCATCTGTGCAGCGGGAACGACCTCGGAACACCAGGGGCCGAGAAAACCACCGTCTCATGGGGCAGGACACTCAGGGTCAGTGAAAATTCCAATATATATCTGCTGATATCTCGGGTGCTGTTACAGATAGCGCAATAAACCAAAGTGCATTGTCTGTAGGAGGCCCTGGCGCATGAATGTGTGCAGAGGGAACGACCTCGGACCACCAGGGGCAGAGAAAACCACCGTCTCATGGCGCCGGACACTCAGGGTCAGGGGAAAATCCAATATATATCTGGTGATATCTCGGGTGCTATTACAGATAGCGCAATAAATCAAAGTGAATTATCTGCAGGAGGCCCTGGCGCATGAATCTGTGCAGCGGGAGCGACCTCTGACCACAAGGGGCCGAGAAAACCACCGTCTCATGGGGCCGGACACTCAGGGTCGAGGAAAAATCCAATATATATCTGGTGATATCTCGGGTGCTAATAGAGATAGCGCAATAAACCAAAGTGAATTATCTGCAGGAGGCCCTGGCGCATGAATCTGTGCAGCGGGAACGACCTCGGGCCACCAGGGGCTGAGAAAACGACCGTCTCATGGGGCCGGACACTCAGGGTCAGTGAAAAATCCAATATATATCTGGTGATATCTCGGCTGCTATGTCAGATAGCGCAATAAATCAAAGTGCATTGTCTGTAGGAGGCCCTGGCGCATGAATCTGTGCAGCGGGAACGACCTCGGACCTCCAGGGGCCGAGAAAACCACAGTCTCATGGGGCCGGACACTCAGGGTCAGGGGAAAATCCAGTATATATCTGGTGATATCTCGGGTGCTATTAGAGATAGCGCAATAAACCAAAGTGAATTATCTGCAGGAGGCGCTGGCGCATGAATCTGTGCAGCGGGAACGACCTCGGACCACCAGGGGCCGAGAAAACCACCGTCTCATGGGGCCGGACGCTCAGGGTCGGGGAAAAATCAAATATATATCTGGCGATATCTCGGGTGCTATTACAGATAGCGCAATAAATCAAAGAGCATTGTATGCAGGAGGCCCTTGCGAATGAATCTGTTCAGCGGGAACGACCTCGGATCACCAGGGGCCGAGAAAACCACCGATACATGGGGCCGGACTCTCAGGGTCGAGGAAAAATCCAATATATATCTGGTGATATCTCGGGTGCTATTAGAGATAGCGCGATAAATCAAAGTGAATTATCTGCAGGAGGCCCTGGCGCATGCATCTGTGCAGCGGGAACGACCTCGAACCACCAGGGGCCGAGAAAACCACCGTCTCATGGGGCCGGCACTCAGGGTCTGGGGAAAATCCAGTATGTATCTGGTGATATCTCGGGTGCTATTAGAGATAGCGTAATAAACCAAAGTGCATTGTCTGTAGGAGGCCCTGGCGCATGAATCTGTGCAGCGGGAACGACCTCGGACCACCAGGGGCCGAGAAAACGACCGTCTCATGGGGCCGGACGCTCAGGGTCAGTGAAAAATCCAATATATATCTGGTGATATCTCGGGTGCTATTAGAGATAGCGCAATAAACCAAAGTGAATTATCTGCAGGAGGCCCTGGCGCATGAATCTGTGCAGCGGGAACGACCTCGGACCACCAGGGGCCGAGAAAACCACCGTCTCATGGGGCCTTACACTCAGGGTCAGGGAAAAATCCAATATATATCTGGTGATATCTCGGGTGCTATTAGAGATAGCGCAATAAACCAAAGTGAGTTATCTGCAGGAGGCCCTGGCGCCTGAAGCTGTGCAGCGGGAACGACCTCGGACCACCAGGGGCCGAGAAAACCACCGTCTCGAGGGGGCCGGACACTCTGGGTCAGGGAAAAATCCAATATATATGTGGTGATATCTCGGGTGCTATTAGATATAGCGCAATAAACCAAAGTGAATTATCTGCAGGAGGCCCTGGCGCATGAATCTGTGCAACGGGAACGACCTCAGACCACCAGGGGCCGAAAAATCCACAGTCTCATGGGGCCGGACACTCAGGGTCAGAGAAAAATCCAATATATATCTGGTGATATCTTGGGTGCTATTAGCGATAGCGTCATAAACCAAAGTGAATTATCTGCAGGAGGCCCTGGCGCAAGAATCTGTGCAGCGGGAACGACCTCGGACCACCAGGGGCCGAGACAACAACCGTCTCATGGGGCCGGACACTCAGGGTCAGGGAAAAATCCAATATATATCTGGTGATATCTCGGGTTATATTACAGATAGCACAATAAATCAAAGTGCATTGTCTGTAGGAGGCCCTGGCGCATGAATCTGTGCAGCGGGAACGACCTCGGACCACCAGGGGCCGAGACAACCACCGTCTCATGGGGCCGGACACTCAGTGTCAGGGGAAAATCCAATATATATCTGGTGATATCTCGGGTGCTATTACAGATAGAGCAATAAACCAAAGTGAATTATCTGCAGGAGGCCCTGGCCCATGCATCTGTGCAGCGGGAACGACCTCGGACCACCAGGGGCCGAGAAAACTACCGTCTCATGGGGCCGGACACTCAGGGCCAGGGAAAAATGCAATATATATCTGGTGATATGTCGGGTGCTATTACAGATAGCACAATAAATCAAAGTGCATTGTCTGGACGAGGCCCTGGCGCATGAATCTGGGCAGCGGAAACGACCTCGGACCACCAGGGGCCGAGAAGACCACAGTCTCATGGGGCCGGACACTCAGGGTCAGGGGAAAATGCAATATATATCTGGTGATATCTCGGGTGCTATTAGAGATAGGGCAATAAACCAAAGTGAATTATCTGCAGCAGGCCCTGGCGCATGAATCTGTGCAACGGGAACGACCTCGCACCACCAGGGGCCGAGAAAACCACAGTCTCATGGGGCCGGACACTCAGGGTCAGGGGAAAATCCAATATATATCTGGTGATATCTCGGGTGCTATTAGAGATAGCGCAATAAATCAAAGTGCATTGTCTGTAGGAGGCCCTGGCGCATGAATCTGTACAGCGGGAACGACCTCGGACCACCAGGGGCCGAGAAAACCACAGTCTCATTGGGCCGGACACTCAGGGTTAGGGAAAATTCAATATATATCTGGTGATATCTCGGGTGCTATTAGAGATAGCGCAATAAATCAAAGTGCATTGTCTGTAGGAGGCCCTGGCGCATGAATCTGTGCAGCGGGAACGACCTCGGAACACCAGGGACCGAGAAAACCACCGTCTCATGGGGCCGGACACTCAGGGTCAGTGAAAAATCCAATATATATGTGGTGATATCTCGGGTGCTATTACAGATAGCGCAATAAATCAAAGTGCATTGTCTGTAGGAGACCCTGGCGCATGAACCTGTGCAGCGGGAACGACCTCGGACCACCAGGGGCCGAGAAAACGACCGTCTCATGGGGCCGGACCCTCAGGGTCAGGGTAAAATCCAATATATATCTGGTGATATATCGGGTGCTATAACAGATAGCGCAATAAATCAAAGTGAGGTATCTGCAGGAGGCCCTGGCGCCTGAAGCTGTGCAGCGGGAACGACCTCGGACCACCAGGGGCCGAGAAAACCACCGTCTCGAGGGGGCCGGACACTCTGGGTCAGGGAAAAATCCAATATATATGTGGTGATATCTCGGGTGCTATTACAGATAACGCAATAAATCAAAGTGCATTGTCTGTAGGAGGCCCTGGCGCATGAATCTGTGCAGCGGGAACGACCTAGGACCACCAGGGGCCGAGAAAACCACCGTCTCATGGGGCCGGACACTCAGGGTCAGGGAAAAATCCAATATATATCTGGTGATATCTCGGGTGCTATTAGAGATAGCGCAATAAACCAAAGTGAGGTATATGCAGGAGGCCCTGGCGCCTGAAGCTGTGCAGCGGGAACGACCTCGGACCACCAGGGGCCGAGAAAACCACCGTCTCGAGGGGGCCGGACACTCTGGGTCAGGGAAAAATCCAATATATATGTGGTGATATCTCGGGTGCTATTACAGATAACGCAATAAATCAAAGTGCATTGTCTGTAGGAGGCCCTGGCGCATGAATCTGTGCAGCGGGAACGACCTAGGACCACCAGGGGCCGAGAAAACTACAGTCTCATGGGGCCGGACACTCAGGGTCAGGGGAAAATCCAATATATATCTGGTGATATCTCGGGTGCTATTAGAGATAGCGCAAAAAACCAAAGTGAATTATCTGCAGGAGGCCCTGGCGCATGAATCTGTGCAGCGGGAACGACCTCGGACCACCAGGGGCCGAGAAAACCACAGTCTCATGGGGCCGGACACTCAGGGTCACGGGAAAATCCAATATATATCTGGTGATATCTCGGGTGCTATCGGAGATAGCGCAATAAACCAAAGTGAATTATCTGCAGGAGGCCCTGGCGCATGAATGTGTGCAGCAGGAACGACCTCGGACCACCAGGGGCCGAGAAAACCACCGTCTCGAGGGGGCCGGACACTCTGGGTCAGGGAAAAATCCAATATATATGTGGTGATATCTCGGGTGCTATTACAGATAACGCAATAAATCAAAGTGCATTGTCTGTAGGAGGCCCTGGCGCATGAATCTGTGCAGCGGGAACGACCTAGGACCACCAGGGGCCGAGAAAACTACAGTCTCATGGGGCCGGACACTCAGGGTCAGGGGAAAATCCAATATATATCTGGTGATATCTCGGGTGCTATTAGAGATAGCGCAAAAAACCAAAGTGAATTATCTGCAGGAGGCCCTGGCGCATGAATCTGTGCAGCGGGAACGACCTCGGACCACCAGGGGCCGAGAAAACCACAGTCTCATGGGGCCGGACACTCAGGGTCACGGGAAAATCCAATATATATCTGGTGATATCTCGGGTGCTATCGGAGATAGCGCAATAAACCAAAGTGAATTATCTGCAGGAGGCCCTGGCGCATGAATGTGTGCAGCAGGAACGACCTCGGACCACCAGGGGCCGAGAAAACGACCGTCTCATGGGGCCGGACACTCAGGGTCAGTGAAAAATCCAATATATATCTGGTGATATCTCGGGTGCTATTACAGATAGCGCAATAAATCAAAGTGCATTGTCTGTAGGAGGCCCTGGCGCATGAATCTGTGCAGCAGGAACGACCTCGGTCCACCAGGGGCCGAGGAAATTACAGATATCCGGAATCCGTCACCCAAGGTCATGTAAAAATCCCGCATATATCTGGTGATATCTCGGGTGCTATTAGAGATAGCGTAATAAACCAAAGTGAATTATCTGCAGGAGGCCCTGGCGCATGAATCTGTGCAGCGGGAACGACCTCGGGCCACCAGGGGCTGAGAAAACGACCGTCTCATGGGGCCGGACACTCAGGGTCAGTGAAAAATCCAATATATATCTGGTGATATCTCGGCTGCTATGTCAGATAGCGCAATAAATCAAAGTGCATTGTCTGTAGGAGGCCCTGGCGCATGAATCTGTGCAGCGGGAACGACCTCGGACCTCCAGGGGCCGAGAAAACCACAGTCTCATGGGGCCGGACACTCAGGGTCAGGGGAAAATCCAGTATATATCTGGTGATATCTCGGGTGCTATTAGAGATAGCGCAATAAACCAAAGTGAATTATCTGCAGGAGGCGCTGGCGCATGAATCTGTGCAGCGGGAACGACCTCGGACCACCAGGGGCCGAGAAAACCACCGTCTCATGGGGCCGGACGCTCAGGGTCGGGGAAAAATCAAATATATATCTGGCGATATCTCGGGTGCTATTACAGATAGCGCAATAAATCAAAGAGCATTGTATGCAGGAGGCCCTTGCGAATGAATCTGTTCAGCGGGAACGACCTCGGATCACCAGGGGCCGAGAAAACCACCGATACATGGGGCCGGACTCTCAGGGTCGAGGAAAAATCCAATATATATCTGGTGATATCTCGGGTGCTATTAGAGATAGCGCGATAAATCAAAGTGAATTATCTGCAGGAGGCCCTGGCGCATGCATCTGTGCAGCGGGAACGACCTCGAACCACCAGGGGCCGAGAAAACCACCGTCTCATGGGGCCGGCACTCAGGGTCTGGGGAAAATCCAGTATGTATCTGGTGATATCTCGGGTGCTATTAGAGATAGCGTAATAAACCAAAGTGCATTGTCTGTAGGAGGCCCTGGCGCATGAATCTGTGCAGCGGGAACGACCTCGGACCACCAGGGGCCGAGAAAACCACCGTCTCATGGGGCCGGACGCTCAGGGTCGGGGAAAAATCAAATATATATCTGGCGATATCTCGGGTGCTATTACAGATAGCGCAATAAATCAAAGTGCCTTATCTGTAGGAGGGCCTAGCGCATGAATCTGTGCAGCGGGATCGACCTCGGACCACCAGGGGCCGAGATAACCACCGACACATGGGGCGGAGACTCAGGGTCGGGGAAAAATCCAATATATATCTGGTGATATCTCGGGTGCTATTACAGATAGCGCGATAAATCAAAGTGCATTGTCTGTAGGAGGCACAGGCGAATGAGTCTGTGCAGCAGGAACGACCTCGAACCACCAGGGGCCGAGAAAATTACAGATATTCGGAATCCGTCACCCAAGGTCATGTGAAAATCCAGCATATATCTGGTGATATTTCGGGTGCTATTATAGATAGCGCAATAAACCAAAGTGAATTATCTGCAGTAGGCCCTGGCGCATGCATCTGTGCAGCGGGAACGACCTCGGACAACCAGGGGCCGAGAAAGCCACAGTCTCATGGGGCTGGACACTCAGGGTTAGGAAAAAATCCAATATATATCTGGTGATATCTCGGGTGCTATTACAGATAGTACAATAAATCAAAGTGCACTGTCTGTAGGAGGCCCTGGCTCATGAATCTGTGCAGCGGGAACGACCTCGGACCACCAGGGGCCGAGAAAACCATCGTCTCATGGGGACGGACACTCAGGGTCTGGCGAAAATCCACTATATATCTGGTGATATCTCGGGTGCTATTAGAGATAGCGCAATAAACCCAACTGCATTGTCTGTAGGAGGCCCTGGCGCATGAATCTGTGCAGCGGGAGCGACCTCTGACCACAAGGGGCCGAGAAAACCACCGTCTCATGGGGCCGGACACTCAGGGTCGAGGAAAAATCCAATATATATCTGGTGATATCTCGGGTGCTATTACAGATAGCGCAATAAATCTAAGTGCATTGTCTGTAGGAGGCCCTGGCGCATGAATCTGTGCAGCGGGAACGACCTCGGGCCACCAGGGGCTGAGAAAACGACCGTCTCATGGGGCCGGACACTCAGGGTCAGTGAAAAATCCAATATATATCTGGTGATATCTCGGCTGCTATGTCAGATAGCGCAATAAATCAAAGTGCATTGTCTGTAGGAGGCCCTGGCGCATGAATCTGTGCAGCGGGAACGACCTCGGACCTCCAGGGGCCGAGACAACCACCGTCTCATGGGGCCGGACACTCAGGGTCAGGGTAAAATCCAATATATATCTGGTGATATCTCGGGTGCTATTACAGATAGCGCAATAAATCAATGTGCATTGTCTGTAGGAGGCCCTGGCGCATGAATCTGTGCAGCGGGAACGACCTCGGACCACCAGGGGCCGAAAAAACCACAGTCTCATGGGGCCGGACACTCAGGGTCAGGGTAAAATCCAATATATATCTGGTGATATCTCGGGTGCGATTACAGATAGCGCAATAAATCATAGTGCATTGTCTGTAGGAGGCCCTGGCGCATGAATCTGTGCAGTGGGAACGACCTCGGACCACCAGGGGCCGAGAAAACGACCGTCTCATGGGGCCGGACACTCAGGGTCAGTGAAAAATCCAATATATATCTGGTGATATCTCGGCTGCTATTACAGATAGCGCAATAAATCAAAGTGCATTGTCAGTAGGAGGCCCTGCCGCATGAATCTGTGCAGCGGGAACGACCTCGGACGACCAGGGGCCGAGAAAACAACAGTCTCATGGGGCCGGACACTCAGGGTCAGGGGAAAATCCAATATATATCGGGTGATATCTCGCGTGCTATTAGAGATAGCGCAATAAACCAAAGTGCATTGTCTGTAGGAGACACTGGCGCATGAACCTGTGCAGCGGGAACGACCTCGGACCACCAAGGGCCGAGAAAACGACCGTCTCATGGGGCCGGACGCTCAGGGTCAGGGAAAAATCCATTATATATCTGGTGTTATATCGGGTACCATTAGAGATAGCGCGATAAATCAAAGTGCATTGTCTGCAGGAGGCCCTGACGCATGAGTCTGTGCAGCGGGAACGACCTCGGACCACCAGGGCCGAGAAAACCACAGTCTCATGGGGCCGAGAACTCAGGGTCAGGCAAAAATCCAATATATATCTGGTGATATCTCGGGTGCTATTACACATAGCGCATTAAACCAACGCGCATTGTCTGTAGGAGGCCATGGCGCATGAATCTGTGCAGCGGGAACGACCTCGGACCACCAGGGGCCGATAAAACCACCGTCTCATGGGGCCGGACACTCAGGGTCAGGGGAAAATCCAATACATATCTGGTGATATCTCGGGTGCTATTACAGATAGCGCAATAAATCAAAGTGCATTGTCTGTAGGAGGCCCTGGCGCATGAATCTGTGCAGCGGGAACGACCTCCGACCACCAGGGGCCGAGAAAACCACAGTCTCATGGGGCCGGACATTCAGGGTCAGGGGAAAATCCAATATATATCTGGTGATATCTCGGGTGCTATTAGAGATAGCGCAATAAACCAAAGTGAATTATCTGCAGGAGGCCCTGGCGCATGCATCTGTGCAGCGGGAACGACCTCGAACCACCAGGGGCCGAGAAAACCACCGTCTCATGGGGCCGGACACTCAGGGTCTGGGGAAAATCCAGTATGTATCTGGTGATATCTCGGGTGCTATTAGAGATAGCGTAATAAACCAAAGTGCATTGTCTGTAGGAGGCCCTGGCGCATGAATCTGTGCAGCGGGAACGACCTCGGACCACCAGGGGCCGAGAAAACCACCGTCTCATGGGGCCGGACGCTCAGGGTCGGGGAAAAATCAAATATATATCTGGCGATATCTCGGGTGCTATTACAGATAGCGCAATAAATCAAAGTGCCTTATCTGTAGGAGGGCCTAGCGCATGAATCTGTGCAGCGGGATCGACCTCGGACCACCAGGGGCCGAGATAACCACCGACACATGGGGCGGAGACTCAGGGTCGGGGAAAAATCCAATATATATCTGGTGATATCTCGGGTGCTATTACAGATAGCGCGATAAATCAAAGTGCATTGTCTGTAGGAGGCACAGGCGAATGAGTCTGTGCAGCAGGAACGACCTCGAACCACCAGGGGCCGAGAAAATTACAGATATTCGGAATCCGTCACCCAAGGTCATGTGAAAATCCAGCATATATCTGGTGATATTTCGGGTGCTATTATAGATAGCGCAATAAACCAAAGTGAATTATCTGCAGTAGGCCCTGGCGCATGCATCTGTGCAGCGGGAACGACCTCGGACAACCAGGGGCCGAGAAAGCCACAGTCTCATGGGGCTGGACACTCAGGGTTAGGAAAAAATCCAATATATATCTGGTGATATCTCGGGTGCTATTACAGATAGTACAATAAATCAAAGTGCACTGTCTGTAGGAGGCCCTGGCTCATGAATCTGTGCAGCGGGAACGACCTCGGACCACCAGGGGCCGAGAAAACCATCGTCTCATGGGGACGGACACTCAGGGTCTGGCGAAAATCCACTATATATCTGGTGATATCTCGGGTGCTATTAGAGATAGCGCAATAAACCCAACTGCATTGTCTGTAGGAGGCCCTGGCGCATGAATCTGTGCAGCGGGAGCGACCTCTGACCACAAGGGGCCGAGAAAACCACCGTCTCATGGGGCCGGACACTCAGGGTCGAGGAAAAATCCAATATATATCTGGTGATATCTCGGGTGCTATTACAGATAGCGCAATAAATCTAAGTGCATTGTCTGTAGGAGGCCCTGGCGCATGAATCTGTGCAGCGGGAACGACCTCGGGCCACCAGGGGCTGAGAAAACGACCGTCTCATGGGGCCGGACACTCAGGGTCAGTGAAAAATCCAATATATATCTGGTGATATCTCGGCTGCTATGTCAGATAGCGCAATAAATCAAAGTGCATTGTCTGTAGGAGGCCCTGGCGCATGAATCTGTGCAGCGGGAACGACCTCGGACCTCCAGGGGCCGAGACAACCACCGTCTCATGGGGCCGGACACTCAGGGTCAGGGTAAAATCCAATATATATCTGGTGATATCTCGGGTGCTATTACAGATAGCGCAATAAATCAATGTGCATTGTCTGTAGGAGGCCCTGGCGCATGAATCTGTGCAGCGGGAACGACCTCGGACCACCAGGGGCCGAAAAAACCACAGTCTCATGGGGCCGGACACTCAGGGTCAGGGTAAAATCCAATATATATCTGGTGATATCTCGGGTGCGATTACAGATAGCGCAATAAATCATAGTGCATTGTCTGTAGGAGGCCCTGGCGCATGAATCTGTGCAGTGGGAACGACCTCGGACCACCAGGGGCCGAGAAAACGACCGTCTCATGGGGCCGGACACTCAGGGTCAGTGAAAAATCCAATATATATCTGGTGATATCTCGGCTGCTATTACAGATAGCGCAATAAATCAAAGTGCATTGTCAGTAGGAGGCCCTGCCGCATGAATCTGTGCAGCGGGAACGACCTCGGACGACCAGGGGCCGAGAAAACAACAGTCTCATGGGGCCGGACACTCAGGGTCAGGGGAAAATCCAATATATATCGGGTGATATCTCGCGTGCTATTAGAGATAGCGCAATAAACCAAAGTGCATTGTCTGTAGGAGACACTGGCGCATGAACCTGTGCAGCGGGAACGACCTCGGACCACCAAGGGCCGAGAAAACGACCGTCTCATGGGGCCGGACGCTCAGGGTCAGGGAAAAATCCATTATATATCTGGTGTTATATCGGGTACCATTAGAGATAGCGCGATAAATCAAAGTGCATTGTCTGCAGGAGGCCCTGACGCATGAGTCTGTGCAGCGGGAACGACCTCGGACCACCAGGGCCGAGAAAACCACAGTCTCATGGGGCCGAGAACTCAGGGTCAGGCAAAAATCCAATATATATCTGGTGATATCTCGGGTGCTATTACACATAGCGCATTAAACCAACGCGCATTGTCTGTAGGAGGCCATGGCGCATGAATCTGTGCAGCGGGAACGACCTCGGACCACCAGGGGCCGATAAAACCACCGTCTCATGAGGCCGGACACTCAGGGTCAGGGGAAAATCCAATACATATCTGGTGATATCTCGGGTGCTATTACAGATAGCGCAATAAATCAAAGTGCATTGTCTGTAGGAGGCCCTGGCGCATGAATCTGTTCAGCGGGAACGACCTCGGATCACCAGGGGCCGAGAAAACCACCGATACATGGGGCCGGACACTCAGGGTCGAGGAAAAATCCAATATATATCTGGTGATATCTCGGGTGCTATTAGAGATAGCGCGATAAATCAAAGTGAATTATCTGCAGGAGGCCCTGGCGCATGCATCTGTGCAGCGGGAACGACCTCGAACCACCAGGGGCCGAGAAAACCACCGTCTCATGGGGCCGGCACTCAGGGTCTGGGGAAAATCCAGTATGTATCTGGTGATATCTCGGGTGCTATTAGAGATAGCGTAATAAACCAAAGTGCATTGTCTGTAGGAGGCCCTGGCGCATGAATCTGTGCAGCGGGAACGACCTCGGACCACCAGGGGCCGAGAAAACCACCGTCTCATGGGGCCGGACGCTCAGGGTCGGGGAAAAATCAAATATATATCTGGCGATATCTCGGGTGCTATTACAGATAGCGCAATAAATCAAAGTGCCTTATCTGTAGGAGGGCCTAGCGCATGAATCTGTGCAGCGGGATCGACCTCGGACCACCAGGGGCCGAGATAACCACCGACACATGGGGCGGAGACTCAGGGTCGGGGAAAAATCCAATATATATCTGGTGATATCTCGGGTGCTATTACAGATAGCGCGATAAATCAAAGTGCATTGTCTGTAGGAGGCACAGGCGAATGAGTCTGTGCAGCAGGAACGACCTCGAACCACCAGGGGCCGAGAAAATTACAGATATTCGGAATCCGTCACCCAAGGTCATGTGAAAATCCAGCATATATCTGGTGATATTTCGGGTGCTATTATAGATAGCGCAATAAACCAAAGTGAATTATCTGCAGTAGGCCCTGGCGCATGCATCTGTGCAGCGGGAACGACCTCGGACAACCAGGGGCCGAGAAAGCCACAGTCTCATGGGGCTGGACACTCAGGGTTAGGAAAAAATCCAATATATATCTGGTGATATCTCGGGTGCTATTACAGATAGTACAATAAATCAAAGTGCACTGTCTGTAGGAGGCCCTGGCTCATGAATCTGTGCAGCGGGAACGACCTCGGACCACCAGGGGCCGAGAAAACCATCGTCTCATGGGGACGGACACTCAGGGTCTGGCGAAAATCCACTATATATCTGGTGATATCTCGGGTGCTATTAGAGATAGCGCAATAAACCCAACTGCATTGTCTGTAGGAGGCCCTGGCGCATGAATCTGTGCAGCGGGAGCGACCTCTGACCACAAGGGGCCGAGAAAACCACCGTCTCATGGGGCCGGACACTCAGGGTCGAGGAAAAATCCAATATATATCTGGTGATATCTCGGGTGCTATTACAGATAGCGCAATAAATCTAAGTGCATTGTCTGTAGGAGGCCCTGGCGCATGAATCTGTGCAGCGGGAACGACCTCGGGCCACCAGGGGCTGAGAAAACGACCGTCTCATGGGGCCGGACACTCAGGGTCAGTGAAAAATCCAATATATATCTGGTGATATCTCGGCTGCTATGTCAGATAGCGCAATAAATCAAAGTGCATTGTCTGTAGGAGGCCCTGGCGCATGAATCTGTGCAGCGGGAACGACCTCGGACCTCCAGGGGCCGAGACAACCACCGTCTCATGGGGCCGGACACTCAGGGTCAGGGTAAAATCCAATATATATCTGGTGATATCTCGGGTGCTATTACAGATAGCGCAATAAATCAATGTGCATTGTCTGTAGGAGGCCCTGGCGCATGAATCTGTGCAGCGGGAACGACCTCGGACCACCAGGGGCCGAAAAAACCACAGTCTCATGGGGCCGGACACTCAGGGTCAGGGTAAAATCCAATATATATCTGGTGATATCTCGGGTGCGATTACAGATAGCGCAATAAATCATAGTGCATTGTCTGTAGGAGGCCCTGGCGCATGAATCTGTGCAGTGGGAACGACCTCGGACCACCAGGGGCCGAGAAAACGACCGTCTCATGGGGCCGGACACTCAGGGTCAGTGAAAAATCCAATATATATCTGGTGATATCTCGGCTGCTATTACAGATAGCGCAATAAATCAAAGTGCATTGTCAGTAGGAGGCCCTGGCGCATGAATCTGTGCAGCGGGAACGACCTCGGACGACCAGGGGCCGAGAAAACAACAGTCTCATGGGGCCGGACACTCAGGGTCAGGGGAAAATCCAATATATATCTGGTGATATCTCGGGTGCTATTAGAGATAGCGCAATAAACCAAAGTGAATTATCTGCAGGAGGCCCTGGCGCATGAATTTGTGCCACGGGAACGACCTCGGACCACCAGGGGCCGAGAAAACCACAGTCTCATGGGGCCGGACACTCAGGGTCAGGGAAAAATCCATTATATATCTGGTGATATATCGGGTGCCATTAGAGATAGCGCGATAAATCAAAGTGCATTGTCTGCAGGAGGCCCTGACGCATGAATCTGTGCAGCGGGAACGACCTCGGACCGCCAGGGCCGAGAGAACCACAGTCTCATAGGGCCGAGATCTCAGGGTCAGGCAAAAATCCAATACATATCTGGTGATATCTCGGGTGCTATTACAGATAGCGCAATAAATCAAAGTGCATTGTCTGTAGGAGGCCCTGGCGCATGAATCTGTGCAGCGGGAACGACCTCGGACCACCAGGGGCCGAAAAAACCACAGTCTCATGGGGCCGGACACTCAGGGTCAGGGTAAAATCCAATATATATCTGGTGATATCTCGGGTGCTATTACAGATAGCGCGATAAATCAAAGTGCATTGTCTGTAGGAGGCACAGGCGAATGAGTCTGTGCAGCAGGAACGACCTCGAACCACCAGGGGCCGAGAAAATTACAGATATTCGGAATCCGTCACCCAAGGTCATGTGAAAATCCAGCATATATCTGGTGATATTTCGGGTGCTATTATAGATAGCGCAATAAACCAAAGTGAATTATCTGCAGGAGGCCCTGGCGCATGAATCTGTGCAGCGGGAACGACCTCGGACCACCAGGGGCCGAGAAAACGACCGCCTCATGGGGCCGGACTCTCAGGGTCAGTGAAAAATCCAATATATATGTGGTGATATCTCGGGTGCTATTACAGATAGCGCAATAAACCAAAGTGAATTATCTGCAGGAGGCCCTGGCGCATGAATCTGTGCAGCGGGAACGACCTCGGAACACCAGGGGCCGAGAAAACTACCGTCTCATGGGGCCGGTCACTCAGGGTCAGTGAAAAATCCAATATATATCTGCTGATATCTCGGGTGCTATTAGAGATAGCACAATAAACCAAAGTGAATTATCTGCAGGAGGCCCTGGCGCATGAATCTGTGCAGCGGGAACGACATCGGACCACCAGGGGCCGAGAAAACGACCGTCTCATGGGGCCGGACACTCAGGGTCAGTGAAAAATCCAATATATATATCTGCTGATATCTCGGGTGCTATTACAGATAGCGCAATAAATCAAAGTGAATTATCTGCAGGAGGTCCTGGCGCATGAATCTGTGCAGCGGGAACGACCTCGGACCACCAGGGGCCGAGAAAACGACCGTCTCATGGGGCCGGACACTCAGGGTCAGTGAAAAATCCAATATATATCTGCTGATATCTCGGGTGCTATTACAGATAGCGCAATAAATCAAAGTTCATTGTCTGTAGGAGGCCCTGGCGCATGAATCTGTGCAGCGGGAACGACCTCGGACCACCAGGGGCCGAGAAAACCACAGTCTCATGGGGCCGGACACACAGGGTCAGGGGAAAATCCAATATATATCTGGTGATATCTCGGGTGCTATTAGAGATATCGCAATAAACCAAAGTGAATTATCTGCGGGAGGCCCTGGCGCATGAATCTGTGCAGCGGGAACGACCTGGGACCACCAGGGGACGAGAAAACGACCGTCTCATGGGGCCGGACACTCAGGGTCAGTGAAAAATCCAATATATATCTGCTGATATCTCGGGTGCTGTTACAGATAGCGCAATAAATCAAAGTGCATTGTCAGTAGGAGGCCCTGGCGCATGAATCTGTACTGCGGGAACGACCCCGGACCACCAGGGGCGAGACAACCACCTTCTCATGGGGCCGGACACTCAGGGTCAGGGAAAAATCCAATATATATCTGGTGATATCTCGGGTGCTATTACAGATAGCGCAATAAACCAAAGTGAATTATCTGCAGGAGGCCCTGGCGCATGAATCTGTGCAGCGGGAACGACATCGGACCACCAGGGGCCGAGAAAACGACCGTCTCATGGGGCCGGACACTCAGGGTCAGTGAAAAATCCAATATATATCTGCTGATATCTCGGGAGCTATTACAGATAGCGCAAGAAATCAAAGTGCATAGTCTGTAGGAGGCCCTGGCGCATGAATCTGTGCAGCGGGAACGACCTCGGACCACCAGGGGCCGAGAAAACCACAGTCTCATGGGCCCGGACACTCAGGGTCAGGGGAAAATCCAATATATATCTGGTGATATCTCGGGTGCTATTAGAGATAGCGCAATAAACCAAAGTGAATTATCTGCGGGAGGCCCTGGCGCATGAATCTGTGCAGCGGGAACGACTTCGGACCACCAGGGGCCGAAAAAACCACAGTCTCATGGGGCCGGACACTCAGGGTCAGGGGAAAATCCAATATATATCTGGTGATATCTCGGGTGCTATTACAGATAGCGCAATAAACCAAAGTGAATTATCTGCAGGAGGCCCTGGCGAATGAATCTGTGCAGCGGGAACGACATCGGACCACCAGGGGCCGAGAAAACGACCGTCTCATGGGGCCGGACACTCAGGGTCAGTGAAAAATCCAATATATATCTGCTGATATCTCGGGTGCTATTACAGATAGCGCAATAAATCAAAGTGCATAGTCTGTAGGAGGCCCTGGCGCATGAATCTGTGCAGCGGGAACGACCTCGGACAACCAGGGGCCGAGAAAACCACAGTCTCATGGGGCCGGACACTCAGGGTCAGGGGAAAATCCAATATATATCTGGTGATATCTCGGGTGCTATTAGAGATAGCGCAATAAACCAAAGTGAAACATCTGCGGGAGGCCCTGGCGCATGAATCTGTGCAGCGGGAACGACCTCGGAACACCAGGGGCCGAGAAAACTACCGTCTCATGGGGCCGGTCACTCAGGGTCAGTGAAAAATCCAATATATATCTGCTGATATCTCGGGTGCTATTAGAGATAGCGCAATAAACCAAAGTGAATTATCTGCAGGAGGTCCTGGCGCATGAATCTGTGCAGCGGGAACGACCTCGGACCACCAGGGGCCGAGAAAACGACCGTCTCATGGGGCCGGACACTCAGGGTCAGTGAAAAATCCAATATATATCTGCTGATATCTCGGGTGCTATTACAGATAGCGCAATAAATCAAAGTTCATTGTCTGTAGGAGGCCCTGGCGCATGAATCTGTGCAGCGGGAACGACCTCGGACCACCAGGGGCCGAGAAAACCACAGTCTCATGGGGCCGGACACACAGGGTCAGGGGAAAATCCAATATATATCTGGTGATATCTCGGGTGCTATTAGAGATATCGCAATAAACCAAAGTGAATTATCTGCGGGAGGCCCTGGCGCATGAATCTGTGCAGCGGGAACGACCTGGGACCACCAGGGGCCGAGAAAACGACCGTCTCATGGGGCCGGACACTCAGGGTCAGTGAAAAATCCAATATATATCTGCTGATATCTCGGGTGCTGTTACAGATAGCGCAATAAATCAAAGTGCATTGTCAGTAGGAGGCCCTGGCGCATGAATCTGTACTGCGGGAACGACCCCGGACCACCAGGGGCGAGACAACCACCTTCTCATGGGGCCGGACACTCAGGGTCAGTGAAAAATCCAATATATATCTGGTGATATCTCGGGTGCTATTACAGATAGCGCAATAAACCAAAGTGAATTATCTGCAGGAGGCCCTGGCGCATGAATCTGTGCAGCGGGAACGACCTCGGACCACCAGGGGCCGAGAAAACCACAGTCTCATGGGCCCGGACACTCAGGGTCAGGGGAAAATCCAATATATATCTGGTGATATCTCGGGTGCTATTAGAGATAGCGCAATAAACCAAAGTGAATTATCTGCGGGAGGCCCTGGCGCATGAATCTGTGCAGCGGGAACGACTTCGGACCACCAGGGGCCGAAAAAACCACAGTCTCATGGGGCCGGACACTCAGGGTCAGGGGAAAATCCAATATATATCTGGTGATATCTCGGGTGCTATTACAGATAGCGCAATAAACCAAAGTGAATTATCTGCAGGAGGCCCTGGCGAATGAATCTGTGCAGCGGGAACGACATCGGACCACCAGGGGCCGAGAAAACGACCGTCTCATGGGGCCGGACACTCAGGGTCAGTGAAAAATCCAATATATATCTGCTGATATCTCGGGTGCTATTACAGATAGCGCAATAAATCAAAGTGCATAGTCTGTAGGAGGCCCTGGCGCATGAATCTGTGCAGCGGGAACGACCTCGGACAACCAGGGGCCGAGAAAACCACAGTCTCATGGGGCCGGACACTCAGGGTCAGGGGAAAATCCAATATATATCTGGTGATATCTCGGGTGCTATTAGAGATAGCGCAATAAACCAAAGTGAAACATCTGCGGGAGGCCCTGGCGCATGAATCTGTGCAGCGGGAACGACCTCGGAACACCAGGGGCCGAGAAAACTACCGTCTCATGGGGCCGGTCACTCAGGGTCAGTGAAAAATCCAATATATATCTGCTGATATCTCGGGTGCTATTAGAGATAGCGCAATAAACCAAAGTGAATTATCTGCAGGAGGTCCTGGCGCATGAATCTGTGCAGCGGGAACGACCTCGGACCACCAGGGGCCGAGAAAACGACCGTCTCATGGGGCCGGACACTCAGGGTCAGTGAAAAATCCAATATATATCTGCTGATATCTCGGGTGCTATTACAGATAGCGCAATAAATCAAAGTTCATTGTCTGTAGGAGGCCCTGGCGCATGAATCTGTGCAGCGGGAACGACCTCGGACCACCAGGGGCCGAGAAAACCACAGTCTCATGGGGCCGGACACACAGGGTCAGGGGAAAATCCAATATATATCTGGTGATATCTCGGGTGCTATTAGAGATATCGCAATAAACCAAAGTGAATTATCTGCGGGAGGCCCTGGCGCATGAATCTGTGCAGCGGGAACGACCTGGGACCACCAGGGGCCGAGAAAACGACCGTCTCATGGGGCCGGACACTCAGGGTCAGTGAAAAATCCAATATATATCTGCTGATATCTCGGGTGCTGTTACAGATAGCGCAATAAATCAAAGTGCATTGTCAGTAGGAGGCCCTGGCGCATGAATCTGTACTGCGGGAACGACCCCGGACCACCAGGGGCGAGACAACCACCTTCTCATGGGGCCGGACACTCAGGGTCAGGGAAAAATCCAATATATATCTGGTGATATCTCGGGTGCTATTACAGATAGCGCAATAAACCAAAGTGAATTATCTGCAGGAGGCCCTGGCGCATGAATCTGTGCAGCGGGAACGACCTCGGACCACCAGGGGCCGAGAAAACCACAGTCTCATGGGCCCGGACACTCAGGGTCAGGGGAAAATCCAATATATATCTGGTGATATCTCGGGTGCTATTAGAGATAGCGCAATAAACCAAAGTGAATTATCTGCGGGAGGCCCTGGCGCATGAATCTGTGCAGCGGGAACGACTTCGGACCACCAGGGGCCGAAAAAACCACAGTCTCATGGGGCCGGACACTCAGGGTCAGGGGAAAATCCAATATATATCTGGTGATATCTCGGGTGCTATTACAGATAGCGCAATAAACCAAAGTGAATTATCTGCAGGAGGCCCTGGCGAATGAATCTGTGCAGCGGGAACGACATCGGACCACCAGGGGCCGAGAAAACGACCGTCTCATGGGGCCGGACACTCAGGGTCAGTGAAAAATCCAATATATATCTGCTGATATCTCGGGTGCTATTACAGATAGCGCAATAAATCAAAGTGCATAGTCTGTAGGAGGCCCTGGCCCATGAATCTGTGCAGCGGGAACGACCTCGGACAACCAGGGGCCGAGAAAACCACAGTCTCATGGGGCCGGACACTCAGGGTCAGGGGAAAATCCAATATATATCTGGTGATATCTCGGGTGCTATTAGAGATAGCGCAATAAACCAAAGTGAAACATCTGCGGGAGGCCCTGGCGCATGAATCTGTGCAGCGGGAACGACCTCGGAACACCAGGGGCCGAGAAAACTACCGTCTCATGGGGCCGGTCACTCAGGGTCAGTGAAAAATCCAATATATATCTGCTGATATCTCGGGTGCTATTAGAGATAGCGCAATAAACCAAAGTGAATTATCTGCAGGAGGTCCTGGCGCATGAATCTGTGCAGCGGGAACGACCTCGGACCACCAGGGGCCGAGAAAACGACCGTCTCATGGGGCCGGACACTCAGGGTCAGTGAAAAATCCAATATATATCTGCTGATATCTCGGGTGCTATTACAGATAGCGCAATAAATCAAAGTTCATTGTCTGTAGGAGGCCCTGGCGCATGAATCTGTGCAGCGGGAACGACCTCGGACCACCAGGGGCCGAGAAAACCACAGTCTCATGGGGCCGGACACACAGGGTCAGGGGAAAATCCAATATATATCTGGTGATATCTCGGGTGCTATTAGAGATATCGCAATAAACCAAAGTGAATTATCTGCGGGAGGCCCTGGCGCATGAATCTGTGCAGCGGGAACGACCTGGGACCACCAGGGGCCGAGAAAACGACCGTCTCATGGGGCCGGACACTCAGGGTCAGTGAAAAATCCAATATATATCTGCTGATATCTCGGGTGCTGTTACAGATAGCGCAATAAATCAAAGTGCATTGTCAGTAGGAGGCCCTGGCGCATGAATCTGTACTGCGGGAACGACCCCGGACCACCAGGGGCGAGACAACCACCTTCTCATGGGGCCGGACACTCAGGGTCAGGGAAAAATCCAATATATATCTGGTGATATCTCGGGTGCTATTACAGATAGCGCAATAAACCAAAGTGAATTATCTGCAGGAGGCCCTGGCGCATGAATCTGTGCAGCGGGAACGACATCGGACCACCAGGGGCCGAGAAAACGACCGTCTCATGGGGCCGGACACTCAGGGTCAGTGAAAAATCCAATATATATCTGCTGATATCTCGGGAGCTATTACAGATAGCGCAAGAAATCAAAGTGCATAGTCTGTAGGAGGCCCTGGCGCATGAATCTGTGCAGCGGGAACGACCTCGGACCACCAGGGGCCGAGAAAACCACAGTCTCATGGGCCCGGACACTCAGGGTCAGGGGAAAATCCAATATATATCTGGTGATATCTCGGGTGCTATTAGAGATAGCGCAATAAACCATAGTGAATTATCTGCGGGAGGCCCTGGCGCATGAATCTGTGCAGCGGGAACGACTTCGGACCACCAGGGGCCGAAAAAACCACAATCTCATGGGGCCGGACACTCAGGGTCAGGGGAAAATCCAATATATATCTGGTGATATCTCGGGTGCTATTACAGATAGCGCAATAAACCAAAGTGAATTATCTGCAGGAGGCCCTGGCGAATGAATCTGTGCAGCGGGAACGACATCGGACCACCAGGGGCCGAGAAAACGACCGTCTCATGGGGCCGGACACTCAGGGTCAGGGGAAAATCCAATATATATCTGGTGATATCTCGGGTGCTATTACAGATAGCGCAATAAATCAAAGTGCATTGTCTGTAGGAGGCCCTGGCGCATGAATCTGTGCAGCGGGAACGACCTCGGACCACCAGGGGCCGAGAAAACCACAGTCTCATGGGCCCGGACACTCAGGGTCAGGGGAAAATCCAATATATATCTGGTGATATCTCGGGTGCTATTACAGATAGCGCAATAAATCAAAGTGCATTGTCTGTAGGAGGCCCTGGCGCATGAATCTGTGCAGCGGGAACGACCTCGGACCACCAGGGGCCGAGAAAACCACACTCTCATGGGGCCGGACACACAGGGTCAGGGGAAAATCCAATATATATCTGGTGATATCTGGGGTGCTGTTAGAGATAGCGCATCAAACCAAAGTGAATTATCTGCAGGAGGTCCTGGCGCATGAATCGCTGCAGCGGCAACGACCTCGGACCACCAGGGGCCGAGAAAACCACCGTCTCATGGGGCCGGACTCTCAGGGTCAGGGAAAAATCCAATATATATCTGGTGATATCTCGGGTGCTACTAGAGAGAGCGCAATAAACCAAAGTGAATTATCTGCAGGAGACCCTGGCGCATGCATCTGTGCAGCGGGAACGACCTCGGAACACCAGGGGCCGAGAAAACTACCGTCTCATGGGGCCGGTCACTCAGGGTCAGTGAAAAATCCAATATATATCTGGTGATATCTCGGGTGCTATTACAGATAGCGCAATAAACCAAAGTGAATTATCTGCAGGAGGCCCTGGCGCATGAATCTGTGCAGCGGGAACGACATGGGACCACCAGGGGCCGAGAAAACGACCGTCTCATGGGGCCGGACACTCAGGGTCAGTGAAAAATCCAATATATATCTGCTGATATCTCGGGTGCTATTACAGATAGCGCAATAAATCAAAGTGCATTGTCTGTAGGAGGCCCTGTCGCATGAATCTGTGCAGCGGGAACGACCTCGGAACACCAGGGGCCGAGAAAACTACCGTCTCATGGGGCCGGTCACTCAGGGTCAGTGAAAAATCCAATATATATCTGCTGATATCTCGGGTGCTATTACAGATAGCGCAATAAATCAAAGTTCATTGTCTGTAGGATGCCCTGGCGCATGAATCTGTGCAGCGGGAACGACCTCGGACCACCAGGGGCCGAGAAAACTACCGTCTCATGGGGCCGGTCACTCAGGGTCAGTGAAAAATCCAATATATATCTGCTGATATCTCGGGTGCTATTAGAGATAGCGCAATAAATCAAAGTGAATTATCTGCAGGAGGCCCTGGAGCATGAATCTCTGCAACGGGAACGACCTCGGACCACCAGGGGCCGAGAAAACTACCGTCTCATGGGGCCGGTCACTCAGGGTCAGTGAAAAATCCAATATATATCTGCTGATATCTCGGGTGCTATTAGAGATAGCGCAATAAACCAAAGTGAATTATCTGCAGGAGGCCCTGGCGCATGAATCTGTGCAGCGGGAACGACCTCGGACCACCAGGGGCCGAGAAAACGACCATCTCATGGGGCCGGACACTCAGGGTCAGTGAAAAATCCAATATATATCTGCTGATATCTCGGGTGCTATTACAGATAGCGCAATAAATCAAAGTTCATTGTCTGTAGGATGCCCTGGCGCATGAATCTGTGCAGCGGGAACGACCTCGGAACACCAGGGGCCGAGAAAACCACCGTCTCATGGGGCCGGACACTCAGGGTCAGGGGAAAATCCAATATAGATCTGGTGATATCTCGGGTGCTATTACAGATAGCGCAATAAATCAAAGTGCATTGTCTGTAGGAGGCCCTGGCGCATGAATCTGTGCAGCGGGAACGACCTCGGACCACCAGGGGCCGAGAAAACCACACTCTCATGGGGCCGGACACACAGGGTCAGGGGAAAATCCAATATATATCTGCTGATATCTCGGGTGCTATTACAGATAGCGCAATAAATCAAAGTTCATTGTCTGTAGGAGGCCCTGGCGCATGAATCTGTGCAGCGGGAACGACCTCGGAACACCAGGGGCCGAGAAAACCACCGTCTCATGGGGCCGGACACTCAGGGTCAGGGGAAAATTCAATATAGATCTGGTGATATCTCGGGTGCTATTACAGATAGCGCAATAAATCAAAGTGCATTGTCTGTAGGAGGCCCTGGCGCATGAATCTGTGCAGCGGGAACGACCTCGGACCACCAGGGGCCTAGACAACCACCGTCTCATGGGGCCGGACACTCAGGGTGTGGGAAAAATCCAATATATATCCGGTGATATCTCGGGTGCTATTACAGATAGCGCAATAAATCAAAGTGCATTGTCTGTAGGAGGCCCTGGCGCATGAATCTGTGCAGCGGGAACGACCTCGGACGACCAGGGGCCGAGAAAACCACGGTCTCATGGGGCCGGACACTCAGGGTCAGGGAAAAATCCAATATATATCTGGTGATATCTTGGGTGCTATTAGAGATAGCGCAATAAACCAAAGTGAATTATCTGCAGGAGGCCCTGGCGCATGAATCTGTGCAACGGGAACGACCTCGGACCACAAGGGGCCGAGAAAACCACAGTCTCATGGGGCCGGACACTCAGGGTCAGGGGAAAATCCAATATATATCTGGTGATATCTCGGGTGCTATTAGAGATAGCGCAATAAACCAAAGTGCATTGTCTGTAGGAGGCCCTGATGCACGAATCTGTGCAGCGGGAACGACCTCGGACCACCAGGGGCCGAGAAAACCACCGTCTCATGGGGCCGGACACTCAGGGTCAGGGGAAAATTCAATATATATCTGGTGATATCTCGGGTTATATTACAGATTGCACAATAAATCAAAGTGCATTGTCCGTTGGAGGCCCTGGCGCATGAATCTGTGCAGCGGGACCGACCTGGGAGCACCAGGGGCCGAGAAAATCAATGTCTCATTGGGCCGGACTGTCAGGGTCAGGGAAAAATCCAATATATATCTGGTGATATCTCGGGTTCTATTACAGATAGCGCGATAAATCAAAGTGCATTGTCTGTATGAGGCCCTGGCGCGTGAATCTGTGCAGCCGGAACGACCTCGGACAACCAGGGGCCGAGAAAACCACAGTCTCATGGGGCCGGACACTCAGAGTCAGTGTAAAATCCAATATATATCTGGTGATATCTCGGGTGCTATTAGAGATAGCGCAATAAACCAAATTGAATTATCTGCAGGAGGCCCTGGCGCATGAATCTGTGCAGCGGTATCTACCTCGGATCACCAGGGTCCGAGAAAATCACCGACACATCGGGCCGGGGACTCAGGGTCAGGGAAAAATCCAATATATATCTGGTGATAGCTCGGGTGCTGTTACTGATAGCGCAATAAATCAAAGTGCATTGTCTGTAGGAGGCCCTGGCGCATGAATCTGTGCAGCGGGAACGACCTCGGAACACCAGGGGCCGAGAAAACTAACGTCTCATGGGGTCGGACACTCAGGGTCAGGGAAGAATCCAATATATATCTGGTGATATCTCGGGTGCTGTTAGAGATAGCGCAATAAATCAAAGTTCATTGTCCGTAGGAGGCCCTGGCGCATGCATCTGTGAGGCGGGAACGATCTCGGACCGCCAGGGGCCGAGAAAACCACAGTCTTATGAGCCCGGACACTCAGGGTCATGGGAAAATCCAATATATATCTGGTGATATCTCGGGTGCTATTAGAGATAGCGCAATAAACCAAAGTGAATTATCTGCAGGGGGCCCTGGGGCATGAATCTGTGCAGCGGGATCGACCTCGCACCACCAGGGGCCGAGAAAACCACCGACACATGGGGCCGGGCACTCAGGGTCAGGGAAAAATCGAATATATATCTGGTGATATCTCGGGTGCTATTACAGATAGCGCAATAAATCAAAGTGAATTGTCTGTAGGAGGCCCTGGCGCATGAGTCTGTGAGGCGGGAACGATCTCGGACCCCCAGGGGCCGAGAAAACCACAGTCTTATGGGCCCGGACACTCAGGGTCAGTGAAAGATCCAATATATATCTGGTGGTATCTCGGGTGCTATTACAGATAGCGCAATAAATCAGAGTGCATAGTCTGTAGGAGGCCCTGGCGCATGAATCTGTGTAGCGGGAACGACCTCGGACCATCAGCGGCCGAGAAAACCACAGTCTCATGGGGCCGGACGCTCAGTGTCAGGGGAAAATCCAATATATATCTGGTGATATCTCGGGTGCTATTAGAGATGGCGCAATAAACCAAAGTGAATTATCTGCAGGGGCCCCTGGCGCATGAATCTGGGCTGAGGGAACGTCCTCGGACCTCCAGGGGCCGAGACAACCACCGTCTCATGGGGCCGGACACTCAGGGTCAGGGTAAAATCCAACATATATCTGGTGATATCTCGGGTGCTATTACAGATAGCGCAATAAATCAGAGTGCATTGTCTGTAGGAGGCCCTGGCGCATGAATCTGTGTAGCGGGAACGACCTCGGATCATCAGCGGCCGAGAAAACCACAGTCTCTAGGGGCCGGACGCTCAGGGTCAGGGGAAAATCCAATATATATCTGGTGATATCTCGGGTGCTATTAGAGATAGCGCAATAAACCAAAGTGAATTATCTGCAGGAGGCCCTGGCGCATGAATCTGTGCAACGGGAACGACCTCGGACCACCAGGGGCCAAGAAAACCACCGTCTCATAGGGCCGGGCACTCAATGTCAGGGTAAAATCCAATATATATCTGGTGATATCTCGGGTTCTATTACAGATAGCGCGATAAATCAAAGTGCATTGTCTGTAGGAGGCCCTGGCGCGTGAATCTGTGCAGCGGGAACGTCCTCGGACCTCCAGGGGCCGAGACAACCACCGTCTCATGGGGCCGGACACTCAGGGTCAGGGTAAAATCCAATATATATCTGGTGATATCTCGGGTGCTATTACAGATAGCGCAATAAATCAGAGTGCATTGTCTGTAGGAGGCCCTGGCGCATGAATCTGTGTAGCGGAAACGACCTCGGACCACCAGGGGCCGAGAAAACCACAGTCTCATGGGGCCGGACGCTCAGGGTCAGGGGAAAATCCAATATATATCTGGTGATATCTCGGGTGCTATTACAGATAGCGCGATAAATCAAAGTGCATTGTCTGTAGGAGGCCCTGGCGCGTGAATCTGTGCAGCGGGAACGACCTCGGACCACCAGGGGCCGAGAAAACCACAGTCTCATGGGGCCGGACACTCAGGGTCAGGGTAAAATCCAATATATATCTGGTGATATCTCGGGTGCTATTAGAGATAGCGCAATAAACCAAAGTGAATTATCTGCAGGAGGCCCTGGCGCATGAATCTGTGCCGCGGTATCTACCTCGGATCACCAGGGTCCGAGAAAATCACCGACACATGGGGCCGGGCACTCAGGGTCAGGGAAAAATCCAATATATATCTGGTGATAGCTCGGGTGCTATTACAGATAGCGCAATAAATCAAAGTGCATTGTCTGTAGGAGGCCCTGGCGCATGAATCTGTGCAGCGGGAACGACCTCGGACCACCAGGAGCAGAGAAAACCACAGTCTCATGGGGCCGGACACTCAGGGTCAGGGAAAAATCCAATATATATCTGTTGACATCTCGGGTGCTATTAGAGGTAGAACAATAAATCAAAGTGCATTGTCTGTAGGAGGCACTGGCGAATGAATCTGTGCAGCCGGAACGACCTCAGACAACCAGGGGCCAAGGAAACCACCGTCTCATAGGGCCGGGCACTCAATGTGAGGGTAAAATCCAATATATATCTGGTGATATCTCGGGTGCTATTACAGATAGCGCAATAAATCAAAGTGCATTGTCTGTAGGAGGCCCTGGCGCGTGAATCTGTGCAGCGGGAACGACCTCGGACAACCAGGGGCCGAGAAAACCACAGTCTCATGGGGCCGGTCACGCAGGGTCAGGGGAAAATCCAATATATATCTGGTGATATCTCGGGTGCTATTACAGATAGCGCAATAAACCAAAGTGAATTATCTGCAGGAGGCCCTGGCGCATGAATCTGAGCAGCGGTATCTACCTCGGATCACCAGGGTCCGAGAAAATCACCGACACATGGGGCCGGGCACTCAGGGTCAGGGAAAAATCCAATATATATCTAGTGATAGCTCGCGTGCTATTAGAGACAGAGCAATAAATCAAAGTGCATTGTTTGTAGGAGGCCCTGGCGCGTGAATCTGTGCAGCGGGAACGACCTCGGACCACCAGGGGCCGAGAAAACCACCGTCACATGGGGCCGGACACTCAGGGTCAGGGAAAAATCCAATATATTTCTGGTGATATCTCGGGTGCTATTACAGATAGACCAAGAAATCAAAGTGCATTGTCTGTATTAGGCCCCAGGCGCATGAATCTGTGCAGCGGGAACGACCTCGGACCACCAGGGGCCGAGAAAACCACCGTCTCATGGGGCCGGGCACTCAGGGTCAGGGAAAAATCCAATATATTTCTGGTGATATATCGGGTGCTATTACAGATAGCCCAAGAAATCAATGTGCATTGTCTGTATTAGGCCCCAGGCGCATGAATCTGTGCAGCGGGAACGACCTCGGACCACCAGGGGCCGAGAAAACCACCGTCTCATGGGGCCGGGCACTCAGGGTCAGGGAAAAATCCAATATATATCTGGTGGTATCTCGGGTTCTATTACAGATAGCGCGATAAATCAAAGTGCATTGTCTGTAGGAGGCCATGGCGCGTGAATCTGTGCAGCGGGAACGACCTCGGACCACCAGGGGCCGAGAAAACCACCGTCTCATTGGGTCGGACACTCAGGGTCAGGGAAAAATCCCATATATATCTGGTGATATCTCGGGTGCTATTACAGATAGCGCAATAAATCAATGTGCATTGTCTGCAGGAGGCCCTTGCGCATGAATCTGTGCAGCGAGATCGATCTCTGACCACCAGGGGCCGAGAAAACCACCGACGCATGGGGCCGGGCACTCAGGGTCAGGGAAAAATCCAATATATATCTGGTGATATCTCGGGTTCTATTACAGATAGCGCGATAAATCAAAGTGCATTGTCTGTAGGAGGCCCTGGCGCGTGAATCTGTGCAGCGGGAACGACCTCGGACAACCAGGGGCCGAGAAAACCACAGTCTCATGGGGCCGGAAACTCAGGGTCAGTGTAAAATCCAATGTATATCTGGTGATATCTCGGGTGCTATTACAGATAGCGCAATAAATCAAAGTGAATTGTCTGTAGGAGGCCCTGGCGCATGAATCTGTGAGGCGGGAACGATCTCGGACCCCCAGGGGCCGAGAAAACCACAGTCTTATGGGCCCGGACACTCAGGGTCAGTAAAAGATCCAATATATATCTGGTGGTATCTCGGGTGCTATTACAGATAGCGCAATAAATCAGAGTGCATTGTCTGTAGGAGGCCCTGGCGCATGAATCTGTGTAGCGGGAACGACCTCGGACCATCAGCGGCCGAGAAAACCACAGTCTCATGGGGCCGGACGCTCAGTGTCAGGGGAAAATCCAATATATATCTGGTGATATCTCGGGTGCTATTAGAGATGGCGCAATAAACCAAAGTGAATTATCTGCAGGGGCCCCTGGCGCATGAATCTGGGCTGCGGGAACGTCCTCGGACCTCCAGGGGCCGAGACAACCACCGTCTCATGGGGCCGGACACTCAGGGTCAGGGTAAAATCCAACATATATCTGGTGATATCTCGGGTGCTATTACAGATAGGGCAATAAATCAGAGTGCATTGTCTGTAGGAGGCCCTGGCGCATGAATCTGTGTAGCGGGAACGACCTCGGACCATCAGCGGCCGAGAAAACCACAGTCTCTAGGGGCCGGACGCTCAGGGTCAGGGGAAAATCCAATATAAATCTGGTGATATCTCGGGTGCTATTAGAGATAGCGCAATAAACCAAAGTGAATTATCTGCAGGAGGCCCTGGCGCATGAATCTGTGCAACGGGAACGTCCTCGGACCACCAGGGGCCAAGAAAACCACCGTCTCATAGGGCCGGGCACTCAATGTCAGGGTAAAATCCAATATATATCTGGTGATATCTCGGGTGCTATTACAGATAGCGCAATAAATCAGAGTGCATTGTCTGTAGGAGGCCCTGGCGCATGAATCTGTGTAGCGGAAACGACCTCGGACCACCAGGGGCCGAGAAAACCACAGTCTCATGGGGCCGGACGCTCAGGGTCAGGGGAAAATCCAATATATATCTGGTGATATCTCGGGTGCTATTACAGATAGCGCGATAAATCAAAGTGCATTGTCTGTAGGAGGCCCTGGCGCGTGAATCTGTGCAGCGGGAACGACCTCGGACCACCAGGGGCCGAGAAAACCACAGTCTCATGGGGCCGGACACTCAGGGTCAGGGTAAAATCCAATATATATCTGGTGATATCTCGGGTGCTATTAGAGATAGCGCAATAAACCAAAGTGAATTATCTGCAGGAGGCCCTGGCGCATGAATCTGTGCCGCGGTATCTACCTCGGATCACCAGGGTCCGAGAAAATCACCGACACATGGGGCCGGGCACTCAGGGTCAGGGAAAAATCCAATATATATCTGGTGATAGCTCGGGTGCTATTACAGATAGCGCAATAAATCAAAGTGCATTGTCTGTAGGAGGCCCTGGCGCATGAATCTGTGCAGCGGGAACGACCTCGGACCACCAGGAGCAGAGAAAACCACAGTCTCATGGGGCCGGACACTCAGGGTCAGGGTAAAATCCAATATATATCTGGTGATATCTCGGGTGCTATTAGAGATAGCGCAATAAACCAAAGTGAATTATCTGCAGGAGGCCCTGGCGCATGAATCTGTGCAGCGGGAACGACCTCGGACCCCCAGGGGCCGAGAAAACCACCGTCTCATGGGGCCGGACACTCAGGGTCAGGGAAAAATCCAATACATATCTGTTGACATCTCGGGTGCTATTAGAGGTAGAACAATAAATCAAAGTGCATTGTCTGTAGGAGGCACTGGCGAATGAATCTGTGCAGCCGGAACGACCTCGGACAACCAGGGGCCAAGGAAACCACCGTCTCATAGGGCCGGGCACTCAATGTGAGGGTAAAATCCAATATATATCTGGTGATATCTCGGGTGCTATTACAGATAGCGCAATAAATCAAAGTGCATTGTCTGTAGGAGGCCCTGGCGCGTGAATCTGTGCAGCGGGAACGACCTCGGACAACCAGGGGCCGAGAAAACCACAGTCTCATGGGGCCGGTCACGCAGGGTCAGGGGAAAATCCAATATATATCTGGTGATATCTCGGGTGCTATTACAGATAGCGCAATAAACCAAAGTGAATTATCTGCAGGAGGCCCTGGCGCATGAATCTGAGCAGCGGTATCTACCTCGGATCACCAGGGTCCGAGAAAATCACCGACACATGGGGCCGGGCACTCAGGGTCAGGGAAAAATCCAATATATATCTAGTGATAGCTCGCGTGCTATTAGAGACAGAGCAATAAATCAAAGTGCATTGTTTGTAGGAGGCCCTGGCGCGTGAATCTGTGCAGCGGGAACGACCTCGGACCACCAGGGGCCGAGAAAACCACCGTCACATGGGGCCGGACACTCAGGGTCAGGGAAAAATCCAATATATTTCTGGTGATATCTCGGGTGCTATTACAGATAGACCAAGAAATCAAAGTGCATTGTCTGTGTTAGGCCCCAGGCGCATGAATCTGTGCAGCGGGAACGACCTCGGACCACCAGGGGCCGAGAAAACCACCGTCTCATGGGGCCGGGCACTCAGGGTCAGGGAAAAATCCAATATATTTCTGGTGATATATCGGGTGCTATTACAGATAGCCCAAGAAATCAATGTGCATTGTCTGTATTAGGCCCCAGGCGCATGAATCTGTGCAGCGGGAACGACCTCGGACCACCAGGGGCCGAGAAAACCACCGTCTCATGGGGCCGGGCACTCAGGGTCAGGGAAAAATCCAATATATATCTGGTGGTATCTCGGGTTCTATTACAGATAGCGCGATAAATCAAAGTGCATTGTCTGTAGGAGGCCATGGCGCGTGAATCTGTGCAGCGGGAACGACCTCGGACCACCAGGGGCCGAGAAAACCACCGACTCATTGGGTCGGACACTCAGGGTCAGGGAAAAATCCCATATATATCTGGTGATATCTCGGGTGCTATTACAGATAGCGCAATAAATCAATGTGCATTGTCTGCAGGAGGCCCTTGCGCATGAATCTGTGCAGCGAGATCGATCTCTGACCACCAGGGGCCGAGAAAACCACCGACGCATGGGGCCGGGCACTCAGGGTCAGGGAAAAATCCAATATATATCTGGTGATATCTCGGGTTCTATTACAGATAGCGCGATAAATCAAAGTGCATTGTCTGTAGGAGGCCCTGGCGCGTGAATCTGTGCAGCGGGAACGACCTCGGACAACCAGGGGCCGAGAAAACCACAGTCTCATGGGGCCGGAAACTCAGGGTCAGTGTAAAATCCAATGTATATCTGGTGATATCTCGGGTGCTATTACAGATAGCGCAATAAATCAAAGTGAATTGTCTGTAGGAGGCCCTGGCGCATGAATCTGTGAGGCGGGAACGATCTCGGACCCCCAGGGGCCGAGAAAACCACAGTCTTATGGGCCCGGACACTCAGGGTCAGTGAAAGATCCAATATATATCTGGTGGTATCTCGGGTGCTATTACAGATAGCGCAATAAATCAGAGTGCATTGTCTGTAGGAGGCCCTGGCGCATGAATCTGTGTAGCGGGAACGACCTCGGACCATCAGCGGCCGAGAAAACCACAGTCTCATGGGGCCGGACGCTCAGTGTCAGGGGAAAATCCAATATATATCTGGTGATATCTCGCGTGCTATTAGAGATGGCGCAATAAACCAAAGTGAATTATCTGCAGGGGCCCCTGGCGCATGAATCTGGGCTGCGGGAACGTCCTCGGACCTCCAGGGGCCGAGACAACCACCGTCTCATGGGGCCGGACACTCAGGGTCAGGGTAAAATCCAACATATATCTGGTGATATCTCGGGTGCTATTACAGATAGCGCAATAAATCAGAGTGCATTGTCTGTAGGAGGCCCTGGCGCATGAATCTGTGTAGCGGGAACGACCTCGGACCATCAGCGGCCGAGAAAACCACAGTCTCTAGGGGCCGGACGCTCAGGGTCAGGGGAAAATCCAATATAAATCTGGTGATATCTCGGGTGCTATTAGAGATAGCGCAATAAACCAAAGTGAATTATCTGCAGGAGGCCCTGGCGCATGAATCTGTGCAACGGGAACGACCTCGGACCACCAGGGGCCAAGAAAACCACCGTCTCATAGGGCCGGGCACTCAATGTCAGGGTAAAATCCAATATATATCTGGTGATATCTCGGGTTCTATTACAGATAGCGCGATAAATCAAAGTGCATTGTCTGTAGGAGGCCCTGGCGCGTGAATCTGTGCAGCGGGAACGTCCTCGGACCTCCAGGGGCCGAGACAACCACCGTCTCATGGGGCCGGACACCCAAGGTCATGCAAAAATCCAGTATATATCTGGTGATATCTCGGGTGCTATTAGAGATAGCGCGATAAGCCAAAGTGAATTATCTGCAGGAGGCCCTGGCGCATGCATCTGTGCAGCGGGAACGACGTCGGACCACCAGGGGCCGAGAAAACAACCGTCTCATGGGGCCGGACACTGAGGGTCAGGGGAAAATCCAATATATATCTGGTGATATCTCGGGTGCTATTAGAGATAGCGCAATAAACGAAAGTGAATTATCTGCAGGAGGCCCTGGCGCATGAATCTGTACAGCAGGAACGACCTCGGACCACCAGGGGCCGAGAAAACCACCGTCTCATGGGGCCGGACATTCAGGTTCAGGGAAAAATACAATATATATCTGGTGATATCTCGGGTGCTATTACAGATAGCGCAATAAATCAAAGTGCATTGTCTGTAAGCTGCCCTGGCGCATGAATATGGGCAGCGGGAACGACCTCGGATCACCAGGGGCCGAGAGAACCACCGTCTCATGGGGCCGGACACTCAGGGTCAGGGAAAAATCCAATATATATCTGGTGATATCTTGGGTGCTATTACAGATAGCGCAATAAACCAAAGTGAATTCTCTGCAGGAGGCCCTGGCGCATGCATCTGTGCAGCGGGAACGACCTCAGACCACCAGGGGCCGAGAAAACCACCGTCTCATGGGGCCGGAAACTCAGGGTCAGGGAAAAATCCGATATATATCTGGTGATATCTCGGGTGCTATTACAGATAGCCCAATAAATCAAAGTGCATTGTCTGTAAGCTGCCCTGGCGCATGAATATGGGCAGCGGGAACGACCTCGGACCACCAGGGGCCGAGAAAACCACCGTCACATGGGGCCGGACACTCAGGGTCAGGGGAAAATCCAATATATATCTGGTGATATCTCGGGCACTATTACAGATAGCGCAATAAATCAGAGTCCATTGTCTGTAGGAGGCCCTGGCGCATGAATCTGTGCAGCGGGAACGACCTCGGACAACCAGGGGCCGAGAAAACCGCAGTCTCACGGATCCGGACACTCAGGGTCAGGGGAAAATCCAATATATATCTGGTGATATCTCGGGTGCTATTAGAGATAGCGCAATAAACCAAAGTGAATTATCTGCAGGAGGCCCTGGCGCATGAATCTGTACAGCGGGAACGACCTCGGACCACCAGGGGCCGAGAAAACCACCGTCTCATGGGGCCGGACATTCAGGTTCAGGGAAAAATCCAATATATATCTGGTGATATCTCGGGTGCTATTACAGATAGCGCAATAAATCAAAGTGCATTGTCTGTAGGAGGCCCTGGGGCATGAATTTGGCCAGCGGGATCGACCTCGGACCACCAGGGGCCGAGAAAACCACCGTCTCAGGGGGCCGGACACTCAGGGTCAGGGGAAAAGCCAATATATATCTGGTGATATCTCGGGTGCTATTAGAGATAGCGCAATAAACCAAAGTGAATTATCTGCAGGAGGCCCTGGCGCATGCATCTGTGCAGCGGGAACGACGTCGGACCACCAGGGGCCGAGAAAACAACCGTCTCATGGGGCCGGACACTGAGGGTCAGGGGAAAATCCAATATATATCTGGTGATATCTCGGGTGCTATTAGAGATAGCCCAATAAACGAAAGTGATTTATCTGCAGGAGGCCCTGGCGCATGAATCTGTACAGCAGGAAAGACCTCGGACCACCAGGGGCCGAGAAAACCACCGTCTCATGGGGCCGGAAACTCAGGGTCAGGGAAAAATCCGATATATATCTGGTGATATCTCGGGTGCTATTACAGATAGCCCAATAAATCAAAGTGCATTGTCTGTAAGCTACCGTGGCGCATGAATATGGGCAGCGGGAACGACCTCGGATCACCAGGGGCCGAGAAAACCACCGTCTCATGGGGCCGGACACTCAGGGTCAGGGAAAAATCCAATATATATCTGGTGATATCTTGGGTGCTATTACAGATAGCGCAATAAACCAAAGTGAATTATCTGCAGGAGGCCCTGGCGCATGCATCTGTGCAGCGGGAACGACCTCAGACCACCAGGGGCCGAGAAAACCACCGTCTCATGGGGCCGGAAAGTCAGGGTCAGGGAAAAATCCGATATATATCTGGTGATATCTCGGGTGCTATTACAGATAGCCCAATAAATCAAAGTGCATTGTCTGTAAGCTGCCCTGGCGCATGAATATGGGCAGCGGGAACGACCTCGGACCACCAGGGGCCGAGAAAACCGCAGTCTCACGGGGCCGGACACTCAGGGTCAGGGGAAAATCCAATACATATCTGGTGATATCTCGGGTGCTATTAGAGATAGCGCAATAAACCATAGTGAATTATCTGCAGGAGGCCCTGGCGCATGAATCTGTGCATCGCGAACGACCTCGGACCACCAGGGGCCGTGAAAACCACCGTCTCATGGGGCCGGACACTCAGGGTCATTGAAAAATCCAATATATATCTGGTGATATCTCGGGTGCTATTACAGATAGCGCAATGAATCAAACTGCATTGTCTGTAAGAGAGCCTGCCGCATGAATCTGTGCAGCCGGAACAACCTCGGACCACCAGGGGCCGAGAAAACCGCAGTCTCATGGGGCCGGACAGTCTGGGCCAGGGGAAAATCCAATATATATCTAGTCATATCTCGGGTGCTATTAGAGATAGCGCAATAAACCAAAGTGAATTATCTGCAAGAGGCCCTGGCGCATGAATCTGTACAGCGGGAACGACCTCGGACCACCAGGGGCCGAGAAAACCACCGTCTCATGGGGCCGGACATTCAGTGTCCGGGAAAAATCCAATATATATCTGGTGATATCTCGGGTGCTATTAGAGATAGCGCAATAAATCAAAGTGCATTGTCTGTAGGAGGCACTGGCGAATGAATCTGTGCCGCAGGAACGACCTCGGACCACCAGTGGCCGAGAAAATTACAGATATTCGGAATCCGTCACCCAAGGTCATGTAAAAATCCAGCATATATCTGGTGATATCTCGGGTGCTATTACAGATAGCGCAATAAACCAAAGTGCATTGTCTGTAGGAGGCCCTGGCGCATGAATCTGTGCAGCGGGAACGACCTCGCACCACCAGGGACCGAGGAAACAACCGTCTCATGGGGCCGGACCCTCAGGGTCATGGAAAAATCCAATATATATATCTGGTGATATCTCGGGTGCTATTACAGATAGCGCAATAAATCAAAGTCCATTGTCTGTAGGAGGCCCTGGCGCATGAATCTGTGCAGCGGGAACGACCTCGGACAGCCAGGGGCCGAGAAAACCGCAGTCTCACGGCTCCGGACACTCAGGGTCAGGGGAAAATCCAATATATATCTGTTGATATCTCGGGTGCTATTAGAGATAACGCAATAAACCAAAGTGAATTATCTGCAGGAGGCCCTGGCGCATGAATCTGTACAGCGGGAACGACCTCGGACAACCAGGGGCCGAGAAAACCGCAGTCTCACGGCTCCGGACACTCAGGGTCAGGGGAAAATCCAATATATATCTGGTGATATCTCGGGTGCTATTAGAGATAGCGCAATAAACCAAAGTGAATTATCTGCAGGAGGCCCAGGCGCATGCATCTGTGCAGCGGGAACGACGTCGGACCACCAGGGGCCGAGAAAACAACCGTCTCATGGGGCCGGACACTGAGGGTCAGGGGAAAATCCAATATATATCTGGTTATATCTCGGGTGCTATTAGAGATAGCGCAATAAACGAAAGTGAATTATCTGCAGGAGGCCCTGGCGCATGAATCTGTACAGCAGGAACGACCTCGGACCACCAGGGGCCGAGAAAACCACCGTCTCATGGGGCCGGACATTCAGGTTCAGGGAAAAATACAATATATATCTGGTGATATCTCGGGTGCTATTACAGATAGCGCAATAAATCAAAGTGCATTGTCTGTAAGCTGCCCTGGCGCATGAACATGGGCAGCGGGAACGACCTCGGATCACCAGGGGCCGAGAGAACCACCGTCTCATGGGGCCGGACACTCAGGGTCAGGGAAAAATCCAATATATATCTGGTGATATCTTGGGTGCTATTACAGATAGCGCAATAAACCAAAGTGAATTCTCTGCAGGAGGCCCTGGCGCATGCATCTGTGCAGCGGGAACGACCTCAGACCACCAGGGGCCGAGAAAACCACCGTCTCATGGGGCCGGAAACTCAGGGTCAGGGAAAAATCCGATATATATCTGGTGATATCTCGGGTGCTATTACAGATAGCCCAATAAATCAAAGTGCATTGTCTGTAAGCTGCCCTGGCGCATGAATATGGGCAGCGGGAACGACCTCGGACCACCAGGGGCCGAGAAAACCACCGTCACATGGGGCCGGACACTCAGGGTCAGGGGAAAATCCAATATATATCTGGTGATATCTCGGGCACTATTACAGATAGCGCAATAAATCAGAGTCCATTGTCTGTAGGAGGCCCTGGCGCATGAATCTGTGCAGCGGGAACGACCTCGGACAACCAGGGGCCGAGAAAACCGCAGTCTCACGGATCCGGACACTCAGGGTCAGGGGAAAATCCAATATATATCTGGTGATATCTCGGGTGCTATTAGAGATAGCGCAATAAACCAAAGTGAATTATCTGCAGGAGGCCCTGGCGCATGAATCTGTACAGCGGGAACGACCTCGGACCACCAGGGGCCGAGAAAACCACCGTCTCATGGGGCCGGACATTCAGGTTCAGGGAAAAATCCAATATATATCTGGTGATATCTCGGGTGCTATTACAGATAGCGCAATAAAACAAAGTGCATTGTCTGTAGGAGGCCCTGGGGCATGAATTTGGCCAGCGGGATCGACCTCGGACCACCAGGGGCCGAGAAAACCACCGTCTCAGGGGGCCGGACACTCAGGGTCAGGGGAAAAGCCAATATATATCTGGTGATATCTCGGGTGCTATTAGAGATAGCGCAATAAACCAAAGTGAATTATCTGCAGGAGGCCCTGGCGCATGCATCTGTGCAGCGGGAACGACGTCGGACCACCAGGGGCCGAGAAAACAACCGTCTCATGGGGCCGGACACTGAGGGTCAGGGGAAAATCCAATATATATCTGGTGATATCTCGGGTGCTATTACAGATAGCGCAATAAACCAAAGTGAATTATCTGCAGGAGGCCCTGGCGCATGCATCTGTGCAGCGGGAACGACCTCAGACCACCAGGGGCCGAGAAAACCACCGTCTCATGGGGCCGGAAAGTCAGGGTCAGGGAAAAATCCGATATATATCTGGTGATATCTCGGGTGCTATTACAGATAGCCCAATAAATCAAAGTGCATTGTCTGTAAGCTGCCCTGGCGCATGAATATGGGCAGCGGGAACGACCTCGGACCACCAGGGGCCGAGAAAACCGCAGTCTCACGGGGCCGGACACTCAGGGTCAGGGGAAGACCCAATAAATATCTGGTGATATCTCGGGAGCTATTAGAGATAGCGCAATAAACCGAAGTGAATTATCTGCAGGAGGCCCTGGCGCATGCATCTGTGCAGCGGGAACGACCTCCGACCACCAGGGGCCGACACAACCACCGTCTCATGGGGCCGGACACTCAGGGTCAGGGAAAAATCCGATATATATGTGGTGATATCTCGGGTGCTATTACAGATAGCCCAATAAATCAATGTGCATCTTCTGTAGGAGGCCCTGGCGCATGAATCTGTGCAGCGGCAACGACCTCGGACCACCAGGGGCCGAGAAAACCACAGTCTCATGGGGCCGGACACTCAGGGTCTGGGGAAAATTCAATATATATCTGGTGATATCTCGGGTGCTATTAGAGATAGCGTAATAAACCAAAGTGAATTATCTGCAGGAGGCTCTGGCGCATGAATCTGTGCAGCGGGAACGACCTCGGACCACCAGGGGCCGAGAAAACCACCGTCTCATGGGGCGGGACACTCAGGGTCAGGGAAAAATCCAATATATATATGGTGGTATCTCGGGTGCTATTACAGATAGCGCAATAAATCAAAGTGCATTGTCTGTAAGCTGCCCTGGCGCATTAATCTGGGCAGCGGGAACGACCTCGGACCACCAGGGGCCGAGAAAACCACCGTCACATGGGGCCGGACACTCAGGATCAGGGGAAAATCCAATATATATCTGGTGATATCTCTGGTGCTCTTACAGATAGCGCACTAAACCAAAGTGAATCATCTGCAGCGGGCCCTGGAGCATGAATCTGTGCAGCGGGAACGAACTCGGATCACCAGGGGCCGAGAAAATTACAGATATTCGGAATCCGTCACCCAAGGTCATGTAAAAATCCAGCATATATCTGGTGATATCTCGGGTGCTATTAGAGTTAGCGCAATAAACCAAAGTGAATTGTCTGCAGGAGGCCCTGGCGCATGAATCTGTGCAGCGGGAACGACCTCGGATGAGCAGGGGCCGAGAAAACCACCATCTCATGGGACCGGACACTCAGGGTCAGGGAAAAATCCAATATATATCTGGTGATATCTCGGGTGCTATTAGAGATAGCGCAATCAACCAAAGTGAATTGTCTGTAGGAGGCACTGGCGAATGAATCTGTGCAGCGGGAACGACCTCGGACCACCAGGGGCCGAGAAAATCACCGTCTCGTGGGGCCGGACTGTCAGGGTCAGGGAAAAATCCAATATATATCTGGTGATATCTCGGGTGCTATTACAGATAGCGCAATAAACCAAAGTGCATTGTCTGCACGAAGCACTGGCGCATGAATCTGTGCAGCGGGATCTACCTCGGACGACGAGGGACCGAGAAAACCATGGACACATGGGGCCGGACATTCAGAGTCAGGGGAAAATCCAATATAAATCTGGTGATATCTCGGGTACTATTACAGATAGCGCAATAAATCAAAGTGCATTGTCTGCAGGTGGCCCTGGCGCATAAATCTGTGCAGCGGGAACGACCTCGGACCACCAGGGGCCGAGAAAACCACCGTCTCATGGAGTCCGACTGTCAGGGTCAGGGAAAAATCCAATATATATCTGGTGATATCTCGGGTGGTATTAGAGATAGCGCAATAAATCATAGTGCATTGTCTGCAGGAGGCCCTAGCGCATGAATCTGTGCAGCGGGATCGACCTCGGACCACCAGGGGCCGAGAAAATCAAAGTCTCATGGGGCCGGACTGTCAGGGTCAGGGAAAAATCCAATATATATCTCGTGATATCTCGGGTGCTATTAGCGATAGCTCAATAAATCAAAGTGAATTATCTGCAGGGGACCCTGTCGCATGAATCTGTGCAGCGGGAACGACCTCGGACCACCAGGGGCCGAGAAAACCACCGTCTCATGGGGCCGGACACTCAGGGTCATGTAAGAATCCAGCATATATCTGGTGATATCTCGGGTGCTATTAGAGATAGCGCAATAAACCAAAGTGCATTGTCTGTAGAAGGCCCTGGCGCATGAATGTGTGCGGCGGGAACGACCTCTGACCACCAGGGGCCGAGAAAACCACCGTCTCATGGGGCCGGACACACAGGGTCAGGGGAAAAGCCAATAAATATCTGGTGATATCTCGCGTGCTATTAGAGATTGCGCAATAAACCGAAGTGAATTATCTGCAGGAGGCCCTGGCGCATGCATCTGTGCAGCGGGAACGACCTCCGACCACCAGGGGCCGACACAACCACCGTCTCATGGGACCGGACACTCAGGGTCAGGGAAAAATCCGATATATATGTGGTGATATCTCGGGTGCTATTACAGATAGCCCAATAAATCAATGTGCATTTTCTGTAGGAGGCCCTGGCGCATGAATCTGTGCAGCGGCAACGACCTCGGACCACCAGGGGCCGAGAAAACCACCGTCTCATGGGGCCGGACACTCAGGGTCAGGGAAAAATAAAATATATATCTGGTGATATCTCTGGTGCTCTTACAGATAGCGCACTAAACCAAAGTGAATCATCTGCAGCGGGCCCTGGAGCATGAATCTGTGCAGCGGGAACGAACTCGGATCACCAGAGGCCGAGAAAATTACAGATATTCGGAATCCGTCACCCAAGGTCATGTAAAAATCCAGCATATATCTGGTGATATCTCGGGTGCTATTAGAGATAGCGCAATAAACAAAAGTGCATTGTCTGTAGGTGGCACTGGCGAGTGAATCTGTGCAGCGGGAACGACCTCGGATAACCAGGGCCCGAGAAAACCACCGTCTCATGGGGCCGGCCGCTCAGGGTCGGGGAAAAATCCAATATACATCTGGTGATATCTCGGGTGCTATTAGAGATAGCGCAATAAACCAAAGTGAATTATCTGCAGGACGCCCTGGCGCATGAATCTGTGCAGCGGGAACGACCTCGGACCACCAGGGGCCGAGAAAACCAAAGTCTCATGGGGCCGGACACTCAGGGTCAGGGAAAAATCCAATATATATCTGGTGATATCTCGGGTGCTGTTAGAGATAGCGCAATAAACCAAACTGAATTGTCTGCAGGAGGCCCTGGCGCATGATTCTGTGCAGCGGGAACGACCTCGGACCACCAGGGTCCGAGAAAACCACCGTCTCATGGGGCCGGACACTCAGGGTCGGCGAAAAGTCCAATATATATCTGGTGATATCTCGGGTGCTATTAGAGATAGCGCAATAAATCAAAGTGCATTTTCTGTAGGAGGCCCCGGCGCATGAATCTTTGCAGCGAGATCGACCTCGGACCACCAGGGGCCGAGAAAACCACCGACACATGGGGCCGGACACTCAGGGTGAGGGAAAAATCCAATATATATCTGGTGATGTCTCGGGTGCTCTTACAGATACCGCACTAAACCAAACTGAATTATCTGCAGTGGGCCCTGGCGTATGAATCTGTGCAGCGGCAACGACCTCGGACCACCAGGGTCCGAGAAAACTACCGTCTCATGGGGCCGGACACTCAGGGTCGGGGAAAAATCCAATATATATCTGGTGATATCTCGGGTGTTATTACAGATAGCGCAATAACTCAAAGTGCATTGTCTATAGGAGGCACTGGCGAATGAATCTGTGCAGCGGCAACGACCTCGGATCACCAGGGGCCGAGAAAACCACCGACACATGGGGCCGCACTCCCAAGGTCATGTAAAAACCCAGGATGTATCTGATGATATCTCGGGTGCTATTAGTGATAGCGCAATAAATAAATGTGCATTTTCTGTAGGAGGCACTGACGAATGAATCTGTGGAGCAGGAACTACCTCGGACCACCAGGGGCCGAGAAAATCACAGTTATTCGGAATCCGTCACACATGGTCATGTAAAAATCCAGCATATATCTGGTGATATCTCGGGTGTTATTACAGATAGCGCAATAAACCAAAGTGAATTGTCTGCAGGAAACCCTGGCGCATGAATCTGTTCAGCGGGATCGTTCTCGGACCACGAGGGAACGAGAAAACCATCGACACATGGGGCCGGTCTGTCAGGGTCAGGGAAAAATCCAATATATATCTGGTGATATCTCGGGTGCTATTAGAGGTAGCGCAATAAATCAAAGTGCATTATCTGTAGGAGGCCCTGGCGCATGAATCTGTGCAGCAGGAACGACCTCGGACCACCAGGGGCCGAGAAAACCACCGTCTCATGGGGCCGGGCGCTCAGGGTCGGGGAAAAATCCAATATATATCTGGTGATATCTCGGGTGCTATTAGAGATAGCGCAATAAAGCAAAGTGAATTGTCTGCAAGAGGCCCTGGCGCATGCATCTGTGCAGCGGGAACGACCTCGGACCACCAGGGGTCGAGAAAACCACCGTCTCATGGGGCCGGACGCTCAGGGTCGGGGAAAAATCCAGTATATATCTGATGATATCTCGGGTGCTATTAGAGATAGCGCAATAAAGCAAAGTGAATTGTCTGCAAGAGGCCCTGGCGCATGCATCTGTGCAGCGGGAACGACCTCGGACCACCAGGGGTCGAGAAAACCACCGTCTCATGGGGCCGGACGCTCAGGGTCGGGGAAAAATCCAATATATATCTGGTGATATCTCGGGTGCTATTAGAGATAGCGCAATAAACCAAAGTGAATTATCTGTTGGAGGCCCTGGCGCATGAATCTGTGCAGCAGGAACGACCTCGGACCACCAGGGGCCGAGAAAACCACCGTCTCATGGGGCCGGACACTCAGGGTCGGGGAAAAATCCGATATATATCTGGTGATATCTCGGGTGCTATTACAGATAGCCCAATAAATCAAAGTGCATTGTCTGTAAGCTGCCCTGGCGCATGAATATGGGCAGCGGGAACGACCTCGGATCACCAGGGGCCGAGAAAACCACCGTCGCATGGGGCCGGACACTCAGGGTCAGGGAAAAATCCAATATATATCTGGTGATATCTTGGGTGCTATTACAGATAGCGCAATAAACCAAAGTCAATTATCTGCAGGAGGCCCTGGCGCATGCATCTGTGCAGCGGGAACGACCTCAGACCACCAGGGGCCGAGAAAACCACCGTCTCATGGGGCCGGAAACTCAGGGTCAGGGAAAAATCCGATATATATCTGGTGATATCTCGGGTGCTATTACAGATAGCCCAATAAATCAAAGTGCATTGTCTGTAAGCTGCCCTGGCGCATGAATATGGGCAGCGGGAACGACCTCGGACCACCAGGGGCCGAGAAAACCACCGTCACATGGGGCCGGACACTCAGGGTCATTGAAAAATCCAATATATATCTGGTGATATCTCGGGTGCTATTAGAGATAGCGCAATAAATCAAAGTGCATTGTCTGTAGGAGGCCCTGGCGCATGAATCTGGCCAGCGGGAACAACCTCGGACCACCAGGGGCCGAGAAAACCGCAGTCTCATGGGGCCGGACAGTCAGGGCCAGGGGAAAATCCAATATATATCTAGTGATATCTCGGGTGCTATTAGAGATAGCGCAATAAACCGAAGTGAATTATCTGCAGGAGGCCCTGGCGCATGCATCTGTGCAGCGGGAACGACCTCCGACCACCAGGGGCCGACACAACCACCGTCTCATGGGGCCGGACACTCAGGGTCAGGGAAAAATCCGATATATATGTGGTGATATCTCGGGTGCTATTACAGATAGCCCAATAAATCAATGTGCATCTTCTGTAGGAGGCCCTGGCGCATGAATCTGTGCAGCGGCAACGACCTCGGACCACCAGGGGCCGAGAAAACCACAGTCTCATGGGGCCGGACACTCAGGGTCTGGGGAAAATTCAATATATATCTGGTGATATCTCGGGTGCTATTAGAGATAGCGCAATAAACCAAAGTGAATTATCTGCAGGAGGCTCTGGCGCATGAATCTGTGCAGCGGGAACGACCTCGGACCACCAGGGGCCGAGAAAACCACCGTCTCATGGGGCGGGACACTCAGGGTCAGGGAAAAATCCAATATATATATGGTGGTATCTCGGGTGCTATTACAGATAGCGCAATAAATCAAAGTGCATTGTCTGTAAGCTGCCCTGGCGCATTAATCTGGGCAGCGGGAACGACCTCGGACCACCAGGGGCCGAGAAAAGCACCGTCACATGGGGCCGGACACTCAGGATCAGGGGAAAATCCAATATATATCTGGTGATATCTCTGGTGCTCTTACAGATAGCGCACTAAACCAAAGTGAATCATCTGCAGCGCGCCCTGGAGCATGAATCTGTGCAGCGGGAACGAACTCGGATCACCAGGGGCCGAGAAAATTACAGATATTCGGAATCCGTCACCCAAGGTCATGTAAAAATCCAGCATATATCTGGTGATATCTCGGGTGCTATTAGAGATAGCGCAATAAACCAAAGTGAATTCTCTGCAGGAGGCCCTGGCGCATGAATCTGTGCAGCGGGAACGACCTCGGATGAGCAGGGGCCGAGAAAACCACCATCTCATGGGACCGGACACTCAGGGTCAGGGAAAAATCCAATATATATCTGGTGATATCTCGGGTGCTATTAGAGATAGCGCAATAAACCAAAGTGAATTGTCTGTAGGAGGCACTGGCGAATGAATCTGTGCAGCGGGAACGACCTCGGACCAGCAGGGGCCGAGAAAATCACCGTCTCGTGGGGCCGGACTGTCAGGGTCAGGGAAAAATCCAATATATATCTGGTGATATCTCGGGTGCTATTACAGATAGCGCAATAAACCAAAGTGCATTGTCTGCACGAAGCACTGGCGCATGAATCTGTGCAGCGGGATCTACCTCGGACCACGAGGGACCGAGAAAACCATGGACACATGGGGCCGGACATTCAGAGTCAGGGGAAAATCCAATATAAATCTGGTGATATCTCGGGTACTATTACAGATAGCGCAATAAATCAAAGTGCATTGTCTGCAGGAGGCCCTGGCGCATAAATCTGTGCAGCGGGAACGACCTCGGACCACCAGGGGCCGAGAAAACCACCGTCTCATGGAGTCCGACTGTCAGGGTCAGGGAAAAATCCAATATATATCTGGTGATATCTCGGGTGCTATTAGAGATAGCGCAATAAACCAAAGTGAATTGTCTGCAGGAGGCCCTGGCGCATGAATCTGTGCAGCGGGAACGACCTCGGATGAGCAGGGGCCGAGAAAACCACCATCTCATGGGACCGGACACTCAGGGTCAGGGAAAAATCCAATATATATCTGGTGATATCTCGGGTGCTATTAGAGATAGCGCAATAAACCAAAGTGAATTGTCTGTAGGAGGCACTGGCGAATGAATCTGTGCAGCGGGAACGACCTCGGACCAGCAGGGGCCGAGAAAATCACCGTCTCGTGGGGCCGGACTGTCAGGGTCAGGGAAAAATCCAATATATATCTGGTGATATCTCGGGTGCTATTACAGATAGCGCAATAAACCAAAGTGCATTGTCTGCACGAACCACTGGCGCATGAATCTGTGCAGCGGGATCTATCTCGGACCACGAGGGACCGAGAAAACCATGGACACATGGGGCCGGACATTCAGAGTCAGGGGAAAATCCAATATAAATCTGGTGATATCTCGGGTACTATTACAGATAGCGCAATATATCAAAGTGCATTGTCTGCAGGAGGCCCTGGCGCATAAATCTGTGCAGCGGGAACGACCTCGGACCACCAGGGGCCGAGAAAACCACCGTCTCATGGAGTCCGACTGTCAGGGTCAGGGAAAAATCCAATATATATCTGGTGATATCTCGGGTGGTATTAGAGATAGCGCAATAAATCATAGTGCATTGTCTGCAGGAGGCCCTAGCGCATGAATCTGTGCAGCGGGATCGACCTCGGACCACCAGGGGCCGAGAAAATCACCGTCTCATGGGGCCGGACTGTCAGGGTCAGGGAAAAATCCAATATATATCTCGTGATATCTCGGGTGCTATTAGCGATAGCTCAATAAATCAAAGTGAATTATCTGCAGGGGACCCTGTCGCATGAATCTGTGCAGCGGGAACGACCTCGGACCACCAGGGGCCGAGAAAACCACCGTCTCATGGGGCCGGACACTCAGGGTCAGGGAAAAATCCAATATATATCTGATGATATCTCGGGTGCTATTAGAGATAGCGCAATAAACCAAAGTGAATTGTCTGCAAGAGGCCCTGGCGCATGCATCTGGGCAGCGGGAACGACCTCGGTCGACCAGGGGCCGAGAAAACCGCCGACACATGAGGCCGGACACCCAAGGTCATGCAAAAATCCAGTATATATCTGGTGATATCTCGGGTGCTATTAGAGATAGCGCGATAAATCAAAGTGAATTATGTGCAGGAGGCCCTTGCGCATGAATCTGTGCCGCGGGAACGACGTGGCACCACCAGGGGCCGAGAAAACCACCGACACATGAGGCCGGACACCCAAGGTCATGTAAAAATCCAGAATATATCTGGTTATATCCCGGGTGCAATTATAGATAGCGCAATAAACCAAAGTCAATTGTCTGCAAGAGGCCCTGGCGCATGCATCTGTGCAGCGGGAACGACCTCGGACCACCAGGGGCCGAGAAAACCACCGTCCCATGGGGCCGGACACTCAGGGTCGGGGAAAAATCCAGCAAATATCTGGTGATATCTCGGGTGCTATTAGAGATAGCGCAATAAACCAAAGTGCATTGTCTGTAGGAGGCCCTGGCGCATGAATCTGGGCAGCGGGAACTACATCAGACCACCAGGGGCCGAGAAAACCACCGACTCACGGGGCCGGACACTCAGGGTCAGGGAAAAATCCAATATATGTCTGGTGATATCTCGGGTGCTATTACAGATAGCGCAATAAACCAAAGTGCATTGTCTGTAGGAGGCCCTGTCGCATGAATCTGTGCAGCGGGAACGACCTCGGACCACCAGGGGCCGAGAAAACCACAGTCTCATTGGGCCGGACACTCAGGGTCAGGGGAAAATCCAATATATATCTGGTGATATCTCGGGTGCTATTAGAGATAGCGCAATAAACCAAAGTGAATTATCTGCAGGAGGCCCTGTCGCATGAATCTGTGCAGCGGGAACGACCTCGGACCACCAGGGGCCGAGAAAACCACCGTCTCATGGGGCCGGACACTCAGGGTCAGGGGAAAATCCAATATATATCTGGTGATATCTCGGGTGCTATTACAGATAGAGCAATAAATCAAAGCGAATTATCTGCAGGGGACCCTGTCGCATGAATCTGTGCAGCGGGAACGACCTCGGACCACCAGGGGCCGAGAAAACCACAGTCTCATGGGGCCGGACACTCAGGGTCAGGGGAAAATCCAATATATATCTGGTGATATCCCGGGTGCTATTAGAGATAGCGCAATAAATCAAAGTGCATTGTCTGTAGGAGGCCCAGGCGAATGAATCTGTGCAGCGGGAACGACCTCGGACCACCAGGGGCCGAGAAAACCACAGTCTCATGGGGCCGGACACTCAGGGTCAGGGGAAAATCCAATATATATCTGGTGATATCTCGGGTGCTGTTAGAGATAGCGCAATAAACCAAAGTGAATTATCTGCAGGAGGCCGTGGCGGATGAATCTGTGCAGCGGGAACGACCTCGGACCACCAGGGTCCGAGAAAAACACCGTCTCATGGGGCCGCACACTCAGGGTCAGTGAAAAATCCAATATATATCTGGTGATATCTCGGGTGCTATTACAGATAGCGCAATAAGTCAAAGTGCATTGTCTGTAGGAGGACCTGGCGCATGAATCTGTGAAGCGGCAACGACCTCGGACCACCAGGCGCCGAGAAAACCACAGTCTCATGGGGCCGGACACTCAGGGTCAGGGGAAAATCCAGTTTATATCTGGTGATATCTCGGGTGCTATTAGAGATAGCGCAATAAACCAAAGTGAATTCTCTGCAGGAGGCCCTGGCGCATGAATCTGTGCAGCGGGAACGACCTCGGACCACCAGGGGCCGAAAAAACCACAGTCTCATGGGGCCGGACACTCAGGGTCAGGGGAAAATCCAGTATATATCTGTTGATATCTCGGGTGCTATTACAGATAGCGCAATAAATCAAAGTGCATTGTCTGTAGGAGGCCCTGGCGCATGAATCTGTGCAGCGGGAACGACCTCGGACTACCAGGGGCCGAGAAAACCACAGTCTCATGGGGCGGACACTCAGGGTCAGGGGAAAATCCAATATATATCTGGTGATATCTCGGGTGCTATTAAAGATAGCGCAATAAGCCAAAGGGAATTATCTGCTGGAGGCCCTGGCGCATGAATCTGTGCAGCGGGAACGACCGCGGACCACCAGGGGCCGAGAAAACCACCGTCTCATGGGGCCGGACACTCAGGGTCAGGGAAAAATCCAATATATATCTGGTGATATCTTGGGTGCTATTAGAGATAACGTAATAAACCAAAGTGAATTATCTGCAGGAGGCCCTGGCGCAAGAATCTGTGCAGCGGGAACGACCTCGGACCACCAGGGGCCGAGACAACAACCGTCTCATGGGGCCGGACACTCAGGGTCAGGGAAAAATCCAATATATATCTGGTGATATCTTGGGTGCTATTAGAGATAGCGCAATAAACCAAAGTGAGTTATCTGCAGGAGGCCCTGGCGCCTGAAGCTGTGCAGCGGGAACGACCTCGGACCACCAGGGGCCGAGAAAACCACAGTCTCATGGGGCCGGACACTCAGGGTCAGGGGAAAATCCAATATATATCTGGTGATATCTCGGGTGCTATTAGAGATAGCGCAATAAACCAAAGTGAATTATCTGCAGGAGGCCCTGTCGCATGAATCTGTGCAGCGGGAACGACCTCGGACCACCAGGGGCCGCGAAAACCACAGTCTCATTGGGCCGGACACTCAGGGTCAGGGGAAAATCCAATATATATCTGGTGATATCTCGGGTGCTATTAGAGATAGCGCAATAAACCAAAGTGAATTATCTGCAGGAGGCCCTGTCGCATGAATCTGTGCAGCGGGAACGATCTCGGACCACCAGGGGCCGAGAAAACCACCGTCTCATGGGGCCGGACACTCAGGGTCAGGGGAAAATCCAATATATATCTGGTGATATCTCGGGTGCTATTACAGATAGAGCAATAAATCAAAGTGCATTGTCTGTAGGAGGCCCTGGCGCATGAATCTGTGCAGCGGGAACAACCTCGGACCACCAGGGGCCGAGAAAACCACAGTCTCATGGGGCCGGACACTCAGGGTCAGGGCAAAACCTAATATATATCTGGTGATATCTCGGGTGCTATTAGAGATAGCGCAATAAACCAAAGTGAATTATCTGCAGGAGGCCCTGGCGCATGCATCTGTGCAGCGGGAACGACCTCGGACCACCAGGGGCCGAGAAAACCACCGTCTCATGGGGCTGGACACTCAGGGTGAGGGAAATATCCAATATATGTCTGGTGATATCTCGGGTGCTATTACAGATAGCGCAATAAATCAAAGGGCATTGTCTGTAGGAGGCCATGGCGCATGAACCTGTGCAGCGGCAACGACCTCGGACCACCAGGGGCCGAGAAAACCACAGTCTCATGGGGCCGGACACTCAGGGTCAGGGGAAAATCCAGTATATATCTGGTGATATCTCGGGTGCTATTACAGATAGCGCAATAAATCAAAGTGCATTGTCTGTAGGAGGCCCTGGTGCATGAATCTGTGCAGCGGGAACGACCTCGGACCCCCAGGGGCCGAGACAACCACCGTCTCATGGGGCCGGACACTCAGGGTCTGGGAAAAATCCAATATATATCCGGTGATATCTCGGGTGCTCTTACAGATAGCGCAATAAATCAAAGTGCATTGTCTGTAGGAGGCCCTGGCGCATGAATCTGTGCAGCGGGAACGACCTCGGACCACCAGGGGCCGAGAAAACCACAGTCTCATGGGGCCGGACTCTCAGGGTCAGGGGAAAATCCAATATATATCTGGTGATATCTCGGGTGCTAATAGAGATAGCGCAATAAACCAAAGTGAATTATCTGCAGGAGGCCCTGGCGCATGAATCTGTGCAGCGGGAACGACCTCGGACCACCAGGGGCCGAGAAAACGACCGTCTCATGGGGCCGGACACTCAGGGTCAGTGAAAAATCCAATATATATCTGGTGATATCTCGGGTGCTATTACAGATAGCGCAATAAATCAAAGTGCATTGTCTGTAGGAGGCCCTGGCGCATGTATCTGTGCAGCGGGAACTACCTCGGACAACCAGGGACCGAGAAAACCACAGTCTCATGGGGCCGGACACTCAGGGTCAGGGCAAAACCCAATATATATCTGGTGATATCTCGGGTGCTATTAGAGATAGCGCAATAAACCAAAGTGAATTATCTGCAAGAGGCCCTGGCGCATGCATCTGTGCAGCGGGAACGACCTCGGACCACCAGGGGCCGAGAAAACCACCGTCTCATGGGGCTGGACACTCAGGGTGAGGGAAATATCCAATATATATCTGGTGATATCTCGGGTGCTATTACAGATAGCGCAATAAATCAAAGTGCATTGTCTGTAGGAGGCCCTGGCGCATGAACCTGTGCAGCGGGAACGACCTCGGACCACCAGGGGCCGAGAAAACGACCGTCTCATGGGGCCGGACGCTCAGGGTCAGTGAAAAATCCAATATATATCTGGTGATATCTCGGGTGCTATTACAGATAGCGCACTAAATCAATGGGCATTGTTTGTAGGAGGCCCTGGCGCATGAACCTGTGCCGCGGCAACGACCTCGGACCACCAGGGGCCGAGAAAACCACAGTCTCATGGGGCCGGACACTCAGGGTCAGGGGAAAATCCAATATATATCTGTTGATATCTCGGGTGCTATTACAGATAGCGCAATAAATCAAAGGGCATTGTCTGTAGGAGGCCCTGGCGCATGAACCTGTGCAGCGGCACCGACCTCGGACCCCCAGGGGCCGAGACAACCACCGTCTCATGGGGCCGGACACTCAGGGTCTGGGAAAAATCCAATATATATCCGGTGATATCTCGGGTGCTATTACAGATAGCGCAATAAATCAAAGTGCATTGTCTGTAGGAGGCCCTGGCGCATGTATCTGTGCAGCGGGAACTACCTCGGACAACCAGGGACCGAGAAAACCACAGTCTCATGGGGCCGGACACTCAGGGTCAGGGCAAAACCCAATATATATCTGGTGATATCTCGGGTGCTATTAGAGATAGCGCAATAAACCAAAGTGAATTATCTGCAAGAGGCCCTGGCGCATGCATCTGTGCAGCGGGAACGACCTCGGACCACCAGGGGCCGAGAAAACCACCGTCTCATGGGGCTGGACACTCAGGGTGAGGGAAATATCCAATATATATCTGGTGATATCTCGGGTGCTATTACAGATAGCGCAATAAATCAAAGTGCATTGTCTGTAGGAGGCCCTGGCGCATGAACCTGTGCAGCGGGAACGACCTCGGACCACCAGGGGCCGAGAAAACGACCGTCTCATGGGGCCGGACGCTCAGGGTCAGTGAAAAATCCAATATATATCTGGTGATATCTCGGGTGCTATTACAGATAGCGCACTAAATCAATGGGCATTGTTTGTAGGAGGCCCTGGCGCATGAACCTGTGCCGCGGCAACGACCTCGGACCACCAGGGGCCGAGAAAACCACAGTCTCATGGGGCCGGACACTCAGGGTCAGGGGAAAATCCAATATATATCTGTTGATATCTCGGGTGCTATTACAGATAGCGCAATAAATCAAAGGGCATTGTCTGTAGGAGGCCCTGGCGCATGAACCTGTGCAGCGGCACCGACCTCGGACCCCCAGGGGCCGAGACAACCACCGTCTCATGGGGCCGGACACTCAGGGTCTGGGAAAAATCCAATATATATCCGGTGATATCTCGGGTGCTATTACAGATAGCGCAATAAATCAAAGTGCATTGTCTGTAGGAGGCCCTGGCGCATAAATCTGTGCAGCGGGAACGACCTCGGACCACCAGGGGCCGAGAAAACCACAGTCTCATGGGGCCGGACTCTCAGGGTCAGGGGAAAATCCAATATATATCTGGTGATATCTCGGGTGCTAATAGAGATAGCGCAATAAACCAAAGTGAATTATCTGCAGGAGGCCCTGGCGCATGAATCTGTGCAGCGGGAACGACCTCGGACCACCAGGGGCCGAGAAAACGACCGTCTCATGGGGCCGGACACTCAGGGTCAGTGAAAAATCCAATATATATCTGGTGATATCTCGGGTGCTATTACAGATAGCGCAATAAATCAAAGTGCATTGTCTGTAGGAGGCCCTGGCGGATGAATCTGTGCAGCGGGAACGACCTCGGACCACCAGGGGCCGAGATAACCACAGTCTCATGGGGCCGGACACTCAGGGTCAGGGGAAAATCCAGTATATATCTGGTGATATCTCGGGTGCTATTAGAGATAGCGCAATAAACCAAAGTGAATTATCTGCAGGATGCCCTGGCGCATGAATCTGTGCAAGCGGGAACGTCCTCGGACCTCCAGGGGCCGAGACAACCACCGTCTCATGGGGCCGGACACTCAGGGTCAGGGTAAAATCCAATATATATCTGGTGATATCTCGGGTGCTATTACAGATAGCGCAATAAATCAAAGTGCATTGTCTGTAGGAGGCCCTGCCGCATGAATCTGTGCAGCGGGAACGACGTCGGACCACCAGGGGCAGAAAAAACCACAGTCTCATGGGGCCGGACCCTCATGGTCAGGGTAAAATCCAATATATATCTGGTGATATCTCGTGTGCTATTACAGATAGCGCAATAAATCAAAGTGCATTGTCTGTAGGAGGCCCTGGCGCATGAATCTGTGCAGCGGGAACGACCTCGGACCACCAGGGGCCGAGAAAACCACAGTCTCATGGGGCCGGACACTCAGGGTCAGGGGAAAATCCAATATATATCTGGTGATATCTCGGGTGCTATTAGAGATAGCGCAATAAACCAAAGTGATTTATCTGCAGGAGGCCCTGGCGCTTGAATCTGTGCAGCGGGAACGACCTCGGACCACCAGGGGCCGAAAAAACCACAGTCTCATGGGGTCGGATACTCAGGGTCAGGGGAAAATCCAATATAGATCTGGTGATATCTCGGGTGCTATTAGAGATAGCGCAATAAACCAAAGTGTATTATCTGCAAGAGGCCCTGGCGCATGCATCTGTGCAGCGGGAACGACCTCGGACCACCAGGGGCCGAGAAAACCACCGTCTCATGGGGCTGGACACTCAGGGTGAGGGAAATATCCAATATATATCTGGTGATATCTCGGGTGCTATTACAGATAGCGCAATAAATCAAAGTGCATTGTTTGTAGGAGGCCCTGGCGCATGAACCTGTGCAGCGGGAACGACCTCGGACCACCAGGGGCCGAGAAAACCACAGTCTCATGGGGCCGGACACTCAGGGTCAGGGGAAAATCCAGTATATATCTGGTGATATCTCGGGTGCTATTACAGATAGCGCAATAAATCAAAGTGCATTGTCTGTAGGAGGCCCTGGTGCATGAATCTGTGCAGCGGGAACGACCTCGGACCCCCAGGGGCCGAGACAACCACCGTCTCATGGGGCCGCACACTCAGGGTCAGTGAAAAATCCAATATATATCTGGTGATATCTCGGGTGCTATTACAGATAGCGCAATAAATCAAAGTGCATTGTCTGTAGGAGGACCTGGCGCATGAATGTGTGAAGCGGCAACGACCTCGGACCACCAGGGGCCGAGAAAACCACAGTCTCATGGGGCCGGACACTCAGGGTCAGGGGAAAATCCAGTTTATATCTGGTGATATCTCGGGTGCTATTAGAGATAGCGCAATAAACCAAAGTGAATTCTCTGCAGGAGGCCCTGGCGCATGAATCTTTGCAGCGGGAACGACCTCGGACCACCAGGGGCCGAAAAAACCACAGTCTCATGGGGCCGGACACTCAGGGTCAGGGGAAAATCCAGTATATATCTGTTGATATCTCGGGTGCTATTAGGGATAGCGCAATAAACCAAAGTGAATTATCTGCAGGAGGCCCTGGCGCATGAATCTGTGCAACGGTAACGACCTCGGACCACCAGGGGTCGAAAAAACGACAGTCTCATGGGGCCGGACACTCAGGGTCAGGGAAAAATCCAATATATATCTGGTGATATCTCGGGTGCTATTACAGATAGCGCAATAAATCAAAGTGCATTGTCTGTAGGAGGCCCTGGCGCATGAATCTGTGCAGCGGGAACGACCTCGGACCACCAGGGGCCGAGAAAACCACAGTCTCATGGGGCGGACACTCTGGGTCAGGGGAAAATCCAATATATATCTGGTGATATCTCGGGTGCTATTAAAGATAGCGCAATAAGCCAAAGGGAATTATCTGCTGGAGGCCCTGGCGCATGAATCTGTGTAGCGGGAACGACCGCGGACCACCAGGGGCCGAGAAAACCACCGTCTCATGGGGCCGGACACTCAGGGTCAGGGAAAAATCCAATATATATCTGGTGATATCTCGGGTGCTATTAGAGATAGCGCAATAAACCAATGTGAGTCATCTGCAGGAGGCCCGGGCGCCTGAAACTGTGCAGCGCGAACGACCTCGGACCACCAGGGGCCGAGAAAACCACCGTCTCATGGGACCGGACACTCTGGGTCAGCGAAAAATCCAATATATATGTGGTGATATCTCGGGTGCTATTACAGATAGCGCAATAAATCAAAGTGCATTGTCTGTAGGAGGCCCTGGCGCATGAATCTGTGCAGCGGGAACGACCTAGGACCACCAGGGGCCGAGACAACCACCGTCTCATGGGGCCGGACACTCAGGGTCAGGGGAAAATCCAATATATATCTGGTGATATCTTGGGTGCTATTAGATATGGCGCAATAAACCAAAGTGAATTATCTGCAGGAGGCCCTGGCGCATGAATCTGTGCAACTGGAACGACCTCGGACCACCAGGGGCCGAAAAATCCACAGTCTCATGGGGCCGGACACTCAGGGTCAGGGAAAAATCCAATATATATCTGGTGATATCTTGGGTGCTATTAGAGATAACGTAATAAACCAAAGTGAATTATCTGCAGGAGGCCCTGGCGCAAGAATCTGTGCAGCGGGAACGACCTCGGACCACCAGGGGCCGAGACAACAACCGTCTCATGGGGCCGGACACTCAGGGTCAGGGAAAAATCCAATATATATCTGGTGATATCTTGGGTGCTATTAGAGATAGCGCAATAAACCAAAGTGAGTAATCTGCAGGAGGCCCTGGCGCCTGAAGCTGTGCAGCGGGAACGACCTCGGACCACCAGGGGCCGGGAAAACCACAGTCTCATGGGGCCGGACACTCAGGGTCAGGGGAAAATCCAATATATATCTGGTGATATCTCGGGTGCTATTAGAGATAGCGCAATAAACCAAAGTGAATTATCTGCAGGAGGCCCTGGCGCATGAATCTGTGCAGCGGGAACGACCTCGGACCACCAGGGGCCGAGAAAACGACCGTCTCATGGGGCCGGACACTCAGGGTCAGTGAAAAATCCAATATATATCTGGTGATATCTCGGGTGCTATTACAGATAGCGCAATAAATCAAAGTGCATTGTCTGTAGGAGGCCCTGGCGCATGTATCTGTGCAGGGGGAACTACCTCGGACAACCAGGGACCGAGAAAACCACAGTCTCATGGGGCCGGACACTCAGGGTCAGGGCAAAACCCAATATATATCTGGTGATATCTCGGGTGCTATTAGAGATAGCGCAATAAACCAAAGTGAATTATCTGCAAGAGGCCCTGGCGCATGCATCTGTGCAGCGGGAACGACCTCGGACCACCAGGGGCCGAGAAAACCACCGTCTCATGGGGCTGGACACTCAGGGTGAGGGAAATATCCAATATATATCTGGTGATATCTCGGGTGCTATTACAGATAGCGCAATAAATCAAAGTGCATTGCCTGTAGGAGGCCCTGGCGCATGTATCTGTGCAGCGGGAACGTCCTCGGACCTCCAGGGGCCGAGACAACCACCGTCTCATGGGGCCGGACACTCAGGGTCAGGGGAAAATCCAATATATATCTGGTGATATCTCGGGTGCTATTACAGATAGCGCAATAAATCAAAGGGCATTGTCTGTAGGAGGCCCTGGCGCATGAACCTGTGCTGCGGCAACGACCTCGGACCCCCAGGGGCCGAGACAACCACCGTCTCATGGGGCCGGACACTCAGGGTCTGGGAAAAATCCAATATATATCCGGTGATATCTCGGGTGCTATTACAGATAGCGCAATAAATCAAAGTGCATTGTTTGTAGGAGGCCCTGGCGCATGAATCTGTGCAGCGGGAACGACCTCGGACCACCAGGGGCCGAGAAAACCACAGTCTCATGGGGCCGGACTCTCAGGGTCAGGGGAAAATCCAATATATATCTGGTGATATCTCGGGTGCTAATAGAGATAGCGCAATAAACCAAAATGAATTATCTGCAGCAGGCCCTGGCGCATGAATCTGTGCAGCGGGAACGACCTCGGACCACCAGGGGCCGAGAAAACGACCGTCTCATGGGGCCGGACACTCAGGGTCAGTGAAAAATCCAATATATATCTGGTGATATCTCGGGTGCTATTACAGATAGCGCAATAAATCAAAGTGCATTGTCTGTAGGAGGCCCTGGCGGATGAATCTGTGCAGCGGGAACGACCTCGGACCACCAGGGGCCGAGATAACCACAGTCTCATGGGGCCGGACACTCAGGGTCAGGGGAAAATCCAGTATATATCTGGTGATATCTCGGGTGCTATTAGAGATAGCGCAATAAACCAAAGTGAATTATCTGCAGGAGGCCCTGGCGCATGAATCTGTGCAGCGGGAACGACCTCGGACCACCAGGGGCCGAAAAAACCACAGTCTCATGGGGTCGGATACTCAGGGTCAGGGGAAAATCCAATATAGATCTGGTGATATCTCGGGTGCTATTACAGATAGCGCAATAAATCAAAGTGCATCGTCTGTAGGAGGCCCTGGCGCATGCATCTGTGCAGCGGGAACGACCTCGGACCACCAGGGGCCGGGAAAACCACCGTCTCATGGGGCTGGACACTCAGGGTGAGGGAAATATCCAATATATATCTGGTGATATCTCGGGTGCTATTACAGATAGCGCAATAAATCAAAGTGCATTGTCTGTAGGAGGCCCTGGCGCATAAACCAGTGCAGCGGGAACGACCTCGGACCACCAGGGGCCGAGAAAACGACCGTCACATGGGGCCGGACGCTCAGGGTCAGTGAAAAATCCAATATATATCTGGTGATATCTCGGGTGCTATTACAGATAGCGCAATAACTCAAAGGGCATTGTCTGTAGGAGGCCCTGGCGCATGAACCTGTGCAGCGGCAACGATCTCGGACCCCCAGGGGCCGAGACAACCACCGTCTCATGGGGCCGGACACTCCGGGTCTGGGAAGAATCCAATATATATCCGGTGATATCTCGGGTGCTATTACAGATAGCGCAATAAATCAAAGTGCATTGTCTGTAGGAGGCCCTGGCGCATGAATCTGTGCAGCGGGAACGACCTAGGACCACCAGGGGCCGAGACAACCACCGTCTCATGGGGCCGGGCACTCAGGGTCTGGGGAAAATCCAGTATATACCTGGTGATATCTCGGGTGCTATTACAGATAGCGCAATAAATCAAAGTGCATTGTCTGTAGGAGGCCCTGGCGCATGAACCTGTGCAGCGGGAACGACCTCGGACCACCAGGGGCCGAGAAAACGACCGTCTCATGGGGCCGGACACTCAGGGTCAGGGGAAAATCCAATATATGTCTGGTGATATCTCGGGTGCTATTACAGATAGCGCAATAAACCATAGTGAATTATCTGCAGGAGGCCCTGGCGCATGAATCTGTGCAGCGGGAACGACCTCGGACCACCAGGGGCCGAAAAAACCACAGTCTCATGGGGCCGGATACTCAGGGTCAGGGGAAAATCCAATATAGATCTGGTGATATCTCGGGTGCTATTACAGATAGCGCAATAAATCAAAGTACATTGTCTGTAGGAGGCCCTGGCGCATGAACCTGTGCAGCGGGAACGACCTCGGACCACCAGGGGCCGAGAAAACGACCGTCTCATGGGGCCTGACGCTCAGGGTCAGTGAAAAATCCAATATATATCTGGTGATATCTCGGGTGCTATTACAGATAGCGCAATAAATCAAAGTGCATTGTCTGTAGGAGGCCCTGGCGCATGAACCTGTGCAGCGGGAACGACCTCGGACCACCAGGGGCCGAGAAAACCACAGTCTCATGGGGCCGGACTCTCAGGGTCAAGGGAAAATCCAATATATATCTGGTGATATCTCGGGTGCTAATAGAGATAGCGCAATAAACCAAAGTGAATTATCTGCAGGAGGCCCTGGCGCATGAATCTGTGCAGCGGGAACGACCTCGGACCACCAGGGGCCGAGAAAACGACCTTCTCATGGGGCCGGACACTCAGGGTCAGTGAAAAATCCAATATATATCTGGTGATATCTCGGGTGCTATTACAGATAGCGCAATAAATCAAAGTGCATTGTCTGTAGGAGGCCCTGGCGGATGAATCTGTGCAGCGGGAACGACCTCGGACCACCAGGGGCCGAGAAAACCACAGTCTCATGGGGCCGGACACACAGGGTCAGGGGAAAATCCAGTATATATCTGGTGATATCTCGGGTGCTATTAGAGATAGCGCAATAAACCAAAGTGAATTATCTGCAGGATGCCCTGGCGCATAAATCTGTGCAAGCGGGAACGTCCTCGGACCTCCAGGGGCCGAGACAACCACCGTCTCATGGGGCCGGACACTCAGGGTCAGGGTAAAATCCAATATATATCTGGTGATATCTCGGGTGCTATTACAGATAGCGCAATAAATCAAAGTGCATTGTCTGTAGGAGGCCCTGGCGCATGAATCTGTGCAGCGGGAACGTCCTCGGACCTCCAGGGGCCGAGACAACCACCGTCTCATGGGGCCGGTCACTCAGGGTCAGGGTAAAATCCAATATATATCTGGTGATATCTTGGGTGCTATTACAGATAGCGCAATAAATCAAAGTGCATTGTCTGTAGGAGGCCCTGGCGCATGAATCTGTGCAGCGGGAACGACCTCGGACCACCAGGGGCCGAGAAAACCACAGTCTCATGGGGCCGGACACTCAGGGTCAGGGGAAAATCCAATATATACCTGGTGATATCTCGGGTGCTATTAGAGATAGCGCAATAAACCAAAGTGAATTATCTGCAGGATGCCCAGGCGCATGAATCTGTGAAGCGGGAACGACCTCGGACCAGCAGGGGCCGAGACAACCACCGTCTCATGGGGCCGGACACTCAGGGTCAGGGTAAAATCCAATATATATCTGGTGATATCTCGGGTGCTATTACAGATAGCGCAATAAATCAAAGTGCATTGTCTGTAGGAGGCCCTGGCGCATGAATCTGTGAAGCGGCAACGACCTCGGACCACCAGGGGCCGAGAAAACCACAGTCTCATGGGGCCGGACACTCAGGGTCAGGGGAAAATCCAGTATATATCTGGTTATATCTCGGGTGCTATTAGAGATAGCGCAATAAACCAAAGTGAATTATCTGCAGGAGGCCCTGGCGCATGAATCTGTGCAGCGGGAACGACCTCGGACCACCAGGGGCCGAAAAAACCACAGCCTCATGGGGCCGGATACTCAGGGTAAGGCGAAAATCCAATATAGATCTGGTGATATCTCGGGTGCTATTACAGATAGCGCAATAAATCAAAGTGCATTGTCTGTAGGAGGCCCTGGCGCATGAATCTGTGCAGCGGGAACGACCTAGGACCACCAGGGGCCGAGACAACCACCGTCTCATGGGGCCGGGCACTCAGGGTCTGGGGAAAATCCAGTATATACCTGGTGATATCTCGGGTGCTATTACAGATAGCGCAATAAATCAAAGTGCATTGTCTGTAGGAGGCCCTGGCGCATGAACCTGTGCAGCGGGAACGACCTCGGACCACCAGGGGCCGAGAAAACGACCGTCTCATGGGGCCGGACACTCAGGGTCAGGGGAAAATCCAATATATGTCTGGTGATATCTCGGGTGCTATTACAGATAGCGCAATAAACCATAGTGAATTATCTGCAGGAGGCCCTGGCGCATGAATCTGTGCAGCGGGAACGACCTCGGACCACCAGGGGCCGAAAAAACCACAGTCTCATGGGGCCGGATACTCAGGGTCAGGGGAAAATCCAATATAGATCTGGTGATATCTCGGGTGCTATTACAGATAGCGCAATAAATCAAAGTACATTGTCTGTAGGAGGCCCTGGCGCATGAACCTGTGCAGCGGGAACGACCTCGGTCCACCAGGGGCCGAGAAAACGACCGTCTCATGGGGCCTGACGCTCAGGGTCAGTGAAAAATCCAATATATATCTGGTGATATCTCGGGTGCTATTACAGATAGCGCAATAAACCAAAGTGAATTATCTGCAGGAGGCCCTGGCGCATGAATCTGTGCAGCGGGAACGACCTCGGACCCCCAGGGGCCGAGTCAACCACCGTCTCATGGGGCCGGACACTCAGGGTCTGGGAAAAATTCAATATATATCCGGTGATATCTCGGGTGCTATTACAGATAGCGCAATAAATCAAAGTGCATCGTCTGTAGGAGGCCCTGGCGCATGAATCTGTGCAGCGGGAACGACCTCGGACCACCAGGGGCCGAGAAAACCACAGTCTCATGGGGCCGGACTCTCAGGGTCAGGGGAAAATCCAATATATATCTGGTGATATCTCGGGTGCTATTAGAGATAGCGCAATAAACCAAAGTGAATTATCTGCAGGAGGCCCTGGCGCATGCATCTGTGCAGCGGGAACGACCTCGGACCACCAGGGGCCGGTAAAACCACCGTCTCATGGGGCTGGACACTCAGGGTGAGGGAAATATCCAATATATATCTGGTGATATCTCGGGTGCTATTACAGATAGCGCAATAAATCAAAGTGCATTGTCTGTAGGAGGCCCTGGCGCATAAACCTGTGCAGCGGGAACGACCTCGGACCACCAGGGGCCGAGAAAACGACCGTCACATGGGGCCGGACACACAGGGTCAGGGGAAAATCCAGTATATATCTGGTGATATCTCGGGTGCTATTAGAGATAGCGCAATAAACCAAAGTGAATTATCTGCAGGATGCCCTGGCGCATAAATCTGTGCAAGCGGGAACGTCCTCGGACCTCCAGGGGCCGAGACAACCACCGTCTCATGGGGCCGGACACTCAGGGTCAGGGTAAAATCCAATATATATCTGGTGATATCTCGGGTGCTATTACAGATAGCGCAATAAATCAAAGTGCATTGTCTGTAGGAGGCCCTGGCGCATGAATCTGTGCAGCGGGAACGTCCTCGGACCTCCAGGGGCCGAGACAACCACCGTCTCATGGGGCCGGTCACTCAGGGTCAGGGTAAAATCCAATATATATCTGGTGATATCTTGGGTGCTATTAGAGATAGCGCAATAAATCAAAGTGCATTGTCTGTAGGAGGCCCTGGCGCATGAATCTGTGCAGCGGGAACGACCTCGGACCACCAGGGGCCGAGAAAACCACAGTCTCATGGGGCCGGACACTCAGGGTCAGGGGAAAATCCAATATATATCTGGTGATATCTCGGGTGCTATTAGAGATAGCGCAATAAACCAAAGTGAATTATCTGCAGGATGCCCAGGCGCATGAATCTGTGAAGCGGGAACGACCTCGGACCAGCAGGGGCCGAGACAACCACCGTCTCATGGGGCCGGACACTCAGGGTCAGGGTAAAATCCAATATATATCTGGTGATATCTCGGGTGCTATTACAGATAGCGCAATAAATCAAAGTGCATTGTCTGTAGGAGGCCCTGGCGCATGAATCTGTGAAGCGGCAACGACCTCGGACCACCAGGGGCCGAGAAAACCACAGTCTCATGGGGCCGGACACTCAGGGTCAGGGGAAAATCCAGTATATATCTGGTTATATCTCGGGTGCTATTAGAGATAGCGCAATAAACCAAAGTGAATTATCTGCAGGAGGCCCTGGCGCATGAATCTGTGCAGCGGGAACGACCTCGGACCACCAGGGGCCGAAAAAACCACAGTCTCATGGGGCCGGATACTCAGGGTCAGGGGAAAATCCAATATAGATCTGGTGATATCTCGGGTGCTATTACAGATAGCGCAATAAATCAAAGTGCATTGTCTGTAGGAGGCCCTGGCGCATGAATCTGTGCAGCGGGAACGACCTCGGACCACCAGGGGCCGAGAAAACCACAGTCTCATGGGGCCGGACACTCAGGGTCAGGGGAAAATCCAATATATATCTGGTGATATCTCGGGTGCTATTAGAGATAGCGCAATAAACCAAAGTGAATTATCTGCAGGATGCCCAGGCGCATGAATCTGTGAAGCGGGAACGACCTCGGACCAGCAGGGGCCGAGACAACCACCGTCTCATGGGGCCGGACACTCAGGGTCAGGGTAAAATCCAATATATATCTGGTGATATCTCGGGTGCTATTACAGATAGCGCAATAAATCAAAGTGCATTGTCTGTAGGAGGCCCTGGCGCATGAATCTGTGAAGCGGCAACGACCTCGGACCACCAGGGGCCGAGAAAACCACAGTCTCATGGGGCCGGACACTCAGGGTCAGGGGAAAATCCAGTATATATCTGGTTATATCTCGGGTGCTATTAGAGATAGCGCAATAAACCAAAGTGAATTATCTGCAGGAGGCCCTGGCGCATGAATCTGTGCAGCGGGAACGACCTCGGACCACCAGGGGCCGAAAAAACCACAGTCTCATGGGGCCGGATACTCAGGGTCAGGGGAAAATCCAATATAGATCTGGTGATATCTCGGGTGCTATTACAGATAGCGCAATAAATCAAAGTGCATTGTCTGTAGGAGGCCCTGGCGCATGAATCTGTGCAGCGGGAACGACCTAGGACCACCAGGGGCCGAGAAAACCACAGTCTCATGGGGCCGGACTCTCAGGGTCAGGGGAAAATCCAATATATATCTGGTGATATCTCGGGTGCTATTAGAGATAGCGCAATAAACCAAAGTGAATTATCTGCAGGAGGCCCTGGCGCAAGCATCTGTGCAGCGGGAACGACCTCGGACCACCAGGGGCCGGGAAAACCACCGTCTCATGGGGCTGGACACTCAGGGTGAGGGAAATATCCAATATATATCTGGTGATATCTCGGGTGCTATTACAGATAGCGCAATAAATCAAAGTGCATTGTCTGTAGGAGGCCCTGGCGCATAAACCTGTGCAGCGGGAACGACCTCGGACCACCAGGGGCCGAGAAAACGACCGTCACATGGGGCCGGACGCTCAGGGTCAGTGAAAAATCCAATATATATCTGGTGATATCTCGGGTGCTATTACAGATAGCGCAATAACTCAAAGGGCATTGTCTGTAGGAGGCCCTGGCGCATGAACCTGTGCAGCGGCAACGATCTCGGACCCCCAGGGGCCGAGACAACCACCGTCTCATGGGGCCGGACACTCAGGGTCTGGGAAGAATCCAATATATATCCGGTGATATCTCGGGTGCTATTACAGATAGCGCAATAAATCAAAGTGCATTGTCTGTAGGAGGCCCTGGCGCATGAATCTGTGCAGCGGGAACGACCTCGGACCACCAGGGGCCGAGAAAACCACAGTCTCATGGGGCCGGACTCTCAGGGTCAGGGGAAAATCCAATATATATCTGGTGATATCTCGGGTGCTAATAGAGATAGCGCAATAAACCAAAGTGAATTATCTGCAGGAGGCCCTGGCGCATGAATCTGTGCAGCGGGAACGACCTCGGACCACCAGGGGCCGAGAAAACGGCCGTCTCATGGGGCCGGACACTCAGGGTCAGTGAAAAATCCAATATATATCTGGTGATATCTCGGGTGCTATTACAGATAGCGCAATAAATCAAAGTGCATTGTCTGTAGGAGGCCCTGGCGGATGAATCTGTGCAGCGGGAACGACCTCGGACCACCAGGGGCCGAGAAAACCACAGTCTCATGGGGCCGGACTCTCAGGGTCAGGGGAAAATCCAATATATATCTGGTGATATCTCGGGTGCTATTAGAGATAGCGCAATAAACCAAAGTGAATTATCTGCAGGAGGCCCTGGCGCAAGCATCTGTGCAGCGGGAACGACCTCGGACCACCAGGGGCCGGGAAAACCACCGTCTCATGGGGCTGGACACTCAGGGTGAGGGAAATATCCAATATATATCTGGTGATATCTCGGGTGCTATTACAGATAGCGCAATAAATCAAAGTGCATTGTCTGTAGGAGGCCCTGGCGCATAAACCTGTGCAGCGGGAACGACCTCGGACCACCAGGGGCCGAGAAAACGACCGTCACATGGGGCCGGACGCTCAGGGTCAGTGAAAAATCCAATATATATCTGGTGATATCTCGGGTGCTATTACAGATAGCGCAATAACTCAAAGGGCATTGTCTGTAGGAGGCCCTGGCGCATGAACCTGTGCAGCGGCAACGATCTCGGACCCCCAGGGGCCGAGACAACCACCGTCTCATGGGGCCGGACACTCAGGGTCTGGGAAGAATCCAATATATATCCGGTGATATCTCGGGTGCTATTACAGATAGCGCAATAAATCAAAGTGCATTGTCTGTAGGAGGCCCTGGCGCATGAATCTGTGCAGCGGGAACGACCTCGGACCACCAGGGGCCGAGAAAACCACAGTCTCATGGGGCCGGACTCTCAGGGTCAGGGGAAAATCCAATATATATCTGGTGATATCTCGGGTGCTAATAGAGATAGCGCAATAAACCAAAGTGAATTATCTGCAGGAGGCCCTGGCGCATGAATCTGTGCAGCGGGAACGACCTCGGACCACCAGGGGCCGAGAAAACGGCCGTCTCATGGGGCCGGACACTCAGGGTCAGTGAAAAATCCAATATATATCTGGTGATATCTCGGGTGCTATTACAGATAGCGCAATAAATCAAAGTGCATTGTCTGTAGGAGGCCCTGGCGGATGAATCTGTGCAGCGGGAACGACCTCGGACCACCAGGGGCCGAGATAACCACAGTCTCATGGGGCCGGACACTCAGGGTCAGGGGAAAATCCAGTATATATCTGGTGATATCTCGGGTGCTATTAGAGATAGCGCAATAAACCAAAGTGAATTATCTGCAGGATGCCCTGGCGCATGAATCTGTGCAAGCGGGAACGTCCTCGGACCTCCAGGGGCCGAGACAACCACCGTCTCATGGGGCCGGACACTCAGGGTCAGGGTAAAATCCAATATATATCTGGTGATATCTCGGGTGCTATTACAGATAGCGCAATAAATCAAAGTGCATTGTCTGTAGGAGGCCCTGGCGCATGAATCTGTGCAGCGGGAACGACCTCGGACCACCAGGGGCCGAGAAAACGACCGCCTCATGGGGCCGGACACTCAGGGTCAGGGGAAAATCCAGTATATACCTGGTGATATCTCGGGTGCTATTACAGATAGCGCAATAAATCAAAGTGCATTGTCTGTAGGAGGCCCTGGCGCATGAACCTGTGCAGCGGGAACGACCTCGGACCACCAGGGGCCGAGAAAACGACCGTCTCATGGGGCCGGACACTCAGGGTCAGGGGAAAATCCAATATATGTCTGGTGATATCTCGGGTGCTATTACAGATAGCGCAATAAACCATAGTGAATTATCTGCAGGAGGCCCTGGCGCATGAATCTGTGCAGCGGGAACGACCTCGGACCACCAGGGGCCGAAAAAACCACAGTCTCATGGGGCCGGATACTCAGGGTCAGGGGAAAATCCAATATAGATCTGGTGATATCTCGGGTGCTATTACAGATAGCGCAATAAATCAAAGTACATTGTCTGTAGGAGGCCCTGGCGCATGAACCTGTGCAGCGGGAACGACCTCGGACCACCAGGGGCCGAGAAAACGACCGTCTCATGGGGCCTGACGCTCAGGGTCAGTGAAAAATCCAATATATATCTGGTGATATCTCGGGTGCTATTACAGATAGCGCAATAAATCAAAGTGCATTGTCTGTAGGAGGCCCTGGCGCATGAACCTGTGCAGCGGGAACGACCTCGGACCACCAGGGGCCGAGAAAACCACAGTCTCATGGGGCCGGACTCTCAGGGTCAAGGGAAAATCCAATATATATCTGGTGATATCTCGGCTGCTAATAGAGATAGCGCAATAAACCAAAGTGAATTATCTGCAGGAGGCCCTGGCGCATGAATCTGTGCAGCGGGAACGACCTCGGACCACCAGGGGCCGAGAAAACGACCTTCTCATGGGGCCGGACACTCAGGGTCAGTGAAAAATCCAATATATATCTGGTGATATCTCGGGTGCTATTACAGATAGCGCAATAAATCAAAGTGCATTGTCTGTAGGAGGCCCTGGCGGATGAATCTGTGCAGCGGGAACGACCTCGGACCACCAGAGGCCGAGAAAACCACAGTCTCATGGGGCCGGACACTCAGGGTCAGGGTAAAATCCAATATATATCTGGTGATATCTCGGGTGCTATTACAGATAGCGCAATAAATCAAAGTGCATTGTCTGTAGGAGGCCCTGGCGCATGAATCTGTGCAGCGGGAACGTCCTCGGACCTCCAGGGGCCGAGACAACCACCGTCTCATGGGGCCGGTCACTCAGGGTCCGGGTAAAATCCAATATATATCTGGTGATATCTTGGGTGCTATTACAGATAGCGCAATAAATCCAAGTGCATTGTCTGTAGGAGGCCCTGGCGTATGAATCTGTGCAACGGGAATGACCGCGGACCACCAGGGGCCGAGAAAACCACAGTCTCATGGGGCCGGACACTCAGGGTCAGGGGAAAATCCAATATAGATCTGGTGATATCTCGGGTGCTATTACAGATAGCGCAATAAATCAAAGTGCATTGCCTGTAGGAGGCCCTGGCGCATGTATCTGTGCAGCGGGAACGTCCTCGGACCTCCAGGGGCCGAGACAACGACCGTCTCATGGGGTCGGACCCTCAGGGTCAGGGTAAAATCCAATATATATCTGGTGATATCTCGGGTGCTATTCCAGATACCGCAATAAATCAAAGTGCATTGTCTGTAGAAGGCCCTGGCGCATGAATCTGTGCAGCGGGAACGACCTCGGACGACCAGGGGCCGAGAAAACCACAGTCTCATGGGGCCGGACACTCAGGGTCAGGGGAAAATCCAATATATATCTGGTGATATCTCGGGTGCTATTAGAGATAGCGCAATAAACCAAAGTGCATTGTCTGTAGGAGGCCCTGGCGCATGAACCTGTGCAGCGGGAACGACCTCGGACCACCAGGGGCCGAGAAAACCACAGTCTCATGGGGCCGGACTCTCAGGGTCAAGGGAAAATCCAATATATATCTGGTGATATCTCGGCTGCTAATAGAGATAGCGCAATAAACCAAAGTGAATTATCTGCAGGAGGCCCTGGCGCATGAATCTGTGCAGCGGGAACGACCTCGGACCACCAGGGGCCGAGAAAACGACCTTCTCATGGGGCCGGACACTCAGGGTCAGTGAAAAATCCAATATATATCTGGTGATATCTCGGGTGCTATTACAGATAGCGCAATAAATCAAAGTGCATTGTCTGTAGGAGGCCCTGGCGGATGAATCTGTGCAGCGGGAACGACCTCGGACCACCAGGGGCCGAGCAAACCACAGTCTCATGGGGCCGGACACTCAGGGTCAGGGTAAAATCCAATATATATCTGGTGATATCTCGGGTGCTATTACAGATAGCGCAATAAATCAAAGTGCATTGTCTGTAGGAGGCCCTGGCGCATGAATCTGTGCAGCGGGAACGTCCTCGGACCTCCAGGGGCCGAGACAACCACCGTCTCATGGGGCCGGTCACTCAGGGTCAGGGTAAAATCCAATATATATCTGGTGATATCTTGGGTGCTATTACAGATAGCGCAATAAATCCAAGTGCATTGTCTGTAGGAGGCCCTGGCGTATGAATCTGTGCAACGGGAATGACCGCGGACCACCAGGGGCCGAGAAAACCACAGTCTCATGGGGCCGGACACTCAGGGTCAGGGGAAAATCCAATATAGATCTGGTGATATCTCGGGTGCTATTACAGATAGCGCAATAAATCAAAGTGCATTGCCTGTAGGAGGCCCTGGCGCATGTATCTGTGCAGCGGGAACGTCCTCGGACCTCCAGGGGCCGAGACAACGACCGTCTCATGGGGTCGGACCCTCAGGGTCAGGGTAAAATCCAATATATATCTGGTGATATCTCGGGTACTATTCCAGATACCGCAATAAATCAAAGTGCATTGTCTGTAGGAGGCCCTGGCGCATGAATCTGTGCAGCGGGAACGACCTCGGACCACCAGGGGCCGAGAAAACCACAGTCTCATGGGGCCGGACACTCAGGGTCAGGGGAAAATCCAATATATATCTGGTGATATCTCGGGTGCTATTAGAGATAGCGCAATAAACCAAAGTTAATTATCTGCAGGAGGCCCTGGCGCATGAATCTGTGCAGCGGGAACGACCTCGGACCACCAGGGGCCGAAAAAACCACAGTCTCATGGGGTCGGATACTCAGGGTCAGGGGAAAATCCAATATAGATCTGGTGATATCTCGGGTGCTATTACAGATAGCGCAATAAATCAAAGTGCATTGTCTGTAGGAGGCCCTGGCGCATGAATCTGTGCAGCGGGAACGACCTAGGACCACCAGGGGCCGAGACAACCACCGTCTCATGGGGCCGGACACTCAGGGTCAGGGGAAAATCCAATATATATCTGGTGATATCTCGGGTGCTATTACAGATAGCGCAATAAATCAAAGTGCATTGTCTGTAGGAGGCCCTGGCGCATGAATCTGTGCAGCGGGAACGACCTCGGACCACCAGGGGCCGAGAAAACGACCGCCTCATGGGGCCGGACACTCAGGGTCAGGGGAAAATCCAGTATATACCTGGTGATATCTCGGGTGCTATTACAGATAGCGCAATAAATCAAAGTGCATTGTCTGTAGGAGGCCCTGGCGCATGAACCTGTGCAGCGGGAACGACCTCGGACCACCAGGGGCCGAGAAAACGACCGTCTCATGGGGCCGGACACTCAGGGTCAGGGGAAAATCCAATATATGTCTGGTGATATCTCGGGTGCTATTACAGATAGCGCAATAAACCATAGTGAATTATCTGCAGGAGGCCCTGGCGCATGAATCTGTGCAGCGGGAACGACCTCGGACCACCAGGGGCCGAAAAAACCACAGTCTCATGGGGCCGGATACTCAGGGTCAGGGGAAAATCCAATATAGCTCTGGTGATATCTCGGGTGCTATTACAGATAGCGCAATAAATCAAAGTACATTGTCTGTAGGAGGCCCTGGCGCATGAACCTGTGCAGCGGGAACGACCTCGGACCACCAGGGGCCGAGAAAACGACCGTCTCATGGGGCCTGACGCTCAGGGTCAGTGAAAAATCCAATATATATCTGGTGGTATCTCGGGTGCTATTACAGATAGCGCAATAAATCAAAGTGCATTGTCTGTAGGAGGCCCTGGCGCATGAACCTGTGCAGCGGGAACGACCTCGGACCACCAGGGGCCGAGAAAACCACAGTCTCATGGGGCCGGACTCTCAGGGTCAAGGGAAAATCCAATATATATCTGGTGATATCTCGGCTGCTAATAGAGATAGCGCAATAAACCAAAGTGAATTATCTGCAGGAGGCCCTGGCGCATGAATCTGTGCAGCGGGAACGACCTCGGACCACCAGGGGCCGAGAAAACGACCTTCTCATGGGGCCGGACACTCAGGGTCAGTGAAAAATCCAATATATATCTGGTGATATCTCGGGTGCTATTACAGATAGCGCAATAAATCAAAGTGCATTGTCTGTAGGAGGCCCTGGCGGATGAATCTGTGCAGCGGGAACGACCTCGGACCACCAGGGGCCGAGAAAACCACAGTCTCATGGGGCCGGACACTCAGGGTCAGGGTAAAATCCAATATATATCTGGTGATATCTCGGGTGCTATTACAGATAGCGCAATAAATCAAAGTGCATTGTCTGTAGGAGGCCCTGGCGCATGAATCTGTGCAGCGGGAACGTCCTCGGACCTCCAGGGGCCGAGACAACCACCGTCTCATGGGGCCGGTCACTCAGGGTCCGGGTAAAATCCAATATATATCTGGTGATATCTTGGGTGCTATTACAGATAGCGCAATAAATCCAAGTGCATTGTCTGTAGGAGGCCCTGGCGTATGAATCTGTGCAACGGGAATGACCGCGGACCACCAGGGGCCGAGAAAACCACAGTCTCATGGGGCCGGACACTCAGGGTCAGGGGAAAATCCAATATAGATCTGGTGATATCTCGGGTGCTATTACAGATAGCGCAATAAATCAAAGTGCATTGCCTGTAGGAGGCCCTGGCGCATGTATCTGTGCAGCGGGAACGTCCTCGGACCTCCAGGGGCCGAGACAACGACCGTCTCATGGGGTCGGACCCTCAGGGTCAGGGTAAAATCCAATATATATCTGGTGATATCTCGGGTGCTATTCCAGATACCGCAATAAATCAAAGTGCATTGTCTGTAGAAGGCCCTGGCGCATGAATCTGTGCAGCGGGAACGACCTCGGACGACCAGGGGCCGAGAAAACCACAGTCTCATGGGGCCGGACACTCAGGGTCAGGGGAAAATCCAATATATATCTGGTGATATCTCGGGTGCTATTAGAGATAGCGCAATAAACCAAAGTGCATTGTCTGTAGGAGGCCCTGGCGCATGAACCTGTGCAGCGGGAACGACCTCGGACCACCAGGGGCCGAGAAAACCACAGTCTCATGGGGCCGGACTCTCAGGGTCAAGGGAAAATCCAATATATATCTGGTGATATCTCGGCTGCTAATAGAGATAGCGCAATAAACCAAAGTGAATTATCTGCAGGAGGCCCTGGCGCATGAATCTGTGCAGCGGGAACGACCTCGGACCACCAGGGGCCGAGAAAACGACCTTCTCATGGGGCCGGACACTCAGGGTCAGTGAAAAATCCAATATATATCTGGTGATATCTCGGGTGCTATTACAGATAGCGCAATAAATCAAAGTGCATTGTCTGTAGGAGGCCCTGGCGGATGAATCTGTGCAGCGGGAACGACCTCGGACCACCAGGGGCCGAGCAAACCACAGTCTCATGGGGCCGGACACTCAGGGTCAGGGTAAAATCCAATATATATCTGGTGATATCTCGGGTGCTATTACAGATAGCGCAATAAATCAAAGTGCATTGTCTGTAGGAGGCCCTGGCGCATGAATCTGTGCAGCGGGAACGTCCTCGGACCTCCAGGGGCCGAGACAACCACCGTCTCATGGGGCCGGTCACTCAGGGTCAGGGTAAAATCCAATATATATCTGGTGATATCTTGGGTGCTATTACAGATAGCGCAATAAATCCAAGTGCATTGTCTGTAGGAGGCCCTGGCGTATGAATCTGTGCAACGGGAATGACCGCGGACCACCAGGGGCCGAGAAAACCACAGTCTCATGGGGCCGGACACTCAGGGTCAGGGGAAAATCCAATATAGATCTGGTGATATCTCGGGTGCTATTACAGATAGCGCAATAAATCAAAGTGCATTGCCTGTAGGAGGCCCTGGCGCATGTATCTGTGCAGCGGGAACGTCCTCGGACCTCCAGGGGCCGAGACAACGACCGTCTCATGGGGTCGGACCCTCAGGGTCAGGGTAAAATCCAATATATATCTGGTGATATCTCGGGTGCTATTCCAGATACCGCAATAAATCAAAGTGCATTGTCTGTAGAAGGCCCTGGCGCATGAATCTGTGCAGCGGGAACGACCTCGGACCACCAGGGTCCGAGAAAAACACCGTCTCATGGGGCCGCACACTCAGGGTCAGTGAAGAATCCAATATATATCTGGTGATATCTCGGGTGCTATTACAGATAGCGCCATAAATCAAAGTGCATTGTCTGTAGGAGGCCCTGGCGCATGAATCTGTGCAGCGGGAACGACCTCGGACCACCAGGGTCCGAGAAAAACACCGTCTCATGGGGCCGCACACTCAGGGTCAGTGAAGAATCCAATATATATCTGGTGATATCTCGGGTGCTATTACAGATAGCGCCATAAATCTAAGTGCATTGTCTGTAGGAGGCCCTGGCGCATGAATCTGTGCAGCGGGAACGACCTCGGACCACCAGGGGCCGAGACAACCACCGTCTCATGGGGCCGGACACTCAGGGTCAGGGGAATATCCAATATATATCTGGTGATATCTCGGGTGCTATTACAGATAGCGCAATAAATCAAAGTACATTGTCTGTAGGAGGCCCTGGCGCATGAATCTGTGCAGCGGGAACGACCTCGGACCACCAGGGGCCGAGAAAACCACAGTCTCATGGGGCCGGACACTCAGGGTCAGGGGAAAATCCAATATATATCTGGTGATATCTCGGGTGCTATTAGAGATAGCGCAATAAACCAAAGTGAATTATCTGCAGGAGGCCCTGGCGCATGAATCTGTGCAACGGGAACGACCTCGGACCACCAGGGGCCGAGAGAACCACAGTCTCATTGGGCCGGACACTCAGGGTCAGGGGAAAATCCAGTATATATCTCTTGATATCTCGGGTGCTATTACAGATAGCGCAATAAATCAAAGTGCATTGTCTGTAGGAGGCCCTGGCGCATGAATCTGTACAGCGGGAACGACCTCGGACCACCAGGGGCCGAGAAAACCACAGTCTCATTGGGCCGGACACTCAGGGTTAGGGAAAATCCAATATATATCTGGTGATATCTCGGGTGCTATTAGAGATAGCGCAATAAATCAAAGTGCATTGTCTGTAGGAGGCCCTGGCGCATGAATCTGTGCAGCGGGAACGACCTCGGACCACCAGGGGCCGAGAAAACGACCGTCTCATGGGGCCGGACGCTCAGGGTCAGTGAAAAATCCAATATATATCTGGTGATATCTCGGGTGCTATTAGAGATAGCGCAATAAACCAAAGTGAATTATCTGCAGGAGGCCCTGGCGCATGAATCTGTGCAGCGGGAACGACCTCGGACCACCCGGGGCCGAGAAAACCACCGTCTCATGGGGCCGGACACTCAGGGTCAGGGAAAAATCCAATATATATCTGGTGATATCTCGGGTGCTATTAGAGATAGCGCAATAAACCAAAGTGAGTTATCTGCAGGAGGCCCTGGCGCCTGAAGCTGTGCAGCGGGAACGACCTCGGACCACCAGGGGCCGAGAAAACCACCGTCTCGAGGGGGCCGGACACTCTGGGTCAGGGAAAAATCCAATATATATGTGGTGATATCTCGGGTGCTATTACAGATAACGCAATAAATCAAAGTGCATTGTCTGTAGGAGGCCCTGGCGCATGAATCTGTGCAGCGGGAACGACCTAGGACCACCAGGGGCCGAGAAAACTACAGTCTCATGGGGCCGGACACTCAGGGTCAGGGGAAAATCCAATATATATCTGGTGATATCTCGGGTGCTATTAGAGATAGCGCAAAAAACCAAGGTGAATTATCTGCAGGAGGCCCTGGCGCATGAATCTGTGCAACGGAAACGATCTCGGACCACCAGCGGCCGAGAAAACTACCGTCTCATGGGGCCGGTCACTCAGGGTCAGTGAAAAATCCAATATATATCTGCTGATATCTCGGGTGCTATTAGAGATAGCGCAATAAACCAAAGTGAATTATCTGCAGGAGGCCCTGGCGCATGAATCTGTGCAGCGGGAACGACCTCGGACCACCAGGGGCCGAAAAAACCACAGTCTCATGGGGCCGGACACTCAGGGTCAGGGTAAAATCCAATATATATCTGGTGATATCTCGGGTGCTATTCCAGATAGCGCAATAAATCAAAGTGCATTGTCTGTAGGAGGCCCTGGCGCATGAATCTGTGCAGCGGGAACGACCTCGGACCACCAGGGGCCGAGAAAACGACCGCCTCATGGGGCCGGACACTCAGGGTCAGTGAAAAATCCAATATATATGTGGTGATATCTCGGGTGCTATTACAGATAGCGCAATAAATCAAAGTGCATTGTCTGTAGGAGACCCTGGCGCATGAACCTGTGGAGCGGGAACGACCTCGGACCACCAGGGGCCGAGAAAACGACCGTCTCATGGGTCCGGACGCTCAGGGTCAGTGAAAAATCCATTATATATCTGGTGATATCTCGGGTGCTATTAGAGATAGCGCAATAAACCAAGGTGAATTATCTGCAGGAGGCCCTGGCGCATGAATCTGTGCAACGGGAACGACCTCGGACCACCAGGGGCCGAGAAAACCACAGTCTCATGGGGCCGGGCACTCAGAGTCAGGGGAAAATCCAATATAGATCTGGTGATATCTCGGGTGCTATCACAGATAGCGCAATAAACCAAAGTGAATTATCTGCAGGAGGCCCTGGCGCATGAATCTGTGCAACGAGAACGTCCTCGGACCACCAGGGGCCGAGAAAACCACAGTCTCATGGGGCCGGACACTCAGGGTCAGGGGAAAATCCAATATATATCTGGTGACATCTCGGGTGCTATTACAGATAGCGCAATAAATCAAAGTGCATTGTCTGTAGGAGGCCCTGGCGCATGAATCTGTGCAGCGGGAACGACCTCGGACCACCAGGGGCCGAGAAAACGACCGCCTCATGGGGCCGGACACTCAGGGTCAGGGGAAAATCCAGTATATATCTCTTGATATCCCGGGTGCTATTACAGATAGCGCAATAAATCAAAGTGCATTGTCTGTAGGAGGCCCTGGCGCATGAATCTGTACAGCGGGAACGACCTCGGACCACCAGGGGCCGAGAAAACCACAGTCTCATTGGGCCGGACACTCAGGGTCAGGGAAAATCCAATATATATCTGGTGATATCTCGGGTGCTATTAGAGATAGCGCAATAAATCAAAGTGCATTGTCTGTAGGAGGCCCTGGCGTATGAATCTGTGCAACGGGAATGACCGCGGACCACCAGGGGCCGAGAAAACCACAGTCTCATGGGGCCGGACACTCAGGGTCAGGGGAAAATCCAATATAGATCTGGTGATATCTCGGGTGCTATTACAGATAGCGCAATAAATCAAAGTGCATTGCCTGTAGGAGGCCCTGGCGCATGTATCTGTGCAGCGGGAACGTCCTCGGACCTCCAGGGGCCGAGACAACGACCGTCTCATGGGGCCGGACCCTCAGGGTCAGGGTAAAATCCAATATATATCTGGTGATATCTCGGGTGCTATTACAGATAGCGCAATAAATCAAAGTGCATTGTCTGTAGAAGGCCCTGGCGCATGAATCTGTGCAGCGGGAACGACCTCGGACGACCAGGGGCCGAGGAAACCACAGTCTCATGGGGCCGTACTCTCACGGTCAGGGTAAAATCCAATATATATCTGTTGATATCTCCGGTGCTATTACAGATAGCGCAATAAATCTAAGTGCATTGTCTGTAGGAGGCCCTGGCGCATGAATCTGTGCAGCGGGAACGAACTCGGACCACCAGGGGCCGAGGAAACCACAGTCTCATGGGGCCGCACACTCAGTGTCAGGGAAAAATCCAATATATATCTGGTGATATCTCGGGTGCTATTAGATATAGCGCAATAAACCAAAGTGAATTATCTGCAGGAGGCCCTGGCGCATGAATCTGTGCAACGGGAACGACCTCGGACCACCAGGGGCCGAAAAATCCACAGTCTCATGGGGCCGGACACTCAGGGTCAGGGGAAAATCCAATATAGATCTGGTGATATCTCGGGTGCTATTACAGATAGCGCAATAAATCAAAGTACATTGTCTGTAGGAGGCCCTGGCGCATGAACCTGTGCAGCGGGAACGACCTCGGACCACCAGGGGCCGAGAAAACGACCGTCTCATGGGGCCTGACGCTCAGGGTCAGTGAAAAATCCAATATATATCTGGTGATATCTCGGGTGCTATTACAGATAGCGCAATAAATCAAAGTGCATTGTCTGTAGGAGGCCCTGGCGCATGAACCTGTGCAGCGGGAACGACCTCGGACCACCAGGGGCCTAGAAAACCACAGTCTCATGGGGCCGGACTCTCAGGGTCAAGGGAAAATCCAATATATATCTGGTGATATCTCGGCTGCTAATAGAGATAGCGCAATAAACCAAAGTGAATTATCTGCAGGAGGCCCTGGCGCATGAATCTGTGCAGCGGGAACGACCTCGGACCACCAGGGGCCGAGAAAACGACCTTCTCATGGGGCCGGACACTCAGGGTCAGTGAAAAATCCAATATATATCTGGTGATATCTCGGGTGCTATTACAGATAGCGCAATAAATCAAAGTGCATTGTCTGTAGGAGGCCCTGGCGGATGAATCTGTGCAGCGGGAACGACCTCGGACCACCAGGGGCCGAGAAAACCACAGTCTCATGGGGCCGGACACTCAGGGTCAGGGTAAAATCCAATATATATCTGGTGATATCTCGGGTGCTATTACAGATAGCGCAATAAATCAAAGTGCATTGTCTGTAGGAGGCCCTGGCGCATGAATCTGTGCAGCGGGAACGTCCTCGGACCTCCAGGGGCCGAGACAACCACCGTCTCATGGGGCCGGTCACTCAGGGTCCGGGTAAAATCCAATATATATCTGGTGATATCTTGGGTGCTATTACAGATAGCGCAATAAATCCAAGTGCATTGTCTGTAGGAGGCCCTGGCGTATGAATCTGTGCAACGGGAATGACCGCGGACCACCAGGGGCCGAGAAAACCACAGTCTCATGGGGCCGGACACTCAGGGTCAGGGGAAAATCCAATATAGATCTGGTGATATCTCGGGTGCTATTACAGATAGCGCAATAAATCAAAGTGCATTGCCTGTAGGAGGCCCTGGCGCATGTATCTGTGCAGCGGGAACGTCCTCGGACCTCCAGGGGCCGAGACAACGACCGTCTCATGGGGTCGGACCCTCAGGGTCAGGGTAAAATCCAATATATATCTGGTGATATCTCGGGTGCTATTCCAGATACCGCAATAAATCAAAGTGCATTGTCTGTAGAAGGCCCTGGCGCATGAATCTGTGCAGCGGGAACGACCTCGGACGACCAGGGGCCGAGAAAACCACAGTCTCATGGGGCCGGACACTCAGGGTCAGGGGAAAATCCAATATATATCTGGTGATATCTCGGGTGCTATTAGAGATAGCGCAATAAACCAAAGTGCATTGTCTGTAGGAGGCCCTGGCGCATGAACCTGTGCAGCGGGAACGACCTCGGACCACCAGGGGCCGAGAAAACCACAGTCTCATGGGGCCGGACTCTCAGGGTCAAGGGAAAATCCAATATATATCTGGTGATATCTCGGCTGCTAATAGAGATAGCGCAATAAACCAAAGTGAATTATCTGCAGGAGGCCCTGGCGCATGAATCTGTGCAGCGGGAACGACCTCGGACCACCAGGGGCCGAGAAAACGACCTTCTCATGGGGCCGGACACTCAGGGTCAGTGAAAAATCCAATATATATCTGGTGATATCTCGGGTGCTATTACAGATAGCGCAATAAATCAAAGTGCATTGTCTGTAGGAGGCCCTGGCGGATGAATCTGTGCAGCGGGAACGACCTCGGACCACCAGGGGCCGAGAAAACCACAGTCTCATGGGGCCGGACACTCAGGGTCAGGGTAAAATCCAATATATATCTGGTGATATCTCGGGTGCTATTACAGATAGCGCAATAAATCAAAGTGCATTGTCTGTAGGAGGCCCTGGCGCATGAATCTGTGCAGCGGGAACGTCCTCGGACCTCCAGGGGCCGAGACAACCACCGTCTCATGGGGCCGGTCACTCAGGGTCAGGGTAAAATCCAATATATATCTGGTGATATCTTGGGTGCTATTACAGATAGCGCAATAAATCCAAGTGCATTGTCTGTAGGAGGCCCTGGCGTATGAATCTGTGCAGCGGGAACGACCTCGGACCACCAGGGTCCGAGAAAAACACCGTCTCATGGGGCCGCACACTCAGGGTCAGTGAAGAATCCAATATATATCTGGTGATATCTCGGGTGCTATTACAGATAGCGCCATAAATCAAAGTGCATTGTCTGTAGGAGGCCCGGGCGCATGAATCTGTGCAGCGGGAACGACCTCGGACCACCAGGGTCCGAGAAAAACACCGTCTCATGGGGCCGCACACTCAGGGTCAGTGAAGAATCCAATATATATCTGGTGATATCTCGGGTGCTATTACAGATAGCGCCATAAATCTAAGTGCATTGTCTGTAGGAGGCCCTGGCGCATGAATCTGTGCAGCGGGAACGACCTCGGACCACCAGGGGCCGAGACAACCACCGTCTCATGGGGCCGGACACTCAGGGTCAGGGGAATATCCAATATATATCTGGTGATATCTCGGGTGCTATTACAGATAGCGCAATAAATCAAAGTACATTGTCTGTAGGAGGCCCTGGAGCATGAATCTGTGCAGCGGGAACGACCTCGGACCACCAGGGGCCGAGAAAACCACAGTCTCATGGGGCCGGACACTCAGGGTCAGGGGAAAATCCAATATATATCTGGTGATATCTCGGGTGCTATTAGAGATAGCGCAATAAACCAAAGTGAATTATCTGCAGGAGGCCCTGGCGCATGAATCTGTGCAACGGGAACGACCTCGGACCACCAGGGGCCGAGAGAACCACAGTCTCATTGGGCCGGACACTCAGGGTCAGGGGAAAATCCAGTATATATCTCTTGATATCTCGGGTGCTATTACAGATAGCGCAATAAATCAAAGTGCATTGTCTGTAGGAGGCCCTGGCGCATGAATCTGTACAGCGGGAACGACCTCGGACCACCAGGGGCCGAGAAAACCACAGTCTCATTGGGCCGGACACTCAGGGTTAGGGAAAATCCAATATATATCTGGTGATATCTCGGGTGCTATTAGAGATAGCGCAATAAATCAAAGTGCATTGTCTGTAGGAGGCCCTGGCGCATGAATCTGTGCAGCGGGAACGACCTCGGACCACCAGGGGCCGAGAAAACGACCGTCTCATGGGGCCGGACGCTCAGGGTCAGTGAAAAATCCAATATATATCTGGTGATATCTCGGGTGCTATTAGAGATAGCGCAATAAACCAAAGTGAATTATCTGCAGGAGGCCCTGGCGCATGAATCTGTGCAGCGGGAACGACCTCGGACCACCCGGGGCCGAGAAAACCACCGTCTCATGGGGCCGGACACTCAGGGTCAGGGAAAAATCCAATATATATCTGGTGATATCTCGGGTGCTATTAGAGATAGCGCAATAAACCAAAGTGAGTTATCTGCAGGAGGCCCTGGCGCCTGAAGCTGTGCAGCGGGAACGACCTCGGACCACCAGGGGCCGAGAAAACCACCGTCTCGAGGGGGCCGGACACTCTGGGTCAGGGAAAAATCCAATATATATGTGGTGATATCTCGGGTGCTATTACAGATAACGCAATAAATCAAAGTGCATTGTCTGTAGGAGGCCCTGGCGCATGAATCTGTGCAGCGGGAACGACCTAGGACCACCAGGGGCCGAGAAAACTACAGTCTCATGGGGCCGGACACTCAGGGTCAGGGGAAAATCCAATATATATCTGGTGATATCTCGGGTGCTATTAGAGATAGCGCAAAAAACCAAGGTGAATTATCTGCAGGAGGCCCTGGCGCATGAATCTGTGCAACGGAAACGATCTCGGACCACCAGCGGCCGAGAAAACTACCGTCTCATGGGGCCGGTCACTCAGGGTCAGTGAAAAATCCAATATATATCTGCTGATATCTCGGGTGCTATTAGAGATAGCGCAATAAACCAAAGTGAATTATCTGCAGGAGGCCCTGGCGCATGAATCTGTGCAGCGGGAACGACCTCGGACCACCAGGGGCCGAAAAAACCACAGTCTCATGGGGCCGGACACTCAGGGTCAGGGTAAAATCCAATATATATCTGGTGATATCTCGGGTGCTATTCCAGATAGCGCAATAAATCAAAGTGCATTGTCTGTAGGAGGCCCTGGCGCATGAATCTGTGCAGCGGGAACGACCTCGGACCACCAGGGGCCGAGAAAACGACCGCCTCATGGGGCCGGACACTCAGGGTCAGTGAAAAATCCAATATATATGTGGTGATATCTCGGGTGCTATTACAGATAGCGCAATAAATCAAAGTGCATTGTCTGTAGGAGACCCTGGCGCATGAACCTGTGCAGCGGGAACGACCTCGGACCACCAGGGGCCGAGAAAACGACCGTCTCATGGGTCCGGACGCTCAGGGTCAGTGAAAAATCCATTATATATCTGGTGATATCTCGGGTGCTATTAGAGATAGCGCAATAAACCAAGGTGAATTATCTGCAGGAGGCCCTGGCGCATGAATCTGTGCAACGGGAACGACCTCGGACCACCAGGGGCCGAGAAAACCACAGTCTCATGGGGCCGGGCACTCAGAGTCAGGGGAAAATCCAATATAGATCTGGTGATATCTCGGGTGCTATCACAGATAGCGCAATAAACCAAAGTGAATTATCTGCAGGAGGCCCTGGCGCATGAATCTGTGCAACGAGAACGTCCTCGGACCACCAGGGGCCGAGAAAACCACAGTCTCATGGGGCCGGACACTCAGGGTCAGGGGAAAATCCAATATATATCTGGTGACATCTCGGGTGCTATTAGAGATAGCGCAATAAACCAAAGTGAGTTATCTGCAGGAGGCCCTGGCGCATGAATCTGTGCAGCGGCAACGACCTCGGACCACCAGGGGCCGAGAAAACGACCGTCTCATGGGGCCGGACACTCAGGGTCAGTGAAAAATCCAACATATATCTGCTGATATCTCGGGTGCTATTACAGATAGCGCAATAAATCAAAGTGCATTGTCTGTAGGAGGCCCTGGCGCATGAATCTGTGCAGCGGGAACGACCTCGGAACACCAGGGACCGAGAAAACCACCGTCTCATGGGGCCGGACACTCAGGGCCAGTGAAAAATCCAATATATATGTGGTGATATCTCGGGTGCTATTACAGATAGCGCAATAAATCAAAGTGCATTGTCTGTAGGAGACCCTGGCGCATGAACCTGTGCAGCGGGAACGACCTCGGACCACCAGGGGCCGAGAAAACGACCGTCTCATGGGGCCAGACGCTCAGGGTCAGTGAAAAATCCAATATATATCTGGTGATATCTCGGGTGCTATTAGAGATAGCGCAATAAACCAAAGTGAATTATCTGCAGGAGGCCCTGGCGCATGAATCTGTGCAGCGGGGACGTCCTCGGACCGCCAGGGGCCGAGACAACGACCGTCTCATGGGGCCGGACACTCAGGGTCAGGGTAAAATCCAATATATATCTGGTGATATCTCGGGTGCTATTACAGATAGCGCAATAAATCAAAGTGCATTGTCTGTAGGAGGCCCTGGCGCATGAATCTGTGCAGCGGGAACGACCTCGGACCACCAGGGGCCGAGAAAACGACCGTCTCATGGGGCCGGACACTCAGGGTCAGGGGAAAATCCAGTATATATCTCTTGATATCCCGGGTGCTATTACAGATAGCGCAATAAATCAAAGTGCATTGTCTGTAGGAGGCCCTGGCGCATGAATCTGTACAGCGAGAACGACCTCGGACCACCAGGGGCCGAGAAAACCACAGTCTCATTGGGCCGGACACTCAGGGTCAGGGAAAATCCAATATATATCTGGTGATATCTCGGGTGCTATTAGAGATAGCGCAATAAATCAAAGTGCATTGTCTGTAGGAGGCCCTGGCGTATGAATCTGTGCAACGGGAATGACCGCGGACCACCAGGGGCCGAGAAAACCACAGTCTCATGGGGCCGGACACTCAGGGTCAGGGGAAAATCCAATATAGATCTGGTGATATCTCGGGTGCTATTACAGATAGCGCAATAAATCAAAGTGCATTGCCTGTAGGAGGCCCTGGCGCATGTATCTGTGCAGCGGGAACGTCCTCGGACCTCCAGGGGCCGAGACAACGACCGTCTCATGGGGCCGGACCCTCAGGGTCAGGGTAAAATCCAATATATATCTGGTGATATCTCGGGTGCTATTACAGATAGCGCAATAAATCAAAGTGCATTGTCTGTAGAAGGCCCTGGCGCATGAATCTGTGCAGCGGGAACGACCTCGGACGACCAGGGGCCGAGAAAACCACAGTCTCATGGGGCCGGACACTCAGGGCCAGTGAAAAATCCAATATATATCTGGTGATATCTCGGGTGCTATTAGATATAGCGCAATAAACCAAAGTGAATTATCTGCAGGAGGCCCTGGCGCATGAATCTGTGCAACGGGAACGACCTCGGACCACCAGGGGCCGAAAAATCCACAGTCTCATGGGGCCGGACACTCAGGGTCAGGGAAAAATCCAATATATATCTGGTGATATCTCGGGTTATATTACAGATAGCACAATAAATCAAAGTGCATTGTCTGTAGGAGGCCCTGGCGCATGAATCTGTGCAGCGGGAACGACCTCGGACCACCAGGGGCCGAGACAACCACCGTCTCATGGGTCCGGACACTCAGGGTCAGGGGAAAATCCAATATATATCTGGTGATATCTCGGGTGCTATTACAGATAGAGCAATAAACCAAAGTGAATTATCTGCAGGAGGCCCTGGCCCATGCATCTGTGCAGCGGGAACGACCTCGGACCACCAGGGGCCGAGAAAACCACCGTCTCATGGGGCCGGACACTCAGGGTCAGGGAATAATGCAATATATATCTGGTGATATGTCGGGTGCTATTACAGATAGCACAATAAATCAAAGTGCATTGTCTGGACGAGGCCCTGGCGCATGAATCTGTGCAGCGGGAACGACCTCGGACCACCAGGGGCCGAGAAAACCACAGTCTCATGGGGCCGGACACTCAGGGTCAGGGGAAAATCCAATATATATCTGGTGATATCTCGGGTGCTATTAGAGATAGGGCAATAAACCAAAGTGAATTATCTGCAGCAGGCCCTGGCGCATGAATCTGTGCAACGGGAACGACCTCGCACCACCAGGGGCCGAGAAAACCACAGTCTCATGGGGCCGGACACTCAGGGTCAGGGGAAAATCCAATATATATCTGGTGATATCTCGGGTGCTATTACAGATAGAGCAATAAATCAAAGTGCATTGTCTGTAGGAGGCCCTGGCGCATGAATCTCTGCAGCGGGAACAACCTCGGACCACCAGGGGCCGAGAAAACCACAGTCTCATGGGGCCGGACACTCAGGGTCAGGGGAAAATCCAATATATATCTGGTGATATCTCGGGTGCTATTAGATACAGCGCAATAAACCAAAGTGAATTATCTGCAGGAGGCCCTGGCGCATGAATCTGCGCAGCGGGAACGACCTCGGACCACCAGGGGCCGAGAAAACCACAGTCTAATGGGGCCGGACACTCAGGGTCAGGGGAAAATCCAATATATATCTGGTGATATCGCGGGTGCTATTAGAGATAGCGCAATAAACCAAAGTGAATTATCTGCAGGAGGCCCTGCCGCATGCATCTGTGCAGCGGGAACGACCTCGGAACACCAGGGGCCGAGAAAACCACCGTCTCATGGGGCAGGACACTCAGGGTCAGTGAAAAATCCAATATATATCTGCTGATATCTCGGGTGCTGTTACAGATACCGCAATAAATCAAAGTGCATTGTCTGTAGGAGGCCCTGGCGCATGAATCTGTGCAGAGGGAACGACCTCGGACCACCAGGGGCCGAGTAAACCACCGTCTCATGGCGCCGGACACTCAGGGTCAGGGGAAAATCCAATATATATCTGGTGATATCTCGGGTGCTATTACAGATAGCGCAATAAATCAAAGTGCATTGTCTGTAGGAGGCCCTGGCGCATGAATCTGTGCAGCGGGAACGACCTCGGAACACCAGGGACCGAGAAAACCACCGTCTCATGGGGCCGGACACTCAGGGTCAGTGAAAAATCCAATATATATGTGGTGATATCTCGGGTGCTATTACAGATAGCGCAATAAATCAAAGTGCATTGTCTGTAGGAGACCCTGGCGCATGAACCTGTGCAGCGGGAACGACCTCGGACCACCAGGGGCCGAGAAAACGACCGTCTCATGGGGCCAGACGCTCAGGGTCAGTGAAAAATCCAATATATATCTGGTGATATCTCGGGTGCTATTAGAGATAGCGCAATAAACCAAAGTGAATTATCTGCAGGAGGCCCTGGCGCATGAATCTGTGCAGCGGGGCCGTCCTCGGACCGCCAGGGGCCGAGACAACGACCGTCTCATGGGGCCGGACACTCAGGGTCAGGGTAAAATCCAATATATATCTGGTGATATCTCGGGTGCTATTACAGATAGCGCAATAAATCAAAGTGCATTGTCTGTAGGAGGCCCTGGCGCATGAATCTGTGCAGCGGGAACGACCTCGGACCACCAGGGGCCGAGAAAACGACCGCCTCATGGGGCCGGACACTCAGGGTCAGTGAAAAATCCAATATATATGTGGTGATATCTCGGGTGCTATTACAGATAGCGCAATAAATCAAAGTGCATTGTCTGTAGGAGACCCTGGCGCATGAACCTGTGCAGCGGGAACGACCTCGGACCACCAGGGGCCGAGAAAACGACCGTCTCATGGGTCCGGACGCTCAGGGTCAGTGAAAAATCCATTATATATCTGGTGATATCTCGGGTGCTATTAGAGATAGCGCAATAAACCAAGGTGAATTATCTGCAGGAGGCCCTGGCGCATGAATCTGTGCAACGGGAACGACCTCGGACCACCAGGGGCCGAGAAAACCACAGTCTCATGGGGCCGGGCACTCAGAGTCAGGGGAAAATCCAATATAGATCTGGTGATATCTCGGGTGCTATCACAGATAGCGCAATAAACCAAAGTGAATTATCTGCAGGAGGCCCTGGCGCATGAATCTGTGCAACGGGAACGTCCTCGGACCACCAGGGGCCGAGAAAACCACAGTCTCATGGGGCCGGACACTCAGGGTCAGGGGAAAATCCAATATAGATCTGGTGATATCTCGGGTGCTATTACAGATAGCGCAATAAATCAAAGTGCATTACCTGTAGGAGGCCCTGGCGCATGAAACTGTGCAGCGGGAACGTCGTCGGACCTCCAGGGGCCGAGACAACGACCGTCTCATGGGGCCGGACACTCAGGGTCAGGGTAAAATCCAATATATATCTGGTGATATCTCGGGCGCTATAACAGATAGCGCAATAAATCAAAGTGCATTGTCTGTAGGAGGACCTGGCGCATGAATCTGTGCAGCGGGAACGACCTCGGACCACCAGGGGCCGAGAAAACCACCGTCTCATGGGGCCGGACACTCAGGGTCAGGGAAAAATCCAATATATATCTGGTGATATCTCGGGTGCTATTAGAGATAGCGCAATAAACCAAAGTGAGTTATCTGCAGGAGGCCCTGGCGCCTGAAGCTGTGCAGCGGGAACGACCTCGGACCACCAGGGGCCGAGAAAACCACCGTCTCGAGGGGGCCGGACACTCTGGGTCAGGGAAAAATCCAATATATATGTGGTGATATCTCGGGTGCTATTACAGATAGCGCAATAAATGAAAGTGCATTGTCTGTAGGAGGCCCTGGCGCATGAATCTGTGCAGCGGGGACGTCCTCGGACCGCCAGGGGCCGAGACAACGACCGTCTCATGGGGCCGGACACTCAGGGTCAGGGTAAAATCCAATATATATCTGGTGATATGTCGGGTGCTATTACAGATAGCGCAATAAATCAAAGTGCATTGTCTGTAGGAGGTCCTGGCGCATGAATCTGTGCAGCGGGAACGACCTCGGACCACCAGGGGACGAGAAAAGCACAGTCTCATGGGGCCGGACACTCAGGGTCAGGGTAAAATCCAATATATATCTGGTGATATCTCGGGTGCTATTAGAGATAGCGCAATAAGCCAAAGTGAATTATCTGCAGGAGGCCCTGGCGCATGAATCTGTGCAGCGGGAACGACCTCGGACCACCAGGGGCCGAGAAAACCACAGTCTCATGGGGCCGGACACTCAGGGTCAGGGGAAAATCCAATATATATCTGGTGATATCTCGGGTGCTATCAGAGATAGCGCAATAAACCAAAGTGAATTATCTGCAGGAGGCCCTGGCGCATGAATGTGTGCAGCGGGGACGACCTCGGACCACCAGGGGCCGAGAAAACGATCGTCTCATGGGGCCGGACACTCAGGGTCAGTGAAAAATCCAATATATATCTGGTGATATCTCGGGTGCTATTACAGATAGCGCAATAAATCAAAGTGCATTGTCTGTAGGAGGCCCTGGCGCATGAATCTGTGCAGCGGGAACGACCTCGGACCACCAGGGGCCGAGGAAACCACAGTCTCATGGGGCCGCACACTCAGGGTCAGGGAAAAATCCAATATATATCTGGTGATATCTCGGGTGCTATTAGATATAGCGCAATAAACCAAAGTGAATTATCTGCAGGAGGCCCTGGCGCATGAATCTGTGCAACGGGAACGACCTCGGACCACCAGGGGCCGAGAAAACCACAGTCTCATGGGGCCGGACACTCAGGGTCAGGGGAAAATCCAATATATATCTGGTGATATCTCGGGTGCTATCAGAGATAGCGCAATAAACCAAAGTGAATTATCTGCAGGAGGCCCTGGCGCATGAATGTGTGCAGCGGGGACGACCTCGGACCACCAGGGGCCGAGAAAACGATCGTCTCATGGGGCCGGACACTCAGGGTCAGTGAAAAATCCAATATATATCTGGTGATATCTCGGGTGCTATTACAGATAGCGCAATAAATCAAAGTGCATTGTCTGTAGGAGGCCCTGGCGCATGAATCTGTGCAGCGGGAACGACCTCGGACCACCAGGGGCCGAGGAAACCACAGTCTCATGGGGCCGCACACTCACGGTCAGGGAAAAATCCAATATATATCTGGTGATATCTCGGGTGCTATTAGATATAGCGCAATAAACCAAAGTGAATTATCTGCAGGAGGCCCTGGCGCATGAATCTGTGCAACGGGAACGACCTCGGACCACCAGGGGCCGAAAAATCCACAGTCTCATGGGGCCGGACACTCAGGGTCAGGGAAAAATCCAATATATATCTGGTGATATCTCGGGTTATATTACAGATAGCACAATAAATCAAAGTGCATTGTCTGTAGGAGGCCCTGGCGCATGAATCTGTGCAGCGGGAACGACCTCGGACCACCAGGGGCCGAGACAACCACCGTCTCATGGGTCCGGACACTCAGGGTCAGGGGAAAATCCAATATATATCTGGTGATATCTCGGGTGCTATTACAGATAGAGCAATAAATCAAAGTGCATTGTCTGGACGAGGCCCTGGCGCATGAATCTGGGCAGCGGGAACGACCTCGGACCACCAGGGGCCGAGAAAACCACTGTCTCATGGGGCCGGACACTCAGGGTCAGGGGAAAATCCAATATATATCTGGTGATATCTCGGGTGCTATTAGAGATAGGGCAATAAACCAAAGTGAATTATCTGCAGCAGGCCCTGGCGCATGAATCTGTGCAACGGGAACGACCTCGCACCACCAGGGGCCGAGAAAACCACAGTCTCATGGGGCCGGACACTCAGGGTCAGGGGAAAATCCAATATATATCTGGTGATATCTCGGGTGCTATTACAGATAGAGCAATAAATCAAAGTGCATTGTCTGTAGGAGGCCCTGGCGCATGAATCTCTGCAGCGGGAACAACCTCGGACCACCAGGGGCCGAGAAAACCACAGTCTCATGGGGCCGGACACTCAGGGTCAGGGGAAAATCCAATATATATCTGGTGATATCTCGGGTGCTATTAGATACAGCGCAATAAACCAAAGTGAATTATCTGCAGGAGGCCCTGGCGCATGAATCTGCGCAGCGGGAACGACCTCGGACCACCAGGGGCCGAGAAAACCACAGTCTAATGGGGCCGGACACTCAGGGTCAGGGGAAAATCCAATATATATCTGGTGATATCGCGGGTGCTATTAGAGATAGCGCAATAAACCAAAGTGAATTATCTGCAGGAGGCCCTGCCGCATGAATCTGTGCAGCGGGAACGACCTCGGAACACCAGGGGCCGAGAAAACCACCGTCTCATGGGGCAGGACACTCAGGGTCAGTGAAAAATCCAATATATATCTGCTGATATCTCGGGTGCTGTTACAGATACCGCAATAAATCAAAGTGCATTGTCTGTAGGAGGCCCTGGCGCATGAATCTGTGCAGAGGGAACGACCTCGGACCACCAGGGGCCGAGAAAACCACCGTCTCATGGCGCCGGACACTCAGGGTCAGGGGAAAATCCAATATATATCTGGTGATATCTCGGGTGCTATTACAGATAGCGCAATAAATCAAAGTGAATTATCTGCAGGAGGCCCTGGCGCATGAATCTGTGCAGCGTGAACGACCTCGGACCACCAGGGGCCGAAAAAACCACAGTCTCATGGAGCCGGACACTCAGGGTCAGGGGAAAATCCAATATATATCTGCTGATATCTCGGGTGCTGTTACAGATAGCGCAATAAATCAAAGTGCATTATCTGCAGGAGGCCCTGGCGCATGAATCTGTGCAGCGGGAACGACCTCGGACCACCAGGGGCCGAGAAAACCACAGTCTCATGGAGCCGGACACTCAGTGTCAGGGGAAAATCCAGTATATATCTCTTGATATCTCGGGTGCTATTAGAGATAGCGCAATAAACCAAAGTGAATTATCTGCAGGAGGCCCTGGCTCATGAATCTGTGCAGCGGGAACGACCTCGGACCACCAGGGGCCGAGAAAACCACAGTCTCATGGGGCCGGGCACTCAGAGTCAGGGGAAAATCCAATATAGATCTGATGATATCTCGGGTGCTATCACAGATAGCGCAATAAACCAAAGTGAATTATCTGCAGGAGGCCCTGGCGCATGAATCTGTGCAACGAGAACGTCCTCGGACCACCAGGGGCCGAGAAAACCACAGTCTCATGGGGCCGGACACTCAGGGTCAGGGGAAAATCCAATATATATCTGGTGATATCTCGGGTGCTATTAGAGATAGCGCAATAAACCAAAGTGAGTTATCTGCAGGAGGCCCTGGCGCATGAATCTGTGCACCGGCAACGACCTCGGACCACCAGGGGCCGAGAAAACGACCGTCTCATGGGGCCGGACACTCAGGGTCAGTGAAAAATCCAACATATATCTGCTGATATCTCGGGTGCTATTACAGATAGCGCAATAAATCAAAGTGCATTGTCTGTAGGAGGCCCTGGCGCATGAATCTGTGCAGCGGGAACGACCTCGGAACACCAGGGACCGAGAAAACCACCGTCTCATGGGGCCGGACACTCAGGGTCAGTGAAAAATCCAATATATATGTGGTGATATCTCGGGTGCTATTACAGATAGCGCAATAAGTCAAAGTGCATTGTCTGTAGGAGACCCTGGCGCATGAACCTGTGCAGCGGGAACGACCTCGGACCACCAGGGGCCGAGAAAACGACCGTCTCATGGGGCCAGACGCTCAGGGTCAGTGAAAAATCCAATATATATCTGGTGATATCTCGGGTGCTATTAGAGATAGCGCAATAAACCAAAGTGAATTATCTGCAGGAGGCCCTGGCGCATGAATCTGTGCAGCGGGGACGTCCTCGGACCGCCAGGGGCCGAGACAACGACCGTCTCATGGGGCCGGACACTCAGGGTCAGGGTAAAATCCAATATATATCTGGTGATATCTCGGGTGCTATTACAGATAGCGCAATAAATCAAAGTGCATTGTCTGTAGGAGGCCCTGGCGCATGAATCTGTGCAGCGGGAACGACCTCGGACCACCAGGGGCCGAGAAAACGACCGCCTCATGGGGCCGGACACTCAGGGTCAGGGGAAAATCCAGTATATATCTCTTGATATCCCGGGTGCTATTACAGATAGCGCAATAAATCAAAGTGCATTGTCTGTAGGAGGCCCTGGCGCATGAATCTGTACAGCGGGAACGACCTCGGACCACCAGGGGCCGAGAAAACCACAGTCTCATGGGGCCGGACACTCAGGGTCAGTGAAAAATCCAATATATATGTGGTGATATCTCGGGTGCTATTACAGATAGCGCAATAAATCAAAGTGCATTGTCTGTAGGAGACCCTGGCGCATGAATCTCTGCAGCGGGAACAACCTCGGACCACCAGGGGCCGAGAAAACCACAGTCTCATGGGGCCGGACACTCAGGGTCAGGGGAAAATCCAATATATATCTGGTGATATCTCGGGTGCTATTAGATACAGCGCAATAAACCAAAGTGAATTATCTGCAGGAGGCCCTGGCGCATGAATCTGCGCAGCGGGAACGACCTCGGACCACCAGGGGCCGAGAAAACCACAGTCTAATGGGGCCGGACACTCAGGGTCAGGGGAAAATCCAATATATATCTGGTGATATCGCGGGTGCTATTAGAGATAGCGCAATAAACCAAAGTGAATTATCTGCAGGAGGCCCTGCCGCATGAATCTGTGCAGCGGGAACGACCTCGGAACACCAGGGGCCGAGAAAACCACCGTCTCATGGGGCAGGACACTCAGGGTCAGTGAAAAATCCAATATATATCTGCTGATATCTCGGGTGCTGTTACAGATACCGCAATAAATCAAAGTGCATTGTCTGTAGGAGGCCCTGGCGCATGAATCTGTGCAGAGGGAACGACCTCGGACCACCAGGGGCCGATAAAACCACCGTCTCATGGCGCCGGACACTCAGGGTCAGGGGAAAATCCAATATATATCTGGTGATATCTCGGGTGCTATTACAGATAGCGCAATAAATCAAAGTGAATTATCTGCAGGAGGCCCTGGCGCATGAATCTGTGCAGCGGGAACGACCTCGGACCACCAGGGGCCGAGAAAACCACAGTCTCATGGAGCCGGACACTCAGTGTCAGGGGAAAATCCAGTATATATCTCTTGATATCTCGGGTGCTATTAGAGATAGCGCAATAAACCAAAGTGAATTATCTGCAGGAGGCCCTGGCTCATGAATCTGTGCAGCGGGAACGACCTCGGACCACCAGGGGCCGAGAAAACCACAGTCTCATGGAGCCGGACACTCAGGGTCAGGGGAAAATCCAATATATATCTGGTGATATCTCGGGTGCTATTACAGATAGCGCAATAAATCAAAGTGAATTATCTGCAGGAGGCCCTGGCGCATGAATCTGTGCAGCGGGGACGACCTCGGACCACCAGGGGCCGAGAAAACCACAGTCACATGGGGCCGGTCACTCAGGGTCAGGGGAAAATCCAATATATATCTGGTGATTTTTCGGGTGCTATTAGATACAGCGCAATAAACCAAATTGAATTATCTGCAGGAGGCCCTGGCGCATGAATCTGGGCAGCGGGAACGACCTCGGACCACCAGGGGCCGAGAAAACCACAGTCTAGTGGGGCCGGACACTCAGGGTCAGGGGAAAATCCAATATATATATCAGGTGATATCTCGGGTGCTATTAGATACAACGCAATAAACCAAAGTGTATTATCTGCAAGAGGCCCTGGCGCATGCATCTCTGCAGCGGGAACGACCTCGGACCACCAGGGGCCGAGAAAACTAAAGTCTCATGGGGCCGGACACTCAGGGTCTGGGGAAAATCCATTATATATCTGGTGATATGTCGGGAGCTATTACAGATAGCGCAATAAATCAAAGTTCATTGTCTGGAGGAGGCCCTGGCGCATGAATCTGTGCAGCGGGAACGACCTCGGTCCACCAGGGGCCGAGAAAACCACCGTCTCATGGGGCTGGACACTCAGGGTGAGGGTAATATCCAATATATATCTGGTGATATCTCGGGTGCTATTACAGATAGCGCAATAAATCAAAGTGCATTGTCTGCAGGAGGCCCTTGCGAATGAATCTGTGCAGCGGGAACGACCTCGGACCACCAGGGTCCGAAAAAACCACAGTCTCATGGGGCAGGACACTCAGGGTCAGTGAAAAATCCAATATATATCTGCTGATATCTCGGGTGCTGTTACAGATACCGCAATAAATCAAAGTGCATTGTCTGTAGGAGGCCCTGGCGCATGAATCTGTGCAGAGGGAACGACCTCGGACCACCAGGGGCCGAGAAAACCACCGTCTCATGGCGCCGGACACTCAGGGTCAGGGGAAAATCCAATATATATCTGGTGATATCTCGGGTGCTATTAGAGACAGCGCAATAAACCAAAGTGAATTATCTGCAGGAGGCCCTGGCGCATGAATCTGTGCAGCGGGAACGACCTCGGATCACCAGGGGCCGAGAAAACCACCGTCTCATGGGGCCGGGCACTCAGGGTCTGGGGAAAATCCAATATATATCTGGTGATATCTCGGGTGCTATTAGAGATAGCATAATAAACCAAAGTGCATTGTCTGTAGGAGGCCCTGGCGCATGAATCTGTGCAGCGGGAACGACCTCGGACCACCAGGGTCCGAAAAAACCACAGTCTCATGGGGCCGTACTCTCACGGTCAGTGTAAAATCCAATATATATCTGGTGATATCTCGGGTGCTATTACAGATAGCGCAATAAATCAAAGTGCATTGTCTGTAGGAGGTCCTGGCGCATGAATCTGTGCAGAGGGAACGACCTCGGACCACCAGGGGCCGAGAAAACCACCGTCTCATGGCGCCGGACACTCAGGGTCAGGGGAAAATCCAATATATATCTGGTGATATCTCGGGTGCTATTACAGATAGCGCAATAAATCAAAGTGAATTATCTGCAGGAGGCCCTGGCGCATGAATCTGTGCAGCGTGAACGACCTCGGACCACCAGGGGCCGAAAAAACCACAGTCTCATGGAGCCGGACACTCAGGGTCGGGGGAAATTCCAATATATATCTGCTGATATCTCGGGTGCTGTTACAGATAGCGCAATAAATCAAAGTGCATTATCTGCAGGAGGCCCTGGCGCATGAATCTGTGCAGCGGGAACGACCTCGGACCACCAGGGGCCGAGAAAACCACAGTCTCATGGAGCCGGACACTCAGTGTCAGGGGAAAATCCAGTATATATCTCTTGATATCTCGGGTGCTATTAGAGATAGCGCAATAAACCAAAGTGAATTATCTGCAGGAGGCCCTGGCTCATGAATCTGTGCAGCGGGAACGACCTCGGACCACCAGGGGCCGAGAAAACCACAGTCTCATGGAGCCGGACACTCAGGGTCAGGGGAAAATCCAATATATATCTGGTGATATCTCGGGTGCTATTACAGATAGCGCAATAAATCAAAGTGAATTATCTGCAGGAGGCCCTGGCGCATGAATCTGTGCAGCGGGAACGACCTCGGACCACCAGGGGCCGAGAAAACCACAGTCACATGGGGCCGGTCACTCAGGGTCAGGGGAAAATCCAATATATATCTGGTGATATCTCGGGTGCTATTAGATACAGCGCAATAAACCAAATTGAATTATCTGCAGGAGGCCCTGGCGCATGAATCTGGGCAGCGGGAACGACCTCGGACCACCAGGGGCCGAGAAAACCACAGTCTAGTGGGGCCGGACTCTCAGGGTCAGGGGAAAATCCAATATATATATCAGGTGATATCTCGGGTGCTATTAGATACAACGCAATAAACCAAAGTGTATTATCTGCAAGAGGCCCTGGCGCATGCATCTCTGCAGCGGGAACGACCTCGGACCACCAGGGGCCGAGAAAACTAAAGTCTCATGGGGCCGGACACTCAGGGTCTGGGGAAAATCCATTATATATCTGGTGATATGTCGGGAGCTATTACAGATAGCGCAATAAATCAAAGTTCATTGTCTGGAGGAGGCCCTGGCGCATGAATCTGTGCAGCGGGAACGACCTCGGTCCACCAGGGGCCGAGAAAACCACCGTCTCATGGGGCTGGACACTCAGGGTGAGGGTAATATCCAATATATATCTGGTGATATCTCGGGTGCTATTACAGATAGCGCAATAAATCAAAGTGCATTGTCTGTAGGAGGCCCCGGCGCATGAACCTGTGCAGCGGCAACGACCTCGGACCACCAGGGGCCGAGAAAACCACAGTCTCATGGGGCCGGACACTCTGGGTCAGGGGAAAATCCAATATATATCTGGTGATATCTCGGGTGCTATTACAGATAGCGCAATAAATCAAAGTGCATTGTCTGCAGGAGGCCCTTGCGAATGAATCTGTGCAGCGGGAACGACCTCGGACCACCAGGGGCCGAGAAAACCACCGTCTCATGGGGCCGGGCACTCAGGGTCTGGGGAAAATCCAGTATGTATCTGGTGATATCTCGGGTGCTATTAGAGATAGCGTAATAAACCAAAGTGCCTTATCTGTAGGAGGGCCTAGCGCATGAATCTGTGCAGCGGGATCGACCTCGGATCACCAGGGGCCGAGAAAACCACCGATACATGGGGCCGGACACTCAGGGTCGAGGAAAAATCCAATATATATCTGGTGATATCTCGGGTGCTATTAGAGATAGCGCGATAAATCAAAGTGAATTATCTGCAGGAGGCCCTGGCGCATGCATCTGTGCAGCGGGAACGACCTCGGACCACCAGGGGCCGAGAAAACCACCGTCTCATGGGGCCGGGCACTCAGGGTCTGGGGAAAATCCAGTATGTATCTGGTGATATCTCGGGTGCTATTAGAGATAGCGTAATAAACCAAAGTGCATTGTCTGTAGGAGGCCCTGGCGCATGAATCTGTGCAGCGGGAACGACCTCTGACCACAAGAGGCCGAGAAAACCACCGTCTCATGGGGCCGGACACTCAGGGTCGAGGAAAAATCCAATATATATCTGGTGATATCTCGGGTGCTATTAGAGATAGCGCGATAAATCAAAGTGAATTATCTGCAGGAGGCCCTGGCGCATGCATCTGTGCAGCGGGAACGACCTCGGACCACCAGGGGCCGAGAAAACCACCGTCTCATGGGGCCGGGCACTCAGGGTCTGGGGAAAATCCAATATGTATCTGGTGATATCTCGGGTGCTATTAGAGATAGCGTAATAAACCAAAGTGCATTGTCTGTAGGAGGCCCTGGCGCATGAATCTGTGCAGCGGGAACGACCTCTGACCACAAGAGGCCGAGAAAACCACCGTCTCATGGGGCCGGACACTCAGGGTCGAGGAAAAATCCAATATATATCTGGTGATATCTCGGGTGCTATTAGAGATAGCGCGATAAATCAAAGTGAATTATCTGTAGGAGGCCCTGGCGCATGCATCTGTGCAGCGGGAACGACCTCGGACCACCAGGGGCCGAGAAAACCACCGTCTCATGGGGCCGGACGCTCAGGGTCGGGGAAAAATCAAATATATATCTGGCGATATCTCGGGTGCTATTACAGATAGCGCAATAAATCAAAGTGCCTTATCTGTAGGAGGGCCTAGCGCATGAATCTGTGCAGCGGGATCGACCTCGGACCACCAGGGGCCGAGAAAACCACCGACACGTGGGGCGGAGACTCAGGGTCGGGGAAAAATCCAATATATATCTGGTGATATCTCGGGTGCTATTACAGATAGCGCGATAAATCAAAGTGCATTGTCTGTAGGAGGCACAGGCGAATGAGTCTGTGCAGCAGGAACGACCTCGAACCACCAGGGGCCGAGAAAATTACAGATATTCGGAATCCGTCACCCAAGGTCATGTGAAAATCCAGCATATATCTGATGATATTTCGGGTGCTATTATAGATAGCGCAATAAACCAAAGTGAATTATCTGCAGGAGGCCCTGGCGCATGAATCTGTGCAGCGGGAACGTCCTCGGACCTCCAGGGGCCGAGACAACCACCGTCTCATGGGGCCGGACACTCAGGGTCAGGGTAAAATCCAATATATATCTGGTGATATCTCGGGTGCTATTACAGATAGCGCAATAAATCAACGTGCATTGTCTGTAGGAGGCCCTGGCGCATGAATCTGTGCAGCGGGAACGACCTCGGACCACCAGGGGCCGAAAAAACCACAGTCTCATGGGGCCGGACACTCAGGGTCATGGGAAAATCCAATATATATCTGGTGATATCTCGGGTTCTATTACAGATAGCGCAATAAATCAAAGTGCATTGTCTGTAGGAGACACTGGCGCATGAACCTGTGCAGCGGGAACGACCTCGGACCACCAGGGGCCGAAAAAACCACAGTCTCATGGGGCCGGTCACTCAGGGTCAGGGTAAAATCCAATATATATCTGGTGATATCTCGGCTGCTATTACAGATAGCGCAATAAATCAAAGTGCATTGTCTGTAGGAGGCCCTGGCGCATGAGTCTGTGCAGCGGTAACGACCTCGCACCACCAGGGCCGAGAAAACCACAGTCTCATGGGGCCGAGAACTCAGGGTCAGGCAAAAATCCAATATATATCTGGTGATATCTCGGGTGCTATTACACATAGCGCATTAAACCAACGCGCATTGTCTGTAGGAGGCCATGGCGCATGAATCTGTGCAGCGGGAACGACCTCTGACCACAAGAGGCCGAGAAAACCACCGTCTCATGGGGCCGGACACTCAGGGTCGAGGAAAAATCCAATATATAACTGGTGATATCTCGGGTGCTATTAGAGATAGCGCGATAAATCAAAGTGAATTATCTGCAGGAGGCCCTGGCGCATGCATCTGTGCAGCGGGAACGACCTCGGACCACCAGGGGCCGAGAAAACCACCGTCTCATGGGGCCGGACGCTCAGGGTCGGGGAAAAATCAAATATATATCTGGCGATATCTCGGGTGCTATTACAGATAGCGCAATAAATCAAAGTGCCTTATCTGTAGGAGGGCCTAGCGCATGAATCTGTGCAGCGGGATCGACCTCGGACCACCAGGGGCCGAGAAAACCACCGACACATGGGGCGGAGACTCAGGGTCGGGGAAAAATCCAATATATATCTGGTGATATCTCGGGTGCTATTACAGATAGCGCGATAAATCAAAGTGCATTGTCTGTAGGAGGCACAGGCGAATGAGTCTGTGCAGCAGGAACGACCTCGAACCACCAGGGGCCGAGAAAATTACAGATATTCGGAATCCGTCACCCAAGGTCATGTGAAAATCCAGCATATATCTGGTGATATTTCGGGTGCTATTATAGAGAGCGCAATAAACCAAAGTGAATTATCTGCAGGAGGCCCTGGCGCATGAATCTGTACAGCGGGAACGTCCTCGGACCTCCAGGGGCCGAGACAACCACCGTCTCATGGGGCCAGACACTCAGGGTCAGGGTAAAATCCAATATATATCTGGTGATATCTCGGGTGCTATTACAGATAGCGCAATAAATCAATGTGCATTGTCTGTAGGAGGCCCTGGCGCATGAATCTGTGCAGCGGGAACGACCTCGGACCACCAGGGGCCGAAAAAACCACAGTCTCATGGGGCCGGACACTCAGGGTCAGGGTAAAATCCAATATATATCTGGTGATATCTCGGGTGCTATTACAGATAGCGCAATTAATCAAAGTGCATTGTCTGTAGGAGGCCCTGGCGCATGAATCTGTGCAGCGGGAACGACCTCGGACCACCAGGGGCCGAAAAAACCACAGTCTCATGGGGCCGGATACTCAGGATCAGGGTAAAATCCAATATATATCTGGTGATATCTCGGGTGCTATTACAGATAGCGCAATAAATCAAAGTGCATTGTCTGTAGGAGGCCCTGGCGCATGAATCTGTGAAGGGGGAACGACCTCGCACCACCAGGGGCCGAGAAAACCACTGTCTCATGGGGCCGGACACTCAGGGTCAGGGGAAAATCTAGTATATATCTGGTGATATCTCGGGTGCTTTTAGAGATAGCGCAATAAACCAAAGTGAATTATCTGCAGGAGGCCCTGGCGCATGAATTTGTGCAACGGGAACGACCTCGGACCACCAGGGGCCGAGAAAACCACAGTCTCATGGGGCCGGACACTCAGGGTCAGGGAAAAATCCATTATATATCTGGTGATATATCGGGTACCATGAGAGATAGCGCGATAAATCAAAGTGCATTGTCTGCAGGAGGCCCTGGCGCATGAATCTGTGCAGCGGGAACGACCTCGGACCACCAGGGCCGAGAAAACCACAGTCTCATGGGGCCGAGAACTCAGGGTCAGGCAAAAATCCAATATATATCTGGTGATATCTCGGGTGCTATTACACATAGCGCATTAAACCAACGCGCATTGTCTGTAGGAGGCCATGGCGCATGAATCTGTGCAGCGGGAACGACCTCGGACCACCAGGGGCCGATAAAACCACCGTCTCATGGGGCCGGACACTCAGGGTCAGGGGAAAATCCAATATATATCTGGTGATATCTCGGGTGCTATTACAGATAGCGCAATAAATCAAAGTGCATTGTCTGTAGGAGGCCCTGGCGCATGAATCTGTGCAGCGGGAACGACCTCGGACCACCAGGGGCAGAGAAAACGACCGCCTCATGGGGCCGGACACTCAGGGCCAGTGAAAAATCCAATATATATCTGGTGATATCTCGGGTGCTATTACAGATAGCGCAATAAATCAAAGTGCATTACCTGTAGGAGGCCCTGGCGCATGAATCTGTGCAGCGGGAAGGCCCTCGGACCTCCAGGGGCCGAGACATCGACCGTCTCATGTGGCCGGACACTCAGGGTCAGGGTAAAATCCAATATATATCTGGTGATATCTCGGGTGCTATTAGAGATAGCGCAATAAACCAAAGTGAATTATCTGCAGGAGGCCCTGGCGCATGAATCTGTGCAGCGGGAGCGACCTGGGACCACCAGGGTCCGAGCAAACGACCGTCTCATGGGGCCGGACACTCAGGGTCAGTGAAAAATCCAATATATATCTGCTGATATCTCGGGTGCTATTACAGATAGCGCAATAAATCTAAGTTCATTGTCTGTAGGAGGCCCTGGCGCATGAATCTGTGCAGCGGGAACGACCTCGGACCACCAGGGGCCGAGAAAACCACAGTCTCATGGGGCCGAACACACAGGGTCAGGGGAAAATCCAATATATATCTGGTGATATCTCGGGTGCTATTACACATAGCGCATTAAACCAACGCGCATTGTCTGTAGGAGGCCATGGCGCATGAATCTGTGCAGCGGGAACGACCTCGGACCACCAGGGGCCGATAAAACCACCGTCTCATGGGGCCGGACACTCAGGGTCAGGGGAAAATCCAATATATATCTGGTGATATCTCGGGTGCTATTACAGATAGCGCAATAAATCAAAGTGCATTGTCTGTAGGAGGCCCTGGCGCATGAATCTGTGCAGCGGGAACACCCTCGGACCACCAGGGGCAGAGAAAACGACCGCCTCATGGGGCCGGTCACTCAGGGCCAGTGAAAAATCCAATATATATCTGGTGATATCTCGGGTGCTATTACAGATAGCGCAATAAATCAAAGTGCATTACCTGTAGGAGGCCCTGGCGCATGAATCTGTGCAGCGGGAAGGCCCTCGGACCTCCAGGGGCCGAGACATCGACCGTCTCATGTGGCCGGACACTCAGGGTCAGGGTAAAATCCGATATATATCTGGTGATATCTCGGGTGCTATTAGAGATAGCGCAATAAACCAAAGTGAATTATCTGCAGGAGGCCCTGGCGCATGAATCTGTGCAGCGGGAGCGACCTGGGACCACCAGGGGCCGAGAAAACGACCGTCTCATGGGGCCGGACACTCAGGGTCAGTGAAAAATCCAATATATATCTGCTGATATCTCGGGTGCTATTACAGATAGCGCAATAAATCAAAGTTCATTGTCTGTAGGAGGCCCTGGCGCATGAATCTGTGCAGCGGGAACGACCTCGGACCACCAGGGGCCGAGAAAACCACAGTCTCATGGGGCCGAACACACAGGGTCAGGGGAAAATCCAATATATATCTGGTGATATCTCGGGTGCTATTACACATAGCGCATTAAACCAACGCGCATTGTCTGTAGGAGGCCATGGCGCATGAATCTGTGCAGCGGAAACGACCTCGGACCACCAGGGGCCGATAAAACCACCGTCTCATGGGGCCGGACACTCAGGGTCAGGGGAAAATCCAATATATATCTGGTGATATCTCGGGTGCTATTACAGATAGCGCAATAAATCAAAGTGCATTGTCTGTAGGAGGCCCTGGCGCATGAATCTGTGCAGCGGGAAGGCCCTCGGACCTCCATGGGCCGAGACATCGACCGTCTCATGTGGCCGGACACTCAGGGTCAGGGTAAAATCCAATATATATCTGGTGATATCTCGGGTGCTATTAGAGATAGCGCAATAAACCAAAGTGAATTATCTGCAGGAGGCCCTGGCGCATGAATCTGTGCAGCGGGAGCGACCTGGGACCACCAGGGGCCGAGAAAACTACCGTCTCATGGGGCCGGTCACTCAGGGTCAGTGAAAAATCCAATATATATCTGGTGATATCTCGGGTGCTATTAGAGATATCGCAATAAACCAAAGTGAATTATCTGCAGGAGGCCCTGGCGCATGAATCTGTGCAGCGGGAACGACCTCGGACCACCAGGGGCCGAGAAAACTACCGTCTCATGGGGCCGGTCACTCAGGGTCAGTGAAAAATCCAATATATATCTGCTGATATCTCGGGTGCTATTAGAGATAGCGCAATAAACCAAAGTGAATTATCTGCAGGAGGCCCTGGCGCATGAATCTGTGCAGCGGGAACGACCACGGACCACCAGGGGCCGAGAAAACGACCGTCTCATGGGGCCGGACACTCAGGGTCACTGAAAAATCCAATATATATCTGCTGATATCTCGGGTGCTATTACAGATAGCGCAATAAATCAAAGTTCATTGTCTGTAGGAGGCCCTGGCGCATGAATCTGTGCAGCGGGAACGTCCTCAGACCTCCAGCTGCCGAGACAACGACCGTCACATGGGGCCGGACACTCAGGGTTAGGGTAAAATCCAATATATATCTGGTGATATCTCGGGTGCTATTACAGATAGCGCAATAAATCAAAGTGCATTGTCTGTAGGAGGCCCTGGCGCATGAATCTGTGCAGCGGGAACGACCTGGGACCACCAGGGGCCGAGAAAACGACCGTCTCATGGGGCCGGACACTCAGGGTCAGTGAAAAATCCAATATATATCTGCTGATATCTCGGGTGCTGTTACAGATAGCGCAATAAATCAAAGTTCATTGTCTGTAGGAGGCCCTGGCGCATGAATCTTTGCAGCGGGAACGACCTCGGACCACCAGGGGCCGAGAAAACTACCGTCTCATGGGGCCGGTCACTCAGGGTCAGTGAAAAATCCAATATATATCTGCTGATATCTCGGGTGCTATTAGAGATAGCGCAATAAACCAAAGTGCATTGTCTGTAGGAGGCCCTGGCGCATGAATCTGTGCAGCGGGAACGACCTCGGACCACCAGGGGCCGAAAAAACCACAGTCTCATGGGGCCGGACACTCAGTGTCAGGGTAAAATCCAATATATATCTGGTGATATCTCGGGTGCTATTACAGATAGCGCAATAAATCAAAGTGCATTGTCTGTAGGAGGCCCTGGCGCATGAATCTGTGCAGCGGGAACGACCTGGGACCACCAGGGGCCGAGAAAACGACCGTCTCATGGGGCCGGACACTCAGGGTCAGTGAAAAATCCAATATATATCTGCTGATATCTCGGGTGCTGTTACAGATAGCGCAATAAATCAAAGTTCATTGTCTGTAGGAGGCCCTGGCGCATGAATCTTTGCAGCGGGAACGACCTCGGACCACCAGGGGCCGAGAAAACTACCGTCTCATGGGGCCGGTCACTCAGGGTCAGTGAAAAATCCAATATATATCTGCTGATATCTCGGGTGCTATTAGAGATAGCGCAATAAACCAAAGTGCATTGTCTGTAGGAGGCCCTGGCGCATGAACCTGTGCAGCGGGAAGAACCTCGGACCACCAGGGGCCGAGAAAACCACAGTCTCATGGGGCCGGACACTCAGGGTCAGGGGAAAATCCAATATGTATCTGGTGATATCTCGGGTGCTATTAGAGATAGCGCAATAAACCAAAGTGAATTATCTGCAGGAGGCCCTGGCGCATGAATCTGTGCAGCGGGAACGACCTCGGACCACCAGGGGCGAGACAACCACCTTCTCATGGGGCCGTACACTCAGGGTCAGGGAAAAATCCAATATAGATCTGGTGATATCTCGGGTGCTATTAGAGACAGCGCAATAAATCAAAGTGCATTGTCTGCAGGATGCCCTGGCGCATGAATCTGTGCAGCGGAAACGACCTCGGACCACCAGGGGCGAGAAAACCACAGTCTCATGGGGCCGGACGCTCAGTGTCAGAGGAAAATCCAATATACATCCGGTGATATCTCGGGTGCTATTACAGATAGCGCAATAAATCAAAGAGAATTGTCTGTAGGAGGCCCTGGCGCATGAATCTGTGTAGCGGGTACGACCTCGGATCACCAGGGGCCGAGAAAACCACCGTCTCATGGGGCCGGACACTCAGGGTCGGATAAAGTCCAATATATAGCTGGTGATATGTCGGGTGCTATTAGAGATAGCACAATAAACCAAAGTGAATTGTCTGCAGGAGGCCCTGGCGCATGAATCTGTGCCGCGGGAACGACCTCGGACCACCAGGGGCGAGACAACCACCTTCTCATGGGGCCGGACTCTCAGGGTCAGGGAAAAATCCAATATATATCTGGTGATATCTCGGCTGCTATTGCAGATAGCGCAATAAATCAAAGTGCATTACCTGTAGGAGGCCCTGGCGCATGAATCTGTGCAGCGGGAACGTCCTCAGACCTCCAGCTGCCGAGACAACGACCGTCACATGGGGCCGGACACTCAGGGTCAGGGTAAAATCCAATAAATATCTGGTGATATCTCGGGTGCTATTACAGATAGCGCAATAAATCAAAGTGCATTGTCTGTAGCAGGCCCTGGCGCATGAATCTGTGCAGCGGGAACGACCTCGGAACACCAGGGGCCGAGAAAATCACCGACACATCGGGCCGGGCACTCAGGGTCAGGGAAAAATCCAATATATATCTGGTGATAGCTCGGGTGCTGTTACTGATAGCGCAATAAATCAAAGTGCATTGTCTGTAGGAGGCCCTGGCGCATGAATCTGTGCAGCGGGAACGACCTCGGAACACCAGGGGCCGAGAAAACTAACGTCTCATGGGGTCGGACACTCAGGGTCAGGGAAAAATCCAATATATATCTGGTGATATCTCGGATGCTGTTAGAGATAGCGCAATAAATCAAAGTTCATTGTCCGTAGGAGGCCCTGGCGCATGAATCTGTGAGGCGGGAACGATCTCGGACCGCCAGGGGCCGAGAAAACCACAGTCTTATGAGCCCGGACACTCAGGGTCATGGGAAAATCCAATATATATCTGGTGATATCTCGGGTGCTATTAGAGATAGCGCAATAAACCAAAGTGAATTATCTGCAGGGGGCCCTGGCGCATGAATCTGTGCAGCGGGATCGACCTCGGACCACCAGGAGCCGAGAAAACCACAGTCTCATGGGCCCGGACACTCAGGGTCAGGGGAAAATCCAATATATATCTGGTGATATCTCGGGTGCTATTAGAGATAGCGCAATAAACCAAAGTGAATTATCTGCGGGAGGCCCTGGCGCATGAATCTGTGCAGCGGGAACGACTTCGGACCACCAGGGGCCGAAAAAACCACAGTCTCATGGGGCCGGACACTCAGGGTCAGGGGAAAATCCAATATGTATCTGGTGATATCTCGGGTGCTATTAGAGATAGCGCAATAAATCAAAGTGCATTGTCTGTAGGAGGCCCTGGCGCATGAATCTGTGCAGCGGGAACGACCTCGGACCACCAGGGGCCGAGAAAACGACCGTCTCATGGGCCCGGACACTCAGGGTCAGTGAAAAATCCAATACATATCTGGTGATATCTCGGCTGCTATTACAGATAGCGCAATAAATCAAAGTGCATTGTCTGTAGGAGGCCCTGGCGCATGAATCTGTGCAGCGGGAACGACCTCGGACCACCAGGGGCCGAGAAAACCACAGTCCCATGGGGCCGGACACTCAGGGTCAGGGGAAAATCCAATATATATGTGGTGATATCTCGGGTGCTATCAGAGATAGCGCAATAAACCAAAGTGAATTATCTGCAGGAGGCCCTGGCGCATGAATCTATGCAGCGGGAACGACCTCGGAACACCAGGGGCCGAGAAAACTACCGTCTCATGGGCCCGGTCACTCAGGGTCAGTAAAAATCCAATATATATCTGGTGATATCTCGGGTGCTATTACAGATAGCGCAATAAACCAAAGTGAATTATCTGCAGGAGGCCCTGGCGCATGAATCTGTGCAGCGGGAACGACATTGGACCACCAGGGGCCGAGAAAACGACCGTCTCATGGGGCCGGACACTCAGGGTCAGTGAAAAATCCAATATATATCTGCTGATATCTCGGGTGCTATTACAGATAGCGCAATAAATCAAAGTGCATTGTCTGTAGGAGGCCCTGGCGCATGAATCTGTGCAGCGGGAACGACCTCGGAACACCAGGGGCCGAGAAAACCACCGTCTCATGGGGCCGGACACTCAGGGTCAGGGGAAAATCCAATATAGATCTGGTGATATCTCGGGTGCTATTACAGATAGCGCAATAAATCAAAGTGCATTGTCTGTAGGAGGCCCTGGCGCATGAATCTGTGCAGCGGGAACGTCCTCAGACCTCCAGCTGCCGAGACAACGACCGCCACATGGGGCCGGACACTCAGGGTCAGGGTAAAATCCAATATATATCTGTTGATATCTCGGCTGCTATTACAGATAGCGCAATAAATCAAAGTGCATTACCTGTAGGAGGCCCTGGCGCATGAATCTGTGCTGCGGGAACGACCTCGGACCACCAGGGGCGTGACAACCACCTTCTCATGGGGCCGGACACTCAGGGTCAGGGAAAAATCCAATATATATCTGGTGATATCTCGGCTGCTATTACAGATAGCGCAATAAATCAAAGTGCATTGTCTGTAGGAGGCCCTGGCGCATGAATCTGTGCAGCGGGAACGACCTCGGACCACCAGGGGCCGAGAAAACGACCGTCTCATGGGCCCGGACACTCAGGGTCAGTGAAAAATCCAATACATATCTGGTGATATCTCGGCTGCTATTACAGATAGCGCAATAAATCAAAGTGAATTATCTGCAGGAGGCCCTGGCGCATGAATCTCTGCAACGGGAACGACCTCGGACCACCAGGGGCCGAGAAAACCACAGTCTCATGGGGCCGGACACTCAGGGTCAGGGGAAAATCCAATATATATCTGGTGATATCTCGGGTGCTATTTGAGATAGCGCAATAAATCAAAGTGCCTTGTCTGTAGGAGGCCCTGGCGCATGAATCTGTGCAGCGGGAACGACCTCGGAATACCAGGGGCCGAGAAAACCACCGTCTCATGGGGAAGGACTCTCAGGGTCAGTGAAAAATCCAATATATATCTGGTGATATCTCGGGTGCTATTACAGATAGCGCAATAAATCAAAGTGCGTTGTCTGTAGGAGACCCTGGCGCATGAACCTGTGCAGCGGGAAGAACCTCGGACCACCAGGGGCCGAGAAAACCACAGTCTCATGGGGCCGGACACTCAGGGTCAGGGGAAAATCCAATATGTATCTGGTGATATCTCGGGTGCTATTACAGATAGCGCAATGAATCAAAGTGCATTATCTGCAGGAAGCCCTGGCGCATGAATCTGTGCAGCAGCAACGACGTCGGAACACCAGGGGCCAAAAAAATTACAGATTTTCGGTATCCGTCACCCAAGGTCATGTAAAAATCCAGCATATATCTGGTGATATCTTGGGTGCTATTAGAGATAGCGCAATAAATCAAAGTGAATTATCTGCAGGGGGCGCTGGCGCATGAATCTGTGCAGCGGGAACGACCTCGGACCACCAGGGGCCGAGAAAACCACCGTCTCATGGGGTCGGACACTCAGGGTCAGGGAAAAATCCCATATATATCTGGTGATATCTCGGGTGCTATTACAGATAGCGCAATAAATCAATGTGCATTGTCTGCAGGAGGCCCTTGCGCATGAATCTGTGCAGCGGGAACGACCTCGGAACACCAGGGGCCGAGAAAACTAACTTCTCATGGGGTCGGACACTCAGGGTCAGGGAAAAATCCAATAAATATCTGGTGATATCTCGGGTGCTATTACAGATAGCGCAATAAATCAAAGTGCATTGTCTGTAGGAGGCCCTGGCGCATGAATCTGTGCAGCGGGAACGACCTCGGACCACCAGGGGCCGAGACAACCACCGTCTCATGGGGCCGGACACTCAGGGTCAGGGTAAAATCCAATATATATCTGGTGATATCTCGGGTGCTATTACAGATAGCGCAATTAATCAAAGTGCATTGTCTGTAGGAGGCCCTGGCGCATGAATCTGTGCAGCGGGAACGACCTCGGACCACCAGGGGCCGAAAAAACCACAGTCTCATGGGGCCGGATACTCAGGATCAGGGTAAAATCCAATATATATCTGGTGATATCTCGGGTGCTATTACAGATAGCGCAATAAATCAAAGTGCATTGTCTGTAGGAGGCCCTGGCGCATGAATCTGTGAAGGGGGAACGACCTCGCACCACCAGGGGCCGAGAAAACCACTGTCTCATGGGGCCGGACACTCAGGGTCAGGGGAAAATCTAGTATATATCTGGTGATATCTCGGGTGCTTTTAGAGATAGCGCAATAAACCAAAGTGAATTATCTGCAGGAGGCCCTGGCGCATGAATTTGTGCAACGGGAACGACCTCGGACCACCAGGGGCCGAGAAAACCACAGTCTCATGGGGCCGGACACTCAGGGTCAGGGAAAAATCCATTATATATCTGGTGATATATCGGGTACCATGAGAGATAGCGCGATAAATCAAAGTGCATTGTCTGCAGGAGGCCCTGGCGCATGAATCTGTGCAGCGGGAACGACCTCGGACCACCAGGGCCGAGAAAACCACAGTCTCATGGGGCCGAGAACTCAGGGTCAGGCAAAAATCCAATATATATCTGGTGATATCTCGGGTGCTATTACACATAGCGCATTAAACCAACGCGCATTGTCTGTAGGAGGCCATGGCGCATGAATCTGTGCAGCGGGAACGACCTCGGACCACCAGGGGCCGATAAAACCACCGTCTCATGGGGCCGGACACTCAGGGTCAGGGGAAAATCCAATATATATCTGGTGATATCTCGGGTGCTATTACAGATAGCGCAATAAATCAAAGTGCATTGTCTGTAGGAGGCCCTGGCGCATGAATCTGTGCAGCGGTAACGACCTCGGACCACCAGGGGCAGAGAAAACGACCGCCTCATGGGGCCGGACACTCAGGGCCAGTGAAAAATCCAATATATATCTGGTGATATCTCGGGTGCTATTACAGATAGCGCAATAAATCAAAGTGCATTACCTGTAGGAGGCCCTGGCGCATGAATCTGTGCAGCGGGAAGGCCCTCGGACCTCCAGGGGCCGAGACATCGACCGTCTCATGTGGCCGGACACTCAGGGTCAGGGTAAAATCCAATATATATCTGGTGATATCTCGGGTGCTATTAGAGATAGCGCAATAAACCAAAGTGAATTATCTGCAGGAGGCCCTGGCGCATGAATCTGTGCAGCGGGAGCGACCTGGGACCACCAGGGGCCGAGCAAACGACCGTCTCATGGGGCCGGACACTCAGGGTCAGTGAAAAATCCAATATATATCTGCTGATATCTCGGGTGCTATTACAGATAGCGCAATAAATCAAAGTTCATTGTCTGTAGGAGGCCCTGGCGCATGAATCTGTGCAGCGGGAACGACCTCGGACCACCAGGGGCCGAGAAAACCACAGTCTCATGGGGCCGAACACACAGGGTCAGGGGAAAATCCAATATATATCTGGTGATATCTCGGGTGCTATTACACATAGCGCATTAAACCAACGCGCATTGTCTGTAGGAGGCCATGGCGCATGAATCTGTGCAGCGGGAACGACCTCGGACCACCAGGGGCCGATAAAACCACCGTCTCATGGGGCCGGACACTCAGGGTCAGGGGAAAATCCAATATATATCTGGTGATATCTCGGGTGCTATTACAGATAGCGCAATAAATCAAAGTGCATTGTCTGTAGGAGGCCCTGGCGCATGAATCTGTGCAGCGGGAACACCCTCGGACCACCAGGGGCAGAGAAAACGACCGCCTCATGGGGCCGGTCACTCAGGGCCAGTGAAAAATCCAATATATATCTGGTGATATCTCGGGTGCTATTACAGATAGCGCAATAAATCAAAGTGCATTACCTGTAGGAGGCCCTGGCGCATGAATCTGTGCAGCGGGAAGGCCCTCGGACCTCCAGGGGCCGAGACATCGACCGTCTCATGTGGCCGGACACTCAGGGTCAGGGTAAAATCCGATATATATCTGGTGATATCTCGGGTGCTATTAGAGATAGCGCAATAAACCAAAGTGAATTATCTGCAGGAGGCCCTGGCGCATGAATCTGTGCAGCGGGAGCGACCTGGGACCACCAGGGGCCGAGAAAACGACCGTCTCATGGGGCCGGACACTCAGGGTCAGTGAAAAATCCAATATATATCTGCTGATATCTCGGGTGCTATTACAGATAGCGCAATAAATCAAAGTTCATTGTCTGTAGGAGGCCCTGGCGCATGAATCTGTGCAGCGGGAACGACCTCGGACCACCAGGGGCCGAGAAAACCACAGTCTCATGGGGCCGAACACACAGGGTCAGGGGAAAATCCAATATATATCTGGTGATATCTCGGGTGCTATTACACATAGCGCATTAAACCAACGCGCATTGTCTGTAGGAGACCATGGCGCATGAATCTGTGCAGCGGAAACGACCTCGGACCACCAGGGGCCGATAAAACCACCGTCTCATGGGGCCGGACACTCAGGGTCAGGGGAAAATCCAATATATATCTGGTGATATCTCGGGTGCTATTACAGATAGCGCAATAAATCAAAGTGCATTGTCTGTAGGAGGCCCTGGCGCATGAATCTGTGCAGCGGGAACGACCTCGGACCACCAGGGGCAGAGAAAACGACCGCCTCATGGGGCCGGACACTCAGGGCCAGTGAAAAATCCAATATATATCTGGTGATATCTCGGGTGCTATTACAGATAGCGCAATAAATCAAAGTGCATTACCTGTAGGAGGCCCTGGCGCATGAATCTGTGCAGCGGGAAGGCCCTCGGACCTCCATGGGCCGAGACATCGACCGTCTCATGTGGCCGGACACTCAGGGTCAGGGTAAAATCCAATATATATCTGGTGATATCTCGGGTGCTATTAGAGATAGCGCAATAAACCAAAGTGAATTATCTGCAGGAGGCCCTGGCGCATGAATCTGTGCAGCGGGAGCGACCTGGGACCACCAGGGGCCGAGAAAACTACCGTCTCATGGGGCCGGTCACTCAGGGTCAGTGAAAAATCCAATATATATCTGGTGATATCTCGGGTGCTATTAGAGATATCGCAATAAACCAAAGTGAATTATCTGCAGGAGGCCCTGGCGCATGAATCTGTGCAGCGGGAACGACCTCGGACCACCAGGGGCCGAGAAAACTACCGTCTCATGGGGCCGGTCACTCAGGGTCAGTGAAAAATCCAATATATATCTGCTGATATCTCGGGTGCTATTAGAGATAGCGCAATAAACCAAAGTGAATTATCTGCAGGAGGCCCTGGCGCATGAATCTGTGCAGCGGGAACGACCACGGACCACCAGGGGCCGAGAAAACGACCGTCTCATGGGGCCGGACACTCAGGGTCACTGAAAAATCCAATATATATCTGCTGATATCTCGGGTGCTATTACAGATAGCGCAATAAATCAAAGTTCATTGTCTGTAGGAGGCCCTGGCGCATGAATCTGTGCAGCGGGAACGTCCTCAGACCTCCAGCTGCCGAGACAACGACCGTCACATGGGGCCGGACACTCAGGGTTAGGGTAAAATCCAATATATATCTGGTGATATCTCGGGTGCTATTACAGATAGCGCAATAAATCAAAGTGCATTGTCTGTAGGAGGCCCTGGCGCATGAATCTGTGCAGCGGGAACGACCTGGGACCACCAGGGGCCGAGAAAACGACCGTCTCATGGGGCCGGACACTCAGGGTCAGTGAAAAATCCAATATATATCTGCTGATATCTCGGGTGCTGTTACAGATAGCGCAATAAATCAAAGTTCATTGTCTGTAGGAGGCCCTGGCGCATGAATCTTTGCAGCGGGAACGACCTCGGACCACCAGGGGCCGAGAAAACTACCGTCTCATGGGGCCGGTCACTCAGGGTCAGTGAAAAATCCAATATATATCTGCTGATATCTCGGGTGCTATTAGAGATAGCGCAATAAACCAAAGTGCATTGTCTGTAGGAGGCCCTGGCGCATGAATCTGTGCAGCGGGAACGACCTCGGACCACCAGGGGCCGAAAAAACCACAGTCTCATGGGGCCGGACACTCAGTGTCAGGGTAAAATCCAATATATATCTGGTGATATCTCGGGTGCTATTACAGATAGCGCAATAAATCAAAGTGCATTGTCTGTAGGAGGCCCTGGCGCATGAATCTGTGCAGCGGGAACGACCTCGGACCACCAGGGGACGAGAAAACGACCGCCTCATGGGGCCGGACACTCAGGGTCAGTGAAAAATCCAATATATATCTGGTGATATCTCGGCTGCTATTACAGATAGCGCAATAAATCAAAGTGCATTGTCAGTAGGAGGCCCTGGCGCATGAATCTGTACTGCGGGAACGACCTCGGACCACCAGGGGCGAGACAACCACCTTCTCATGGGGCCGGACACTCAGGGTCAGGGAAAAATCCAATATATATCTGGTGATATCTCGGGTGCTATTACAGATAGCGCAATAAACCAAAGTGAATTATCTGCAGGAGGCCCTGGCGCATGAATCTGTGCAGCGGGAACGACATCGGACCACCAGGGGCCGAGAAAACGACCGTCTCATGGGGCCGGACTCTCAGGGTCAGTGAAAAATCCAATATATATCTGGTGATATCTCGGGTGCTATTACAGATAGCGCAATAAATCAAAGTGCGTTGTCTGTAGGAGACCCTGGCGCATGAACCTGTGCAGCGGGAAGAACCTCGGACCACCAGGGGCCGAGAAAACCACAGTCTCATGGGGCCGGACACTCAGGGTCAGGGGAAAATCCAATATGTATCTGGTGATATCTCGGGTGCTATTAGAGATAGCGCAATAAACCAAAGTGAATTATCTGCAGGAGGCCCTGGCGCATGAATCTGTGCAGCGGGAACGACCTCGGACCACCAGGGGCGAGACAACCACCTTCTCATGGGGCCGTACACTCAGGGTCAGGGAAAAATCCAATATAGATCTGGTGATATCTCGGGTGCTATTAGAGACAGCGCAATAAATCAAAGTGCATTGTCTGCAGGATGCCCTGGCGCATGAATCTGTGCAGCGGAAACGACCTCGGACCACCAGGGGCGAGAAAACCACAGTCTCATGGGGCCGGACGCTCAGTGTCAGAGGAAAATCCAATATACATCCGGTGATATCTCGGGTGCTATTACAGATAGCGCAATAAATCAAAGAGAATTGTCTGTAGGAGGCCCTGGCGCATGAATCTGTGTAGCGGGTACGACCTCGGATCACCAGGGGCCGAGAAAACCACCGTCTCATGGGGCCGGACACTCAGGGTCGGATAAAGTCCAATATATAGCTGGTGATATGTCGGGTGCTATTAGAGATAGCACAATAAACCAAAGTGAATTGTCTGCAGGAGGCCCTGGCGCATGAATCTGTGCCGCGGGAACGACCTCGGACCACCAGGGGCGAGACAACCACCTTCTCATGGGGCCGGACTCTCAGGGTCAGGGAAAAATCCAATATATATCTGGTGATATCTCGGCTGCTATTGCAGATAGCGCAATAAATCAAAGTGCATTACCTGTAGGAGGCCCTGGCGCATGAATCTGTGCAGCGGGAACGTCCTCAGACCTCCAGCTGCCGAGACAACGACCGTCACATGGGGCCGGACACTCAGGGTCAGGGTAAAATCCAATAAATATCTGGTGATATCTCGGGTGCTATTACAGATAGCGCAATAAATCAAAGTGCATTGTCTGTAGCAGGCCCTGGCGCATGAATCTGTGCAGCGGGAACGACCTCGGAACACCAGGGGCCGAGAAAACCACCGTCTCATGGGGAAGGACACTCAGGGTCAGTGAAAAATCCAATATATATCTGGTGATATCTCGGGTGCTATTACAGATAGCGCAATAAATCAAAGTGCGTTGTCTGTAGGAGACCCTGGCGCATGAACCTGTGCTGCGGTATCTACCTCGGATCACCAGGGTCCGAGAAAATCACCGACACATCGGGCCGGGCACTCAGGGTCAGGGAAAAATCCAATATATATCTGGTGATAGCTCGGGTGCTGTTACTGATAGCGCAATAAATCAAAGTGCATTGTCTGTAGGAGGCCCTGGCGCATGAATCTGTGCAGCGGGAACGACCTCGGAACACCAGGGGCCGAGAAAACTAACGTCTCATGGGGTCGGACACTCAGGGTCAGGGAAAAATCCAATATATATCTGGTGATATCTCGGATGCTGTTAGAGATAGCGCAATAAATCAAAGTTCATTGTCCGTAGGAGGCCCTGGCGCATGAATCTGTGAGGCGGGAACGATCTCGGACCGCCAGGGGCCGAGAAAACCACAGTCTTATGAGCCCGGACACTCAGGGTCATGGGAAAATCCAATATATATCTGGTGATATCTCGGGTGCTATTAGAGATAGCGCAATAAACCAAAGTGAATTATCTGCAGGGGGCCCTGGCGCATGAATCTGTGCAGCGGGATCGACCTCGGACCACCAGGAGCCGAGAAAACCACAGTCTCATGGGCCCGGACACTCAGGGTCAGGGGAAAATCCAATATATATCTGGTGATATCTCGGGTGCTATTAGAGATAGCGCAATAAACCAAAGTGAATTATCTGCGGGAGGCCCTGGCGCATGAATCTGTGCAGCGGGAACGACTTCGGACCACCAGGGGCCGAAAAAACCACAGTCTCATGGGGCCGGACACTCAGGGTCAGGGGAAAATCCAATATGTATCTGTTGATATCTCGGGTGCTATTAGAGATAGCGCAATAAATCAAAGTGCATTGTCTGTAGGAGGCCCTGGCGCATGAATCTGTGCAGCGGGAACGACCTCGGACCACCAGGGGCCGAGAAAACGACCGTCTCATGGGCCCGGACACTCAGGGTCAGTGAAAAATCCAATACATATCTGGTGATATCTCGGCTGCTATTACAGATAGCGCAATAAATCAAAGTGCATTGTCTGTAGGAGGCCCTGGCGCATGAATCTGTGCAGCGGGAACGACCTCGGACCACCAGGGGCCGAGAAAACCACAGTCCCATGGGGCCGGACACTCAGGGTCAGGGGAAAATCCAATATATATGTGGTGATATCTCGGGTGCTATCAGAGATAGCGCAATAAACCAAAGTGAATTATCTGCAGGAGGCCCTGGCGCATGAATCTATGCAGCGGGAACGACCTCGGAACACCAGGGGCCGAGAAAACTACCGTCTCATGGGCCCGGTCACTCAGGGTCAGTAAAAATCCAATATATATCTGGTGATATCTCGGGTGCTATTACAGATAGCGCAATAAACCAAAGTGAATTATCTGCAGGAGGCCCTGGCGCATGAATCTGTGCAGCGGGAACGACATCGGACCACCAGGGGCCGAGAAAACGACCGTCTCATGGGGCCGGACACTCAGGGTCAGTGAAAAATCCAATATATATCTGCTGATATCTCGGGTGCTATTACAGATAGCGCAATAAATCAAAGTGCATTGTCTGTAGGAGGCCCTGGCGCATGAATCTGTGCAGCGGGAACGACCTCGGAACACCAGGGGCCGAGAAAACCACCGTCTCATGGGGCCGGACACTCAGGGTCAGGGGAAAATCCAATATAGATCTGGTGATATCTCGGGTGCTATTACAGATAGCGCAATAAATCAAAGTGCATTGTCTGTAGGAGGCCCTGGCGCATGAATCTGTGCAGCGGGAACGTCCTCAGACCTCCAGCTGCCGAGACAACGACCGCCACATGGGGCCGGACACTCAGGGTCAGGGTAAAATCCAATATATATCTGTTGATATCTCGGCTGCTATTACAGATAGCGCAATAAATCAAAGTGCATTACCTGTAGGAGGCCCTGGCGCATGAATCTCTGCAACGGGAACGACCTCGGACCACCAGGGGCCGAGAAAACCACAGTCTCATGGGGCCGGACACTCAGGGTCAGGGGAAAATCCAATATATATCTGGTGATATCTCGGGTGCTATTTGAGATAGCGCAATAAATCAAAGTGCCTTGTCTGTAGGAGGCCCTGGCGCATGAATCTGTGCAGCGGGAACGACCTCGGAATACCAGGGGCCGAGAAAACCACCGTCTCATGGGGAAGGACTCTCAGGGTCAGTGAAAAATCCAATATATATCTGGTGATATCTCGGGTGCTATTACAGATAGCGCAATAAATCAAAGTGCGTTGTCTGTAGGAGACCCTGGCGCATGAACCTGTGCAGCGGGAAGAACCTCGGACCACCAGGGGCCGAGACAACCACCGTCTCATGGGGCCGGACACTCAGGGTCAGGGAAAAATCCGATATATATCTGGTGATATCTGGGGTGCTGTTAGAGATAGCGCATCAAACCAAAGTGAATTATCTGCAGGAGGTCCTGGCGCATGAATCTCTGCAGCGGCAACGACCTCGGACCACCAGGGGCCGAGAAAACCACCGTCTCATGGCGCCGGACACTCAGGGTCTGGGGAAAATCCAATATATATCTGGTAATATCTCGGATGCTATTAGAGATAGCCCAATAAATCAAAGTGAATTATCTGCAGGCGGCCCTGGCGCATGAATCTGAGCAGCGGGATCGACCTCGGACCACCAGGGGCCGAGGAAATCACCGCCTCATGGGGCCGGACTGTCAGGGTCAGGGAAAAGTCCAAATATATATCTGGTGATATCTCGGCTGCTATTAGAGATAGCGCAATAAATCAAAGTGAATTATCTGCGGGCGGCCCTGGCGCATGAATCTGTGCAGCGGGATCGACCTCGGACCACCCGGGGCCGAGGAAATCACCGCCTCATGGGGCCGGACTGTCAGGGTCAGGGAAAAGTCCAATATATATCTGTTGATATCTCGGGTGCTATTAGAGATAGAACAATAAATCAAAGTGCATTGTCTGTAGGAGGCACTGGCGAATGAATCTGTGCAGCGGGATCGACCTCGGACCACGAGGGACCGAGAAAACCATCGACGCATGGGGCCGGACTGTCAGGGTCAGGGAAAAATCCATTATATATCAGGTGATATCTCGGGTGCTATTTGAGATAGCGCGATAAATCAAAGTGCATTGTCTGCTGGAAGCCCTGGCGCATGATTCTGTGCAGCAGGAACGACCTCGGACCACCAGGGGCCGAGAAAATCACCGTCTCGTGGGGCCGGACTGTCAGGGTCGGGGAAAAATCCATTATATATCTGGTGATATCTCGGGTGTTATTAGAGATAGCGCAATAAATCAAAGTGCATTGTCTGTAGGAGGCACTGGCGAATGAATCTGTGCAGCGGGAACGACCTCGGTCCACCAGGGGCCGAGGAAATTACAGATATCCGGAATCCGTCACCCAAGGTCATGTAAAAATCCCGCATATATCTGGTGATATCTCGGGTGCTATTACAGATAGCGCAATAAACCAAAGTGCTTTGTCTGCGGGAGGCCCTGGCGCATGAATCTGTGCAGCGGCAACGACCTCGGATCACCAGGGGCCGAAAAAACCACAGTCTCATGGGGCCGGACACTCAGGGTCAGGGAAAAATCCAATATATATCTGGTGATATCTCTGCTGTTATTAGAGATAGCGCAATAAATCAAAGTGAATTATCTGCAGGCGGCCCTGGGGCATGAATCTGTGAAGCTGGATCGACCTCGGACCACCACGGGCCGAGAAAATCACCGCCTCATGGGGCCGGACTGTCAGGGTCAGGGTAATGTCCAATATATATCCGGTGATATCTCGGGTGCTATTAGAGATAGCGCAATAAATCAAAGTGAATTATCTGCAGGGGGCCCTGTCGCATGAATCTGTGCACCGGGAACCGCCTTGGACCACCAGGGGCCGAGAAAACCACCGTCTCATGGGGCTGGACTGTCAGGGCCAGGGAAAAATCCATTATATATCAGGTGATATCTCGGGTGCTATTTGAGATAGCGCAATAAATCAAAGTGAATTATCTGCAGGCGGCCCTGGCGCATGAATCTGTGCAGCGGGATCGACCTCGGACCACCAGGGGCCGAGAAAATTACAGATATTCGTAATCCGTCACCCAAGGTCATGTAATAATCCAGCATATATCTGGTGATATCTCGGGTGCTATTAGAGATAGCCCAATAAACCAAAGTGAATTATCTGCAGGAGGCCCTGGCGCATGAATCTGTTCAGCGGGAACGACCTCGGACCACCAGGGGCCGAGAAAACCACAGTCTCATGGGCCCGGACACTCAGGGTCAGGGGAAAATCCAATATATATCTGGTGATATCTCGGGTGCTATTAGAGATAGCGCAATAAACCAAAGTGAATTATCTGCGGGAGGCCCTGGCGCATGAATCTGTGCAGCGGGAACGACTTCGGACCACCAGGGGCCGAAAAAACCACAGTCTCATGGGGCCGGACACTCAGGGTCAGGGGAAAATCCAATATGTATCTGGTGATATCTCGGGTGCTATTAGAGATAGCGCAATAAACTAAAATGAATTATCTGCAGGAGGCCCTGGCGCATGAATCTGTGCAGCGGGAACGACCTCGGACCACCAGGGGCGAGACAACCACCTTCTCATGGGGCCGTACACTCAGGGTCTGGGAAAAATCCAAAATATATATGCGGTGATATCTCGGGTGCTATTACAGATAGCGCAATAAATCAAAGTGCATTGTCTGTAGGATTCCCTGGCGCATGAATCTGTGCAGCGGGAACGACCTCGGACCACCAGGGGCCGAGAAAACCACAGTCCCATGGGGCCGGACACTCAGGGTCAGGGGAAAATCCAATATATATGTGGTGATATCTCGGGTGCTATCAGAGATAGCGCAATAAACCAAAGTGAATTATCTGCAGGAGGCCCTGGCGCATGAATCTATGCAGCGGGAACGACCTCGGAACACCAGGGGCCGAGAAAACTACCGTCTCATGGGGCCGGTCACTCAGGGTCAGTAAAAATCCAATATATATCTGGTGATATCTCGGGTGCTATTACAGATAGCGCAATAAACCAAAGTGAATTATCTGCAGGAGGCCCTGGCGCATGAATCTGTGCAGCGGGAACGACATCGGACCACCAGGGGCCGAGAAAACGACCGTCTCATGGGGCCGGACACTCAGGGTCAGTGAAAAATCCAATATATATCTGCTGATATCTCGGGTGCTATTACAGATAGCGCAATAAATCAAAGTGCATTGTCTGTAGGAGGCCCTGGCGCATGAATCTGTGCAGCGGGAACGACCTCGGAACACCAGGGGCCGAGAAAACAACCGTCTCATGGGGCCGGACACTCAGGGTCAGGGGAAAATCCAATATAGATCTGGTGATATCTCGGGTGCTATTACAGATAGCACAATAAATCAAAGTGCATTGTCTGTAGGAGGCCCTGGCGCATGAATCTGTGCAGCGGGAACGTGCTCAGACCTCCAGCTGCCGAGACAACGACCGCCACATGGGGCCGGACACTCAGGGTCAGGGTAAAATCCAATATATATCTGGTGATATCTCGGCTGCTATTACAGATAGCGCAATAAATCAAAGTGCATTACCTGTAGGAGGCCCTGGCGCATGAATCTGTGCTGCGGGAACGACCTCGGACCACCAGGGGCGTGACAACCACCTTCTCATGGGGCCGGACACTCAGGGTCAGGGAAAAATCCAATATATATCTGGTGATATCTCGGCTGCTATTACAGATAGCGCAATAAATCAAAGTGCATTGTCTGTAGGAGGCCCTGGCGCATGAATCTGTGCAGCGGGAACGACCTCGGACCACCAGGGGCCGAGAAAACGACCGTCTCATGGGCCCGGACACTCAGGGTCAGTGAAAAATCCAATACATATCTGGTGATATCTCGGCTGCTATTACAGATAGCGCAATAAATCAAAGTGAATTATCTGCAGGAGGCCCTGGCGCATGAATCTCTGCAACGGGAACGACCTCGGACCACCAGGGGCCGAGAAAACCACAGTCTCATGGGGCCGGACACTCAGGGTCAGGGGAAAATCCAATATATATCTGGTGATATCTCGGGTGCTATTTGAGATAGCGCAATAAATCAAAGTGCCTTGTCTGTAGGAGGCCCTGGCGCATGAATCTGTGCAGCGGGAACGACCTCGGAACACCAGGGGCCGAGAAAACCACCGTCTCATGGGGAAGGACTCTCAGGGTCAGTGAAAAATCCAATATATATCTGGTGATATCTCGGGTGCTATTACAGATAGCGCAATAAATCAAAGTGCGTTGTCTGTAGGAGACCCTGGCGCATGAACCTGTGCAGCGGGAAGAACCTCGGACCACCAGGGGCCGAGAAAACCACAGTCTCATGGGGCCGGACACTCAGGGTCAGGGGAAAATCCAATATGTATCTGGTGATATCTCGGGTGCTATTAGAGATAGCGCAATAAACCAAAGTGAATTATCTGCAGGAGGCCCTGGCGCATGAATCTGTGCAGCGGGAACGACCTCGGACCACCAGGGGCGAGACAACCACCTTCTCATGGGGCCGTACACTCAGGGTCAGGGAAAAATCCAATATAGATCTGGTGATATCTCGGGTGCTATTAGAGACAGCGCAATAAATCAAAGTGCATTGTCTGCAGGATGCCCTGGCGCATGAATCTGTGCAGCGGAAACGACCTCGGACCACCAGGGGCGAGAAAACCACAGTCTCATGGGGCCGGACGCTCAGTGTCAGAGGAAAATCCAATATATATCCGGTGATATCTCGGGTGCTATTACAGATAGCGCAATAAATCAAAGAGAATTGTCTGTAGGAGGCCCTGGCGCATGAATCTGTGTAGCGGGTACGACCTCGGATCACCAGGGGCCGAGAAAACCACCGTCTCATGGGGCCGGACACTCAGGGTCGGATAAAGTCCAATATATAGCTGGTGATATGTCGGGTGCTATTAGAGATAGCACAATAAACCAAAGTGAATTGTCTGCAGGAGGCCCTGGCGCATGAATCTGTGCCGCGGGAACGACCTCGGACCACCAGGGGCGAGACAACCACCTTCTCATGGGGCCGGACTCTCAGGGTCAGGGAAAAATCCAAGATATATCTGGTGATATCTCGGCTGCTATTGCAGATAGCGCAATAAATCAAAGTGCATTACCTGTAGGAGGCCCTGGCGCATGAATCTGTGCAGCGGGAACGTCCTCAGACCTCCAGCTGCCGAGACAACGACCGTCACATGGGGCCGGACACTCAGGGTCAGGGTAAAATCCAATAAATATCTGGTGATATCTCGGGTGCTATTACAGATAGCGCAATAAATCAAAGTGCATTGTCTGTAGCAGGCCCTGGCGCATGAATCTGTGCAGCGGGAACGACCTCGGAACACCAGGGGCCGAGAAAACCACCGTCTCATGGGGAAGGACACTCAGGGTCAGTGAAAAATCCAATATATATCTGGTGATATCTCGGGTGCTATTACAGATAGCGCAATAAATCAAAGTGCGTTGTCTGTAGGAGACCCTGGCGCATGAACCTGTGCTGCGGTATCTACCTCGGATCACCAGGGTCCGAGAAAATCACCGACACATCGGGCCGGGCACTCAGGGTCAGGGAAAAATCCAATATATATCTGGTGATAGCTCGGGTGCTGTTACTGATAGCGCAATAAATCAAAGTGCATTGTCTGTAGGAGGCCCTGGCGCATGAATCTGTGCAGCGGGAACGACCTCGGAACACCAGGGGCCGAGAAAACTAACGTCTCATGGGGTCGGACACTCAGGGTCAGGGAAAAATCCAATATATATCTGGTGATATCTCGGATGCTGTTAGAGATAGCGCAATAAATCAAAGTTCATTGTCCGTAGGAGGCCCTGGCGCATGAATCTGTGAGGCGGGAACGATCTCGGACCGCCAGGGGCCGAGAAAACCACAGTCTTATGAGCCCGGACACTCAGGGTCATGGGAAAATCCAATATATATCTGGTGATATCTCGGGTGCTATTAGAGATAGCGCAATAAACCAAAGTGAATTATCTGCAGGGGGCCCTGGCGCATGAATCTGTGCAGCGGGATCGACCTCGGACCACCAGGAGCCGAGAAAACCACAGTCTCATGGGCCCGGACACTCAGGGTCAGGGGAAAATCCAATATATATCTGGTGATATTTCGGGTGCTATTAGAGATAGCGCAATAAACCAAAGTGAATTATCTGCGGGAGGCCCTGGCGCATGAATCTGTGCAGCGGGAACGACTTCGGACCACCAGGGGCCGAAAAAACCACAGTCTCATGGGGCCGGACACTCAGGGTCAGGGGAAAATCCAATATGTATCTGGTGATATCTCGGGTGCTATTAGAGATAGCGCAATAAACTAAACTGAATTATCTGCAGGAGGCCCTGGCGCATGAATCTGTGCAGCGGGAACGACCTCGGACCACCAGGGGCGAGACAACCACCTTCTCATGGGGCCGTACACTCAGGGTCTGGGAAAAATCCAAAATATATATGCGGTGATATCTCGGGTGCTATTACAGATAGCGCAATAAATCAAAGTGCATTGTCTGTAGGAGGCCCTGGCGCATGAATCTGTGCAGCGGGAACGACCTCGGACCACCAGGGGCCGAGAAAACCACAGTCCCATGGGGCCGGACACTCAGGGTCAGGGGAAAATCCAATATATATGTGGTGATATCTCGGGTGCTATCAGAGATAGCGCAATAAACCAAAGTGAATTATCTGCAGGAGGCCCTGGCGCATGAATCTATGCAGCGGGAACGACCTCGGAACACCAGGGGCCGAGAAAACTACCGTCTCATGGGCCCGGTCACTCAGGGTCAGTAAAAATCCAATATATATCTGGTGATATCTCGGGTGCTATTACAGATAGCGCAATAAACCAAAGTGAATTATCTGCAGGAGGCCCTGGCGCATGAATCTGTGCAGCGGGAACGACATCGGACCACCAGGGGCCGAGAAAACGACCGTCTCATGGGGCCGGACACTCAGGGTCAGTGAAAAATCCAATATATATCTGCTGATATCTCGGGTGCTATTACAGATAGCGCAATAAATCAAAGTGCATTGTCTGTAGGAGGCCCTGGCGCATGAATCTGTGCAGCGGGAACGACCTCGGAACACCAGGGGCCGAGAAAACCACCGTCTCATGGGGCCGGACACTCAGGGTCAGGGGAAAATCCAATATAGATCTGGTGATATCTCGGGTGCTATTACAGATAGCGCAATAAATCAAAGTGCATTGTCTGTAGGAGGCCCTGGCGCATGAATCTGTGCAGCGGGAACGTCCTCAGACCTCCAGCTGCCGAGACAACGACCGCCACATGGGGCCGGACACTCAGGGTCAGGGTAAAATCCAATATATATCTGTTGATATCTCGGCTGCTATTACAGATAGCGCAATAAATCAAAGTGAATTATCTGCAGGAGGCCCTGGCGCATGAATCTCTGCAACGGGAACGACCTCGGACCACCAGGGGCCGAGAAAACCACAGTCTCATGGGGCCGGACACTCAGGGTCAGGGGAAAATCCAATATATATCTGGTGATATCTCGGGTGCTATTTGAGATAGCGCAATAAATCAAAGTGCCTTGTCTGTAGGAGGCCCTGGCGCATGAATCTGTGCAGCGGGAACGACCTCGGAACACCAGGGGCCGAGAAAACCACCGTCTCATGGGGAAGGACTCTCAGGGTCAGTGAAAAATCCAATATATATCTGGTGATATCTCGGGTGCTATTACAGATAGCGCAATAAATCAAAGTGCGTTGTCTGTAGGAGACCCTGGCGCATGAACCTGTGCAGCGGGAAGAACCTCGGACCACCAGGGGCCGAGAAAACCACAGTCTCATGGGGCCGGACACTCAGGGTCAGGGGAAAATCCAATATGTATCTGGTGATATCTCGGGTGCTATTACAGATAGCGCAATGAATCAAAGTGCATTATCTGCAGGAAGCCCTGGCGCATGAATCTGTGCAGCAGCAACGACGTCGGAACACCAGGGGCCAAAAAAATTACAGATTTTCGGTATCCGTCACCCAAGGTCATGTAAAAATCCAGCATATATCTGGTGATATCTTGGGTGCTATTAGAGATAGCGCAATAAATCAAAGTGAATTATCTGCAGGGGGCGCTGGCGCATGAATCTGTGCAGCGGGAACGACCTCGGACCACCAGGGGCCGAGAAAACCACCGTCTCATGGGGTCGGACACTCAGGGTCAGGGAAAAATCCCATATATATCTGGTGATATCTCGGGTGCTATTACAGATAGCGCAATAAATCAATGTGCATTGTCTGCAGGAGGCCCTTGCGCATGAATCTGTGCAGCGGGAACGACCTCGGAACACCAGGGGCCGAGAAAACTAACTTCTCATGGGGTCGGACACTCAGGGTCAGGGAAAAATCCAATAAATATCTGGTGATATCTCGGGTGCTATTACAGATAGCGCAATAAATCAAAGTGCATTGTCTGTAGGAGGCCCTGGCGCATGAATCTGTGCAGCGGGAACGACCTCGGACCACCAGGGGCCGAGACAACCACCGTCTCATGGGGCCGGACACTCAGGGTCAGGGAAAAATCCGATATATATCTGGTGATATCTGGGGTGCTGTTAGAGATAGCGCATCAAACCAAAGTGAATTATCTGCAGGAGGTCCTGGCGCATGAATCTCTGCAGCGGCAACGACCTCGGACCACCAGGGGCCGAGAAAACCACCGTCTCATGGCGCCGGACACTCAGGGTCTGGGGAAAATCCAATATATATCTGGTAATATCTCGGATGCTATTAGAGATAGCCCAATAAATCAAAGTGAATTATCTGCAGGCGGCCCTGGCGCATGAATCTGAGCAGCGGGATCGACCTCGGACCACCAGGGGCCGAGGAAATCACCGCCTCATGGGGCCGGACTGTCAGGGTCAGGGAAAAGTCCAAATATATATCTGGTGATATCTCGGCTGCTATTAGAGATAGCGCAATAAATCAAAGTGAATTATCTGCGGGCGGCCCTGGCGCATGAATCTGTGCAGCGGGATCGACCTCGGACCACCCGGGGCCGAGGAAATCACCGCCTCATGGGGCCGGACTGTCAGGGTCAGGGAAAAGTCCAATATATATCTGTTGATATCTCGGGTGCTATTAGAGATAGAACAATAAATCAAAGTGCATTGTCTGTAGGAGGCACTGGCGAATGAATCTGTGCAGCGGGATCGACCTCGGACCACGAGGGACCGAGAAAACCATCGACGCATGGGGCCGGACTGTCAGGGTCAGGGAAAAATCCATTATATATCTGGTGATATCTCTGCTGTTATTAGAGATAGCGCAATAAATCAAAGTGAATTATCTGCAGGCGGCCCTGGGGCATGAATCTGTGAAGCTGGATCGACCTCGGACCACCACGGGCCGAGAAAATCACCGCCTCATGGGGCCGGACTGTCAGGGTCAGGGTAATGTCCAATATATATCCGGTGATATCTCGGGTGCTATTAGAGATAGCGCAATAAATCAAAGTGAATTATCTGCAGGGGGCCCTGTCGCATGAATCTGTGCACCGGGAACCGCCTTGGACCACCAGGGGCCGAGAAAACCACCGTCTCATGGGGCTGGACTGTCAGGGCCAGGGAAAAATCCATTATATATCAGGTGATATCTCGGGTGCTATTTGAGATAGCGCAATAAATCAAAGTGAATTATCTGCAGGCGGCCCTGGCGCATGAATCTGTGCAGCGGGATCGACTTCGGACCACCAGGGGCCGAGAAAATTACAGATATTCGTAATCCGTCTCCCAAGGTCATGTAATAATCCAGCATATATCTGGTGATATCTCGGGTGCTATTAGAGATAGCCCAATAAACCAAAGTGAATTATCTGCAGGAGGCCCTGGCGCATGAATCTGTTCAGCGGGAACGACCTCGGATCACCGGGGTCCGAGAAAACCACCGTCCCATGGGGCCGGACACTCAGGGTCGGCGAAAAATCCAATATATATCGGGTGATATCTCCGGTGCTATTATCGATAGCGCAATAAACCAAAGTGAATTATCTGCAGGAGGCCCGGGCGCATGAATCTGTGCAGCGGGAACGACCTCGGACCACCAGGGGGCGAGAAAACCACCGTCTCATAGGGCCGGACTGTCGGGGTCAGGGAAAAATCCATTATATATCTGGTGATATCTCGGGGGCTATTAGAGATAGCGCGATAAATCAAAGTGCATTGTCTGTAGGAGGCACTGGCGAATGAATCTGTGGAGCAGGAACTACCTCGGACCACCAGGAGCCGAGAAAATTACAGTTATTCGGAATCCGTCACCCATGGTCATGTAAAAATCCAGCATATATCTGGTGATATCTCGGGTGCTATTACAGATAGCGCAATAAACCAAAGTGAATTGTCTGCAGGAAACCCTGGCGCATGAATCTTTTCAGCGGGATCGAACTCGGACCACGAGGGAACGAGAAAACCATCGACACAGGGCACCGGACACTCAGGGTCAGGGAAAAATCCAATATATATCTGGAGATATCTCGGGTGCTATTAGAGATAGCGCAATAAACCAAAGTGAATTATCTGCAGGAGGCCCTTGCGCATGAATCTGTGCCGCGGGAACGACGTGGGACCGCCAGGGGCCGAGAAAACCACCGACACATGAGGCCGGACACCCAAGGTCATGTAAAAATCCAGAATATATCTGGTTATATCTCGGGTGCTATTACAGATAGCGCAATAAATCAAAGTGCATTGTCTGTAGGAGGCCCCGGCGCATGAATCTTTGCAGCGGGATCGACCTCGGACCACCAGGGGCCGAGAAAACCACCGACACATGGGGCCGGACACTCAGGGTGAGGGAAAAATCCAATATATATCTGGTGATGTCTCGGGTGCTCTTACAGATACCGCACTAAACCAAACTGAATTATCTGCAGTGGGCCCTGGCGTATGAATCTGTGCAGCGGCAACGACCTCGGACCACCAGGGTCCGAGAAAACCACCGTCTCATGGGGCCGGACACTCAGGGTCGGGGAAAAATCCAATATATATCTGGTGATATCTCGGGTGCTATTAGAGATAGCGCAATAACTCAAAGTGCATTGACTGTAGGAGGCACTGACGAATGAATCTGTGGAGCAGGAACTACCTCGGACCACCAGGGGCCGAGTAAATCACAGTTATTCGGAATCCGTCACACATGGTCATGTAAAAATCCAGCATATATCTGGTGATATCTCGGGTGTTATTACAGACAGCGCAATAAACCAAAGTGAATTGTCTGCAGGAAACCCTGGCGCATGAATCTGTTCAGCGGGATCGTTCTCGGACCACGAGGGAACGAGAAAACCATCGACACATGGGGCCGGACTGTCAGGGTCAGGGAAAAATCCAATATATATCTGGTGATATCTCGGGTGCTATTAGAGGTAGCGCAATAAATCATAGTGCATTATCTGTAGGAGGCCCTGGCGCATGAATCTGTGCAGCAGGAACGACCTCGGACCACCAGGGGCCGAGAAAACCACCGTCTCATGGGGCCGGACGCTCAGGGTCGGGGAAAAATCCAATATATATCTGGTGATATCTCGGGTGCTATTAGAGATAGCGCAATAAAGCAAAGTGAATTGTCTGCAAGAGGCCCTGGCGCATGCATCTGTGCAGCGGGAACGACCTCGGACCACCAGGGTCCGAGAAAACCATCGTCTCATGGGGCCGGACGCTCAGGGTCGGGGAAAAATCCAATATATATCTGGTGATATATCGGGTGCTATTAGAGATAGCGCAATAAAACAAAGTGAATTATCTGTAGGAGGCCCTGGCGCATGAATATGTCCAGCAGGAACGACCTCGGACCACCAGGGGCCGAGAAAACCACCGTCTCATGGGGCCGGACACTCAGGGTCGGGGAAAAATCCGATATATATCCGGCGATATCTCGGGTGCTATTAGAGATAGCGCAACAAATCAAAGTGCTTTGTCTGTAGGAGGCCCTGGCGCATGAATCTGTGCAGCTCGAACGACCTCGGACCACCACGGGCCGAGAAAACCACCGTCTCATGGGGCCGGACACTCAGGGTCATGGAAAAATCCAATATATATCTGGTGATATCTCGGGTGTTATTAGAGATAGCGCAATAAATCAAAGTGCATTGTCCGTAGGAGGCACTGGCGAATGAATCTGTGCAGCAGGAACGACCTCGGTCCACCAGGGGCCGAGGAAATTACAGATATCCGGAATCCGTCACCCAAGGTCATGTAAAAATCCCGCATATATCTGGTGATATCTCGGGTGCTATTACAGATAGCGCAATAAACCAAAGTGCTTTGTCTGCGGGAGGCCCTGGCGCATGAATCTGTGCAGCGGCAACGACCTCGGACCACCAGGGGCCGAAAAAACCACAGTCTCATGGGGCCGGACACTCAGGGTCAGGGAAAAATCCAATATATATCTGGTGATATCTCTGCTGTTATTAGAGATAGCGCAATAAATCAAAGTGAATTATCTGCAGGCGGCCCTGGGGCATGAATCTGTGAAGCGGGATCGACCTCGGACCACCAGGGGCCGAGAAAATCACCGCCTCATGGGGCCGGACTGTCAGGGTCAGGGTAATGTCCAATATATATCCGGTGATATCTCGGGTGCTATTAGAGATAGCGCAATAAATCAGAGTGAATTATCTGCAGGGGGCCCTGTCGCATGAATCTGTGCACCGGGAACCGCCTTGGACCACCAGGGGCCGAGAAAACCACCGTCTCATGGGGCTGGACTGTCAGGGCCAGGGAAAAATCCATTATATATCAGGTGATATCTCGGGTGCTATTTGAGATAGCGCAATAAATCAAAGTGAATTATCTGCAGGCGGCCCTGGCGCATGAATCTGTGCAGCGGGATCGACCTCGGACCACCAGGGGCCGAGAAAATTACAGATATTCGTAATCCGTCACCCAAGGTCATGTAATAATCCAGCATATATCTGGTGATATCTCGGGTGCTATTAGAGATAGCCCAATAAACCAAAGTGAATTATCTGCAGGAGGCCCTGGCGCATGAATCTGTTCAGCGGGAACGACCTCGGATCACCAGGGTCCGAGAAAACCACCGTCTCATGGGGCCGGACACTCAGGGTCGGCGAAAAATCCAATATATATCGGGTGATATCTCCGGTGCTATTATCGATAGCGCAATAAACCAAAGTGAGTTATCTGCAGGAGGCCCGTGCGCAAGAATCTGTGCAGCGGGAACGACCTCGGACCACCAGGGGCCGAGAAAACCACCGTCTCATAGGGCCGGACTGTCGGAGTCAGGGAAAAATCCATTATATATCTGGTGATATCTCGGGGGCTATTAGAGATAGCGCGATAAATCAAAGTGCATTGTCTGTAGGAGGCACTGGCGAATGAATCTGTGGAGCAGAAACTACCTCGGACCACCAGGGGCCGAGAAAATTACAGTTATTCGGAATCCGTCACCCATGGTCATGTAAAAATCCAGCATATATCTGGTGATATCTCGGGTGCTATTACAGATAGCGCAATAAACCAAAGTGAATTGTCTGCAGGAAACCCTGGCGCATGAATCTTTTCAGCGGGATCGAACTCGGACCACGAAGGAACGAGAAAACCATCGACACATGGGACCGGACACTCAGGGTCAGGGAAAAATCCAATATATATCTGGAGATATCTCGGGTGCTATTAGAGATAGCGCAATAAACCAAAGTGAATTATCTGCAGGAGGCCCTTGCGCATGAATCTGTGCCGCGGGAACGACGTGGGACCGCCAGGGGCCGAGAAAACCACCGACACATGAGGCCGGAAACCCAAGGTCATGTAAAAATCCAGAATATATCTGGTTATATCTCGGGTGCTATTACAGATAGCGCAATAAATCAAAGTGCATTGTCTGTAGGAGGCCCCGGCGCATGAATCTTTGCAGCGGGATCGACCTCGGACCACCAGGGGCCGAGAAAACCACCGACACATGGGGCCGGACACTCAGGGTGAGGGAAAAATCCAATATATATCTGGTGATGTCTCGGGTGTTATTACAGATAGCGCAATAAACCAAAGTGAATTGTCTGCAGGAAACCCTGGCGCATGAATCTGTTCAGCGGGATCGTTCTCGGACCACGAGGGAACGAGAAAACCATCGACACATGGGGCCGGACTGTCAGGGTCAGGGAAAAATCCAATATATATCTGGTGATATCTCGGGTGCTATTAGAGGTAGCGCAATAAATCATAGTGCATTATCTGTAGGAGGCCCTGGCGCATGAATCTGTGCAGCAGGAACGACCTCGGACCACCAGGGGCCGAGAAAACCACCGTCTCATGGGGCCGGACGCTCAGGGTCGGGGAAAAATCCAATATATATCTGGTGATATCTCGGGTGCTATTAGAGATAGCGCAATAACTCAAAGTGAATTGTCTGCAAGAGGCCCTGGCGCATGCATCTGTGCAGCGGGAACGACCTCGGACCACCAGGGGCCGAGAAAACCATCGTCTCATGGGGCCGGACGCTCAGGGTCGGGGAAAAATCCAATATATATCTGGTGATATATCGGGTGCTATTAGAGATAGCGCAATAAACCAAAGTGAATTATCTGTAGGAGGCCCTGGCGCATGAATCTGTCCAGCAGGAACGACCTCGGACCACCAGGGGCCGAGAAAACCACCGTCTCATGGGGCCGGACACTCAGGGTCGGGGAAAAATCCAATCTATATCTGGCGATATCTCGGGTGCTATTAGTGATAGCGCAATAAACCAAAGTGAATTGTCTGCAAGAGGCCCTGGCGCATGCATCTGTGCAGCGGGAACGACGTCGGACCACCAGGGGCCGAGAAAATCACCGACACATGGGGCCGGACTGTCAAGGTCAGGGTAAAATCCAATATATATCTGGTGATATCTCGGGTGCTATTAGAGATAGCCTAATAAATCAAAGTGCATTGTCCGTATGAGACCCTTGCGCATGAATCTGTGCAGCGGGTACGACCTCGGACCACCAGGGACCGAGAAAACCACAGACTCATGGGGCCGGATACTAAGGGGAAGGGAAAAATCCAATATATATCTGGTGATATCTCGGGTGCTATTAGAGATAGCGCAATAAATCAAAGTGCATTGCCTGTAGGAGGCACTGGCGAATGAATCTGTGCAGCAGGAACGACCTCGGACCACCAGGGGCCGAGAAAATTACAGATATTCGGAATCCGTCACCCAAGGTCATGTGATAATCCAGCATATATATGGTGATATCTCGGGTGCTATTACAGATAGCGCAATAAACCAAAGTGCATTGTCTGTAGGAGGCCCTGGCGCATGAATCTGGGCAGCAGGAACGACCTCGGACCACCAGGGGCCGAGAAGACCACCGACACATGAGGCCGGACACCCAAGGTCATGCAAAAATCCAGTATATATCTGGTGATATCTCGGGTGCTATTAGAGATAGCGCGATAAATCAAAGTGAATTATCTGCAGGAGGCCCTTGCGCATGAATCTGTGCCGCGGGAACGACGTGGGACCACCAGGGGCCGAGAAAACCACCGACACATGAGGCCGAACACCCAAGGTCATGTAAAAATCCAGAATATATCTGGTTATATCCCGGGTGCTATTAGAGATAGCGCAATAAACCAAAGTGAATTATCTACAGGAGGCCCTAGCGCATGCATCTGTGCAGCGGGAACGACCTCGGACCACCAGGGGCCGAGAAAACCACCGTCTCATGGGTCCGGACACTCAGGGTCAGGGGAAAATCCAATATATATCTGGTTATATCTCTGGTGATATTACAGATAGCGCAATAAACCAAAGTGCATTGTCTGTAGGAGGCCCTTGCGAATGAATCTGTGCCGCAGGAACGACGTCGGACCACCAGTGGCCGAGAAAACCACCGTCTCATGGGTCCGGACACTCAGGGTCAGGGGAAAACCCAATATATATCTGGTGATATCTCGGGTGCTATTACAGATAGCGCAATAAATCAAAGTGCATTGTCTGTAGGAGGCCCTTGCGAATGAGTCTGTGCCGCAGGAACGACCTCGGACCACCAGTGGCCGAGAAAATTACAGATATTCGGAATCCGTCACCCAAGGTCATGTAAAAATCCAGCAAATATCTGGTGATATCTCGGGTGCTATTAGAGATAGCCCAATAAATCAATGTGCATTGTCTGTAAGCTGCCCTGGCGCATGAATATGGGCAGCGGGAACCACCTCGGACCACCAGGGGCCGAGAAAACCACCGTCACATGGGGCCGGACACTCAGGGTCAGGGGAAAATCCAATATATATCTGGTGATATCTCGGGCACTATTACAGATAGCGCAATAAATCAGAGTCCCTTGTCTGTAGGAGGCCCTGGAGCATGAATCTGTGCAGCGGGAACGACCTCGGACAACCAGGGGCCGAGAAAACCGCAGTCTCACGGCTCCGGACACTCAGGGTCAGGGGAAAATCCAATATATATCTGGTGATATCTCGGGTGCTATTAGAGATAGCGCAATAAACCAAAGTGAATTATCTGCAGGAGGCCCTGGCGCATGAATCTGTACAGCGGGAACGACCTCGGACCACCAGGGGCCGAGAAAACCACCGTCTCATGGGGCCGGACATTCAGGTTCAGGGAAAAATCCAATATATATCTGGTGATATCTCGGGTGCTATTACAGATAGCGCAATAAATCAAAGTGCATTGTCTGTAGGAGGCCCTGGGGCATGAATTTGTCCAGCGGGATCGACCTCGGACCACCAGGGGCCGTGAAAACCACCGTCTCATGGGGCCGGACACTCAGGGTCAGGGAAAAATCCGATATATATCTGGTGATATCTCGGGTGCTATTACAGATAGCCCAATAAATCAAAGTGCATTGTCTGTAAGCTGCCCTGGCGCATGAATGTGGGCAGCGGGAACGACCTCGGACCACCAGGGGCCGAGAAAACCACCGTCACATGGGGCCGGACACTCAGGGTCAGGGGAAAATCCAATATATATCTGGTGATATCTCGGGTACTATTACAGATAGCGCAATAAACCATAGTGAATTATCTGCAGGAGGCCCTGGCGCATGAATCTGTGCATCGCGAACGACCTCGGACCACCAGGGGCCGTGAAAACCACCGTCTCATGGGGCCGGACACTCAGGGTCATTGAAAAATCCAATATATATCTGGTGATATCTCGGGTGCTATTACAGATAGCGCAATGAATCAAACTGCATTGTCTGTAAGAGAGCCTGCCGCATGAATCTGTGCAGCCGGAACAACCTCGGACCACCAGGGGCCGAGAAAACCGCAGTCTCATGGGGCCGGACAGTCTGGGCCAGGGGAAAATCCAATATATATCTAGTCATATCTCGGGTGCTATTAGAGATAGCGCAATAAACCAAAGTGAATTATCTGCAAGAGGCCCTGGCGCATGAATCTGTGCAGCGGGAACGACCTCGGACCACCAGGGGCCGAGAAAACCACCGTCTCATGGGGCCGGACATTCAGTGTCCGGGAAAAATCCAATATATATCTGGTGATATCTCGGGTGCTATTAGAGATAGCGCAATAAACCAAAGTGCATTGTCTGTAGGAGGCCCTGGCGCATGAATCTGGGCTGCGGGAACTACCTCGGACCACCAGGGGCCGAGAAAACTACCGACTCACGGGGCCGGACACTCAGGGTCAGGGGAAAATCCAATATATATCTGGTGATATCTCGGGTGCTATTAGAGATAGCGCAATAAACCAAAGTGCATTGTCTGTAGGAGGCCCAGGCGCATGAATCTGGCAGGCAGGAACGACCTCCGACCACCAGGGGCCGAGAAAACCACCGTCTCATGGGGCCGGACACTCAGGGTCGGGGGAAAATCCAATATATATCTGGTGATATCTCGGGTGCTATTACAGATAGCCCAACAAATCAAAGTGCATTGTCTGTAGGAGGCCCTGCCGCATGAATCTGTGCAGCGGGAACGACCGCGGACCACCAGGGGCCGGGAAAACCACAGTCTAATGGGGCCGGACACTCAGGGTCAGGGGAAAATTCAATATATATCTGGTGATATCTCGGGTGCTATTGGAGATAGCGCAATAAATCAAAGTGCATTGTCTGTAGGAGGCACTGGCGAATGAATCTGTGCCGCAGGAACGACCTCGGACCACCAGTGGCCGAGAAAATTACAGATATTCGGAATCCGTCACCCAAGGTCATGTAAAAATCCAGCATATATCTGGTGATATCTCGGGTGCTATTACAGATAGCGCAATAAACCAAAGTGAATTATCTGCAGGAGGCCCTGGCGCATGAATCTGTTCAGCGGGAACGACCTCGGATCACCAGGGTCCGAGAAAACCACCGTCTCATGGGGCCGGACACTCAGGGTCGGCGAAAAATCCAATACATATCGGGTGATATCTCCGGTGCTATTATCGATAGCGCAATAAACCAAAGTGAATTATCTGCAGGAGGCCCGGGCGCAAGAATCTGTGCAGCGGGAACGACCTCGGACCACCAGGGGGCGAGAAAACCACCGTCTCATAGGGCCGGACTGTCGGGGTCAGGGAAAAATCCATTATATATCTGGTGATATCTCGGGGGCTATTAGAGATAGCGCAATAAATCAAAGTGCATTGTCTGTAGGAGGCCCCGGCGCATGAATCATTGCAGCGGCATCGACCTCGGACCACCAGGGGCCGAGAAAACCACCGACACATGGGGCCGGACACTCAGGGTGAGGGAAAAATCCAATATATATCTGGTGATATCTCGGGTGCTGTTAGAGATAGCGAAATAAACCAAAGTGAATTGTCTGCAGGAGGCCCTGGCGCATGATTCTGTGCAGCGGGAACGACCTCGGACCACCAGGGTCCGAGAAAACCACCGTCTCATGGGGCCGGACACTCAGGGTCGGCGAAAAGTCCAATATATATCTGGTGATATCTCGGGTGCTATTAGAGATAGCGCAATAAATCAAAGTGCATTGTCTGTAGGAGGCCCCGGCGCATGAATCTTTGCAGCGGCATCGACCTCGGACCGCCAGGGGCCGAGAAAACCACCGACACATGGGGCCGGACACTCAGGGTGAGGGAAAAATCCAATATATATCTGGTGATGTCTCGGGTGCTCTTACAGATACCGCACTAAACCAAACTGAATTATCTGCAGTGGGCCCTGGCGTATGAATCTGTGCAGCGGCAACGACCTCGGACCACCAGGGTCCGAGAAAACCACCGTCTCATGGGGCCGGACACTCAGGGTCGGGGAAAAATCCAATATATATCTGGTGATATCTCGGGTGTTATTACAGATAGCGCAATAACTCAAAGTGCATTGTCTGTAGGAGGCACTGGCGAATGAATCTGTGCAGCGGCAACGACCTCGGATCACCAGGGGCCGAGAAAACCACCGACACATGGGGCCGCACTCCCAAGGTCATGTAAAAACCCAGGATGTATCTGATGATATCTCGGGTGCTATTAGTGATAGCGCAATAAATCAATGTGCATTTTCTGTAGGAGGCACTGACGAATGAATCTGTGGAGCAGGAACTACCTCGGACCACCAGGGGCCGAGAAAATCACAGTTATTCGGAATCCGTCACACATGGTCATGTAAAAATCCAGCATATATCTGGTGATATCTCGGGTGTTGTTACAGATAGCGCAATAAACCAAAGTGAATTGTCTGCAGGAAACCCTGGCGCATGAATCTGTTCAGCGGGATCGTTCTCGGACCACGAGGGAACGAGAAAACCATCGACACATGGGGCCGGACTGTCAGGGTCAGGGAAAAATCCAATATATATCTGGTGATATCTCGGGTGCTATTAGAGGTAGCGCAATAAATCAAAGTGCATTATCTGTAGGAGGCCCTGGCGCATGAATCTGTGCAGCAAGAACGACCTCGGACCACCAGGGGCCGAGAAAACCACCGTCTCATGGGGCCGGGCGCTCAGGGTCGGGGAAAAATCCAATATATATCTGGTGATATCTCGGGTGCTATTAGAGATAGCGCAATAAACCAAAGTGACTTGTCTGCAAGAGGCCCTGGCGCATGCATCTGTGCAGCGGGAACGACCTCGGACCACCAGGGGCCGAGAAAACCACCGTCCCATGGGGCCGGACACTCAGTGTCGGGGAAAAATCCAGTATATATCTGATGATATCTCGGGTGCTATTAGAGATAGCGCAATAAACCAAAGTGAATTGTCTGCAAGAGGCCCTGGCGCATGCATCTGGGCAGCGGGAACGACCTCGGTCGACCAGGGGCCGAGAAAACCACCGACACATGAGGCCGGACACCCAAGGTCATGCAAAAATCCAGTATATATCTGGTGATATCTCGGGTGCTATTAGAGATACCGCGATAAATCAAAGTGAATTATCTGCAGGAGGCCCTTGCGCATGAATCTGTGCCGCGGGAACTACATCGGACCACCAGGGGCCGAGAAAACCACCGACTCACGGGGCCGGACACTCAGGGTCAGGGGAAAATCCAATATATATCTGGTGATATCTCGGGTGCTATTACAGATAGCGCAATAAACCAAAGTGCACTGTATGTAGGAGGCCCTGGCGCATGAATCTGGGCAGCGGAAACGACCTCGGACCACCAGGGGCCGAGAAAACCACCGTCTCATGGGTCCGGACACTCAGGGTCAGGGTAAAATCCAATATATATCTGGTGATATCTCGGGTGCTATTTGAGATAGCGCAATAAACCAAAGTGAATTATCTGCAGGAGGCCCTGGTGCATGCATCTGTGCAGCGGGAACGACCTCGGACCACCAGGGGCCAAGAAAACCACCGTCTCATGGCGCCGGACACTCAGGGTCAGGGAAAAATCCAATATATATCTGGTGATATCTCGGGTGCTATTTGAGATAGCGCAATAAACCAAAGTGCATTGTCTGTAGGAGGCCCTGGCGCATGAATCTGGGCAGCGGGAACGACCTCGGACCACCAGGGGCCGTGAAAACCACCGTCTCATGGGTCCGGATACTCTGGGTCAGGGGAAAATCCAATATATATCTGGTGATATCTCGGGTGCTATTAAAGATAGCGCAATAAATCAAAGTGCATTGTCTGTAGGAGGCCCAGGCGAATGAATCTGTGCAGCGGGAACGACCTCGGACCACCAGAGGCCGAGAAAACCACCGTCTCATGGGTCCGGACACTCAGGGTCAGGGGAAAATCCAATATATATCTGGTGATATCTCGGGTGCTATTAGAGATAGCGCAATAAACCAAAGTGAATTATCTGCGGGAGGCCTTGGTGCATGCATCTGTGCAGCGGGAACGACCTCGGACCACCAGGGGCCGAGAAAACCACCGTCTCATGGGTCCGGACACTCAGGGTCAGGGGAAAATCCAATATATATCTGGTTATATCTCTGGTGCTATTACAGATAGCGCAATAAACCAAAGTGCATTGTCTGTAGGAGGCCCTTGCGAATGAATCTGTGCCGCAGGAACGACGTCGGACCACCAGGGGACGAGAAAATCACCGTCTCATGGAGCCGGACACTCAGGGTCAGGGAAAAATCCAGCATATATCTGGTGATATCTCGGGTGCTATTACAGATAGCGCAATAAATCAAAGTGCATTGTCTGTAGGAGGCCCTTGCGAATGAATCTGTGCCGCAGGAACGACCTCGGACCACCAGTGGCCGAGAAAATTACAGATATTCGGAATCCGTCACCCAAGGTCATGTAAAAATCCAGCAAATATCTGGTGATATCTTGGGTGCAATTAGAGATAGCGCAAAAAACCAAAGTGCATTGTCTGTAGGAGGCCCTAGCGCATGAATCTAGGCAGCGGGAACGACTTCAGACCACCAGGGGCCGAGAAAACCACCGACTCACGGGGCCGGACACTCAGGGTCAGGGAAAAATCCAATATATATCTGGTGATATCTCGGGTGATATTAGAGATAGCGTAATAAACCAAAGTGCATTGTCTGTAGGAGGCCCTGGCGCATGAATCTGGGCAGCGGGAACGACCTCGGACCGCCAGGGGCCGAGAAAACCACCGACTCACGGGGCCGGACACTCAGGGTCAGGGGAAAATCCAATATATATCTGGTGATATCTCGGGTGCTATTAGAGATAGCGCAATAAATCAAAATGCATTGTCTGTAGGAGGCCCTGGCGCATGAATCTGGCCAGCGGGAACGACCACGGACCACCATGGGCCGAGAAAACCACAGTCTCATGGGCCCGGACACCTAGGGTCAGGGGAAAATCCAATATATATCTGGTGATATCTCGGGTGCTATTACAGATAGCGCAATAAATCAAAGTGCATTGTCTGTAGGAGGCCCTGGCGCATGAATCTGGACAGCGGGAACGACCTCGGACCACCAGGGGCCGAGAAAACCACAGTCCCATGGGGCCGGATACTCTGGGTCAGGGAAAAATCCAATATATATCTGGTTATATCTCGGGTGCTATTACAGATAGCGCAATCAACCAAAGTGCATTGTCTGTAGGAAGCCCTGGCGCATGAATCTGGGCAGCGGGAACGACCTCGGACAACCAGGGGCCGAAAAAACCACCGTCTCATGGGTCCGGACACTCAGGGTCAGGGGAAAACCCAATATATATCTGGTGATATCTCTGGTGCTATTACAGATAGCGCAATAAATCAAAGTGCATTGTCTGTAGGAGGCCCTTGCGAATGAATCTGTGCCGCAGGAACGACCTCGGACCACCAGTGGCCGAGAAAATTACAGATATTCGGAATCCGTCACCCAAGGTCATGTAAAAATCCAGCAAATATCTGGTGATATCTTGGGTGCAATTAGAGATAGCGCAAAAAACCAAAGTGCATTGTCTGTAGGAGGCCCTAGCGCATGAATCTGGGCAGCGGGAACGACTTCGGACCACCAGGGGCCGAGAAAACCACCGACTCACGGGGCCGGACACTCAGGGTCAGGGAAAAATCCAATATATATCTGGTGATATCTCGGGTGCTATTACAGATAGCGCAATAAACCAAAGAGAATTATCTGCAGGAGGCCCTGGCGCATGCATCTGTGCAGCGGGAACGACCTCGGGCCACCAGGGGCCAAGAAAACCACCGTCTCATGGGGCCGGACACTCAGGGTCAGGGAAAAATCCAATATATATCTGGTGATATCTCGGGTGCTATTAGAGATAGCGCAATAAACCAAAGAGAATTATCTGCAGGAGGCCCTGGCGCATGCATCTGTGCAGCGGGAACGACCTCGGGCCACCAGGGGCCAAGAAAACCACCGTCTCATGGGGCCGGACACTCAGGGTCAGGGAAAAATCCAATATATATCTGGTGATATCTCGGGTGCTATTACAGATAGCGCAATAAATCAAAGTGCATTGTCTGTAGGAGGCCCCGGCGCATGAATCTGGACAGCGGGAACGACCTCGGACCACCAGGGGCCGAGAAAACCACAGTCTCATGGGGCCGGACACTCAGGGTCAGGGGAAAATCCAATATATATCTGGTGATATCTCGGGTGCTATTAGAGATAGCGCAATAAACCAAAGTGAATTATCTGAAGGAGGCCCTGGCGCATGCATCTGTGCAGCGGGAACGACGTCGGACCACCAGGGGACGAGAGAATCACCGTCTCATGGAGCCGGACACTCAGGGTCAGGGAAAAATCCAATATATATCTGGTGATATCTCGGGTGCTATTACAGATAGCCCAATAAACCAAAGTGCACTGTCTGTAGGAGGCCCTGGCGCATGAATCTGGGCAGCGGGAACGACCTCGGACCACCAGGGGCCGAGAAAACCACCGTCTCATGGGTCCGGACACTCAGGGTCAGGGGAAAACCCAATATATATCTGGTGATATCTCGGGTGCTATTAGAGATAGCGCAATAAACCAAAGTGAATTATCTGCGGGAGGCCCTGGTGCATGCATCTGTGCAGCGGGAACGACCTCGGACCACCAGGGGCCGAGAAAACCACCGTCTCATGGGTCCGGACACTCAGGGTCAGGGGAAAATCCAATATATATCTGGTTATATCTCTGGTGCTATTACAGATAGCGCAATAAACCAAAGTGCATTGTCTGTGGGAGGCCCTTGCGAATGAATCTGTGCCGCAGGAACGACCTCGGACCACCAGTGGCCGAGAAAACCACCGTCTCATGGGTCCGGACACTCAGGGTCAGGGGAAAACCCAATATATATCTGGTGATATCTCGGGTGCTATTACAGATAGCGCAATAAATCAAAGTGCATTGTCTGTAGGAGGCCCTTGCGAATGAATCTGTGCCGCAGGAACGACCTCGGACCACCAGTGGCCGAGAAAATTACAGATATTCGGAATCCGTCACCTAAGGTCATGTAAAAATCCAGCAAATATCTGGTGATATCTTGGGTGCTATTAGAGATAGCGCAAAAAACCAAAGTGCATTGTCTGTGGGAGGCCCTTGCGAATGAATCTGTGCCGCAGGAACGACCTCGGACCACCAGGGGCCGAGAAAATCACCGTCTCATGGAGCCGGACACTCAGGGTCAGGGAGAAATCCAATATATATCTGGTGATATCTCGGGTGCTATTAGAGATAGCGCAATAAATCAAAGTGCATTGTCTGTAGGAGGCCCTGGCGCATGAATCTGGCCAGCGGGAACGACCACGGACCACCAGGGGCCGAGAAAACCACAGTCTCATGGGCCCGGACACTCAGGGTCAGGGGAAAATCCAATATATATCTGGTGATATCTCGGGTGCTATTACAGATAGCGCAATAAATCAAAGTGCATTGTCTGTAGGAGGCCCTGTCGCATGAATCTGGACAGCGGGAACGACCTCGGACCACCAGGGGCCGAGAAAACCACAGTCTCATGGGGCCGGACACTCAGGGTCAGGGGAAAATCCAATATATATCTGGTGATATCTCGGGTGCTATTAGAGATAGCGCAATAAACCAAAGTGAATTATCTGAAGGAGGCCCTGGCGCAGGCATCTGTGCAGCGGGAACGACGTCGGACCACCAGGGGACGAGAAAATCACCGTCTCATGGAGCCGGACACTCAGGGTCAGGGAAAAATCCAATATATATCTGGTGATATCTCGGGTGCTATTACAGATAGCGCAATAAACCAAAGTGCACTGTCTGTAGGAGGCCCTTGCGAATTAATCTGTGCCGCAGGAACGACCTCGGACCACCAGTGGCCGAGAAAACCACCGTCTCATGGGTCCGGACACTCAGGGTCAGGGGAAAACCCAATATATATCTGGTGATATCTCGGGTGCTATTAGAGATAGCGCAATAAACCAAAGTGAATTATCTGCGGGAGGCCCTGGTGCATGCATCTGTGCAGCGGGAACGACCTCGGACCACCAGGGGCCGAGAAAACCACCGTCTCATGGGTCCGGACACTCAGGGTCAGGGGAAAATCCAATATATATCTGGTGATATCTCGGGTGCTATTACAGATAGCGCAATAAATCAAAGTGCATTGTCTGTAGGAGGCCCAGGCGAATGAATCTGTGCAGCGGGAACGACCTCGGACCACCAGGGGCCGAGAAAACCACCGTCTCATGGCACCGGACACTCAGGGTCAGGGAAAAATCCAATATATATCTGGTGATATCTCGGGTGCTATTACAGATAGCACAATAAATCAAAGTGCATTGTCTGTAGGAGGCCCTAGCGCATGAATCTGGGCAGCGGGAACGACTTCGGACCACCAGGGGCCGAGAAAACCACCGACTCACGGGGCCGGACACTCAGGGTCAGGGAAAAATCCAATATATATCTGGTGATATCTCGGGTGCTATTACAGATAGCGCAATAAATCAAAGTGCATTGTCTGTAGGAGGCCCTGGCACATGAATCTGTGCAGCTCGAACGACCTCGGACCACCAGGGGCCGAGAAAACCACCGTCTCATGGGTCCTCACACTCAGGGTCAGGGGAAAAACCAATATATATCTGGTGATATCTCGGGTGCAATTAGAAATAGCGCAATAAACCAAAGTGAATTATCTGCAGGAGGCCCTGGCGCATTCATCTGTGCAGCGGGAACGACCTCGGACCACCAGGGGCCGAGTAAACCAACGTCTCATGGGGCCGGACAGTCAGGGTCAGGGAAAAATCCAATATATATCTGGTGATATCTCGGGTGCTATTACAGATAGCGCAATAGACCAAAGTGCACTGTCTGTAGGAGGCCCTTGTGAATGAATCTGTGCAGCGGGATCGACCTCGGACCACCATGGGCCGAGAAAGTCACCGTCTCATGGGGCCGGACTGTCAGGGTCAGGGGAAAACCCAATATATATCTGGTGATATCTCGGGTGCTATTACAGATAGCGCAATAAATCAAAGTGCATTGTCTGTAGGAGGCCCTGGCGCATGAATCTGGCCAGCGGGAACGACCACGGACCACCAGGGGCCGAGAAAACCACAGTCTCATGGGCCCGGACACTCAGGGTCAGGGGAAAATCCAATATATATCTGGTGATATCTCGGGTGCTATTAGAGATAGCGCAATAAACCAAAGTGAATTATCTGCGGGAGGCCCTGGTGCATGCATCTGTGCAGCGGGAACGACCTCGGACCACCAGGGGCCGAGAAAACCACCGTCTCATGGGTCCGGACACTCAGGGTCAGGGGAAAATCCAATATATATCTGGTTATATCTCTGGTGCTATTACAGATAGCGCAATAAACCAAAGTGCATTGTCTGTAGGAGGCCCTTGCGAATGAATCTGTGCCGCAGGAACGACCTCGGACCACCAGTAGCCGAGAAAACCACCGTCTCATGGGTCCGGACACTCAGGGTCAGGGGAAAACCCAATATATATCTGGTGATATCTCGGGTGCTATTACAGATAGCGCAATAAATCAAAGTGCATTGTCTGTAGGAGGCCCTTGCGAATGAATCTGTGCCGCAGGAACGACCTCGGACCACCAGTGGCCGAGAAAATTACAGATATTCGGAATCCGTCACCCAAAGTCATGTAAAAATCCAGCATATATATGGAGCTTTCTCGGGTGCAATTACAGATAGCGCAATAAATCAAAGTGCATTGTCTGTAGGAGGCCCTGGCGCAGGAATCTGAGCAGCGGGAACGACCTCGCACCACCAGGGGCCGAGGAAACCACCGTCTCATGGGGCCGGACACTCAGGGTCATGGAAAAATCCAATATATATCTGGTGACATCTCGGGTGCTATTACAGATAGCGCAATAAATCACAGTCCATTGTCTGTAGGAGGCCCTGGGGCATGAATCTGGCCAGCGGGAACGACCTCGGACCACCAGGGGCCGAGAAAACCACCGTCGCAGGGGGCCGGACACTCAGGGTCAGGGGAAAAGCCAATATATATCTGGTGATATCTCGGGTGCTATTAGAGATAGCGCAATAAACCAAAGTGAATTATTTGCAGGAGGCCCTGGCGCATGCATCTGTGCCGCGGGAACGACGTCGGACCACCAGGGGCCGAGAAAACAACCGTCTCATGGGGCCGGACACTCAGGGTCAGGGAAAAATCCAATATATATCTGGTGATATCTTGGGTGCTGTTACAGATAGCGCAATAAACCAAAGTGAATTATCTGCAGGAGGCCCTGGCGCATGCATCTGTGCAGCGGGAACGACCTCCGACCACCAGGGGCCGTGACAACCACCGTCTCATGGGGCCGGACACTCAGGGTCAGGGAAAAATTCAATATATATCTGGTGATATCTCGGGTGCTATTACAGATAGCCCAATAAATCAATGTGCATTTTCTGTAGGAGGCCCTGGCGCATGAATTTGTGCAGCGGGAACGACCTCGGACCACCAGGGGCCGAGACAACCACAGTCTCATGGGGCCGGACACTCAGGGTCAGGGAAAAATCCAATATATATCTGGTGATATCTGGGGTGCTATTACAGATAGCGCAATAAATCAAAGTGCATTGTCTGTATGAGACCCTGGCGCATGAATCTGGCCAGCGGGAACGACATCGGACCACCAGGGGCGGAGAAAATTACAGATTTTCGGTATCCGTCACCCAAAGTCATGTAAAAATCCAGCATATATATGGAGCTTTCTCGGGTGCAATTACAGATAGCGCAATAAATCAAAGTGCATTGTCTGCAGGAGGCCCTGGCGCATGAATCTGGGCAGCGGTAAGGACCTCGGACCACCAGGGGCCGAGAAAACCACAGTCTCATGGGGCCGGACACTCAGGGTCAGGGGAAAATCCAATATATATCTGGTGATATCTCGGGTTCTATTACAGATAGCCCAACAAATCAAAGTGCATTGTCTGTAGGAGGCCCTGCCGCATGAATCTGTGCAGCGGGAACGACCTCGGACCACCAGGGGCCGAGAAAACCGCAGTCTCACGGGGCCGGACACTCAGGGTCAGGGGAAAATCCAATATATATCTGGTGATATCTCGGGTGCCATTAGAGATAGCGCAATAAACCAAAGTGAGTTATCTGCAGGAGGCCCTGGCGCATGCATATGTGCAGCGGGAACGACCTCGGACCACCAGGGGCCGAGAAAACCGCAGTCTCACGGGGCCGGACACTCACGGTCAGGGGAAAATCCAATATACATCTGGTGATATCTCGAGTGCTATTAGAGATAGCGCAATAAATCAAAGTGCATTGTCTGTAGGAGGCACTGGCGAATGAATCTGTGCCGCAGGAACGACCTCGGACCACCAGTGGCCGAGAAAATTACAGATATTCGGAATCCGTCACCCAAGGTCATGTAAAAATGCAGCATATATCTGGTGATATCTCGGGTGCTATTACAGATATGCGCAATAAATCAAAGTGCATTGTCTGTAGGAGGCCCAGGCGAATGAATCTGTGCAGCGGGAACGACCTCGGACCACCAGGGGCCGAGAAAACCACCGTCTCATGGGTCCGGACACTCAGGGTCAGGGGAAAATCCAATATATATCTGGTGATATCTCGTGTGCTATTACAGATAGCGCAATAAACCAAAGTACATTGTCTGTAGGAGGCCCTAGCGAATGAATCTGTACCGCAGGAACGACCTCGGACCACCAGTGGCCGAGAAAATTACAGATATTCGGAATCCGTCACCCAAGGTCATGTAAAAATCCAGCAAATATCCGTTGATATCTCGGGTGCTATTAGAGATAGCGCAATAAACCAAAGTGCATTGTCTGTAGGAGGCCCTTGCGAATGAATCTGTACCGCAGGAACGACCTCGGACCACCAGTGGCCGAGAAAATTACAGATATTCGGAATCCGTCACCCAAGGTCATGTAAAAATCCAGCAAATATCTGGTGATATCTCGGGTGCTATTAGAGATAGCGCAATAAACCAAAGTGCATTGTCTGTAGGAGGCCCAGGCGAATGAATCTGTGCAGCGGGAACGACCTCGGACCACGAGGGGCCGAGAAAACCACAGTCTCATGGGGCCGGACACTCAGGGTCAGGGGAAAATCCAATATATATCTGGTGATATCTCGGGTGCTACTACAGATAGCGCAATAAATCAAAGTGCATTGTCTGTAGGAGGTCCAGGCGAATGAATCTGTGCAGCGGGAAGGACCTCGGACCACCAGGGGCCGAGAAAAGCACCGTTTCATGGAGCCGGACACTCAGGGTCAGGGAAAAGTCCAATATATATCTGGTGATATCTCGGGTGCTATTACAGATAGCGCAATAAATCAAAGTGCATTGTCTGTAGGAGGCCCAGGCGAATGAATCTGTGCAGCGGGAACGACCTCGGACCACCAGGGGCCGAGAAAACCACCGTCTCATGGGTCCGGACACTCAGGGTCAGGGGAAAATCCAATATATATCTGGTTCTATCTCGGGTGCTATTACAGATAGCGCTATAAACCAAAGTGCATTGTCTGTAGGAGGCCCTTGCGAATGAATCTGTACCGCAGGAACGATCTCGGACCACCAGTGGCCGAGAAAATTACAGATATTCGGAATCCGTCACCCAAGGTCAGGGGAAAATCCAATATATATCTGTTGATATCTCGGGTGCTATTAGAGATAGCGCAATAAACCAAAGTGCATTGTCTGTAGGAGGCCCTGGCGCATGAATCTGGGCAGCGGGAACTACCTGGGACCACGAGGGGCCAAGAAAACCACCGACTCACGGGGCCGGACTCTCAGGGTCAGTTGAAAATCCAATATATATCTGGTGATATCTCGTGTGCTAATAGAGATAGCGCAATAAACCACAGTGCATTGTCTGTAGGAGGCCCAGGCGCATGAATCTGGCCAGCGGGAACGACCTCGGACCACCAGGGGCCGAGAAAACCACCGTCTCATGGGTCCGGACACTCAGGGTCAGGGGAAAATCCAATATATATATGGTGATATCTCGGGTGCTATTACAGATAGCGCAATAAATCAAAGTGCATTGTCTATAGGAGGCCCTGCCGCATGAATCTGTGCAGCGGGAACGACCTCGGTCCACCAGGGGCCGGGAAAACCACAGTCTCATGGGGCCGGACACTCAGGGTCAGGGGAAAATTCAATATATATCTGGTGATATCTCGGGTGCTATTAGAGATAGCGCAATAAATCAAAGTGCATTGTCTGTAGGAGGCCCTGGCGCATGAATCTGGGCAGCGGGAACGACGTCGGACCACCAGGGGACGAGAAAATCACCGTCTCATGGAGCCGGACACTCAGGGTCAGGGAAAAATCCAATATATATCTGGTGATATCTCGGGTGCTATTACAGATAGCGCAATAAATCAAAGTGCATTCTCTGTAGGAGGCCCAGGCGAATGAATCTGTGCAGCGGGAACGACCTCGGACCACCAGGGGCCGAGAAAATTACAGATATTCGGAATCCGTCACCCAAGGTCATGTAAAAATCCAGCACATATCTGGTTATATCTCGGGTGCTATTACAGATAGCGCAATAAATCAAAGTGCATTGTCTGTAGGAGGCCCAGGCGAATGAATCTGGCCAGCAGGAACGACCTCCGACCACCAGGGGCCGAGAAAACCACCCTCTCATGGGGCCGGACACTCAGGGTCAGGGGAAAATCCAATATATATCTGGTGATATCTCGGGTGCTATTACAGATAGCGCAATAAACCAAAGTGAATTATCTGCAGGAGGCCCTGGCGCATGCATCTGTGCAGCGGGAACGACCTCGGACCACCAGGGGACGAGAAAACAACCGTCTCATGGGGCCGGACACTCAGGGTCGGGGAAAAATCCAGTATATATCTGATGATATCTCGGGTGCTATTAGAGATAGCGCAATAAACCAAAGTGAATTGTCTGCAAGAGGCCCTGGCGCATGCATCTGTGCAGCGGGAACGACCTCGGACCACGAGGGGCAGAGAAAACCACCGTCTCATGGGGCCGGACGCTCAGGGTCGGGGAAAAATCCAATATATATCTGGTGATATCTCGGGTGGTATTAGAGGTAGCGCGATAAATCCAAGTGCATTTTCTGCGGGAGGCCCTGGCGCATGAATCTGTGCTGCGGCAACGACCTCGGTCCACCAGGAGCCGAGAAAACTACCGTTTCATGGGGCCGGACTGTCAGGGTCAGGGAAAAATCCATTATATATCTGGTGATATCTCGGGTGCTATTACAGATAGCGTAATAAATCAAATTGTATTGTCTGTAGGAGGCCCTGACGCATGAATCTGGGCAGCGGGAACGACCTCGGACCACCAGGGGCCGAGAAAACCACAGTCACATGGGGCCGGACACTCAGGGTCAGGCGAAAATCCAATATACATCTTGTGATATCTCGGGTGCTATTAGAGATAGCGCAATAAACCAAAGTGAATTGTCTGCAGGAGGCCCTGGCGCATGAATCTGTGCAGCGGGAAGGACCTCGGATCACCAGGGGCCGAGAAAACCACCGTCCCATGGGGCCGGACAGTCAGGGTCAGGGAAAAATCCAATATATATGTGGTGGTATCTCGGGCGCTATTACAGATAGCGCAATAAATCAAAGTGCATTCTCTGTAGGAGGCCCTGGCGCATGAATCTGGCCCTCGGGAACGACCTCGGACCACCAGGGGCCGAGAAAACCACCGTCTCATGGGGCCGGACACTCAGGGTCAGGGGAAAATCCAATATATATCTGGTGATATCTCGGGTGCTATTAGAGATAGCGCAATAAACCAAAGTGAATTATCTGAAGGAGGCCCTGGCGCATGCATCTGTGCAGCGGGAACGACCTCGGACCACAAGGGGCCGAGGAAACCACCGTCTCATGGGGCCGGACATTCAGGTTCTGGGAAAAATCCAATATATATCTGGTGATATCTCGGGTGCTATTACAGATAGCGCAATAAATCAAAGTGCATTGTCTGTAGGAGGCCCTGGGGCATCAATCTGGCCAGCGGGAACGACCTCGGACCACCAGGGGCCGAGAAAACCACCGCCTCATGGGGCCGGACACTCATGGTCAGGGAAAAATCCAATATATATCTGGTGATATCTCGGGTGCTATTACAGATAGCCCAATAAATCAATGTGCATTTTCTGTAGGAGGCCCTGGCGCATGAATTTGTGCAGCGGGAACGACCTCGGACCACCAGGGGCCGAGAAAACCACAGTCTCATGGGGCCGGACACTCAGGGTCTGGGGAAAATTCAATATATATCTGTTGATATCTCGGGTGCTATTAGAGATAGCGCAATAAACCAGAGTGCATTATCTGCAGGAGGCTCTGGCGCATGAATCTGTGCAGCGGGAACGACCTCGGACCACCAGGGGCCGAGAAAACCACCGCCTCATGGGGCCGGACACTCAGGGTCAGGGAAAAATCCAATATATATCTGGTGATATCTCGGGTGCTATTACAGATAGCCCAATAAATCAAAGTCCATTGTCTGTAGGAGGCCCTGGCGCATGAAACTGGGCAGCGGGAACGTCCTCGGACCACCAGGGGCCGAGAAAACCACCGACACATGGCGCCGGACACTCAGGGTCAGGGGAAAATCCAATATATATCTGGTGATATCTCGGGTGCTATTAGAGATAGCGCAATAAACCAAAGTGAATTATCTGAAGGAGGCCCTGGCGCATGCATCTGTGCAGCGGGAACGACCTCGGACCACAAGGGGCCGAGAAAACCACCGTCTCATGGCGCCGGACACTCAGGGTCAGGAAAAAATCCAATATATATCTGGTGATATCTCGGGTGCTATTAGAGATAGCGCAATAAATCAAAGTGCATTGTCTGTAGGAGGCCCTGGCGCATGAATCTGGACAGCGGGAACGACCTCGGACCACCAGGGGCCGAGAAAATCACCGTCTCATGGAGCCGGACACTCAGGGTCAGGGAGAAATCCAATATATATCTGGTGATATGTCGGGTGCTATTACAGATAGCGCAATAAATCAAAGTGCATTGTCTGTAGGAGGCCCAGGCGAATGAATCTGTGCAGCGGGAACGACCTCGGACCACCAGGGGCCGAGAAAACCACCGTCTCATGGCGCCGGACACTCAGGGTCAGGAAAAAATCCAATATATATCTGGTGATATCTCGGGTGCTATTAGAGATAGCGCAATAAATCAAAGTGCATTGTCTGTAGGAGGCCCAGGCGCATGAATCTGGCCAGCGGGAACGACCTCGAACCACCAGGGGCCGAGAAAACCACAGTCTCATGGGCCCGGACACTCAGGGTCAGGGGAAAATCCAATATATATCTGGTGATATCTCGGGTGCTATTACAGATAGCGCAATAAATCAAAGTGCATTGTCTGTAGGAGGCCCTGGCGCATGAATCTGGACAGCGGGAACGACCTCGGACCACCAGGGGCCGAGGAAACCACCGTCTCATGGGCCCGGACACTCAGGGTCATGGAAAAATTCAATATATATCTGGTGATATCTCGGGTGCTATTACAGATAGCGCAATAAATCATAGTCCATTGTCTGTAGGAGGCCCTGGGGCATGAATCTGGCCAGCGGGAACGACCTCGGACCACCAGGGGCCGAGAAAACCACCGTCTCAGGGGGCCGGACACTCAGGGTCAGGGGAAAAGCCAATATATATCTGGTGATATCTTGGGTGCTATTACAGATAGCGCAATAAACCAAAGTGAATTATCTGCAGGAGGCCCTGGCGCATGCATCTGTACAGCGGGAACGACCTCGGACCACCAGGGGCCGAGAAAACCACCGCCTCATGGGGCCGGACACTCAGGGTCAGGGGAAAATCCAATATATATCAGGTGATATCTCGGGTGCCATTAGAGATAGCGCAATAAACCAACGTGAATTATCTGCAGGAGGCCCTGGCGCATGCATCTGTGCAGCGGAAACGACATCAGACCACCAGGGGCCGAGAAAACCACCGTCTCATGGGGCCGGACACTCAGGGTCAGGGGAAAATCCAATATATATCAGGTGATATCTCGGGTGCCATTAGAGATAGCGCAATAAACCAAAGTGAGTTATCTGCAGGAGGCCCTGGCGCATGCATCTGTGCAGCGGGAACGACCTCGGACCACCAGGGGCCGAGAAAACCGCAGTCTCACGGGGCCGGACACTCAGGGTCAGGGGAAAATCCAATATATATCTGGTGATATCTCGGGTGCCATTAGAGATAGCGCAATAAACCAAAGTGAGTTATCTGCAGGAGGCCCTGGCGCATGCATCTGTGCAGCGGGAACGACGTCGGACCACCAGGGGCCGAGAAAACAACCGTCTCATGGGGCCGGACACTCAGGGTCAGGGGAAAATACAATATATATCTGGTGATATCTCAGGTGCTATTACAGATAGCGCAATAAATCAAAGTCCATTGTCTGTAGGAGGCCCTGGCGCATGAATCAGTGCAGCGGGAACGACCTCGGACCACCAGGGGCCGAGAAAACCACCGTCAAATGGAGCCGGACACGCAGGGTCATGTAAAAATCCAATATATATCTGGTGATATCTCGGGTGCTATTACCGATAGCGCAATGAATCAAAGTGCATTGTCTGTAGGAGGCTCTGGCGCATGAATCTGTGCAGCGGGAACGACCTCGGACCACCATGGGCCGAGAAAACCGCAGTCTCATGGGGCCGGACACTCAGGGTCATGGAAAAATCCAATATATATCTGGTGATATCTCGGGTGCTATTACAGATAGCGCAATAAATCAAAGTGCATTGTCTGTAGGAGGCCCAGGCGCATGAATCTGTGCAGCGGGAACGACCTCGCACCACCAGGGGCCGAGGAAACCACCGTCTCATGGGGCCGGACACTCAGGGTCATGGAAAAATCCAATATATATATCTGGTGATATCTCGGGTGCTATTACAGATAGCGCAATAAATCAATGTGCATTTTCTGTAGGAGGCCCTGGCGCATGAATCTGTGCCGCGGAAACGACGTGGGACCACCAGGGGCCGAGAAAACCACCGACACATGAGGCTGGACACGCAAGGTCATGTAAAAATCCAGAATATATCTGGTTATATCTCGGGTGCTATTATAGATAGCCCAATAAATCAAAGTGCATTGTCTGCAGGAGGCCCTGTCGCATGAATCGGTGCAGCGGGATCTACCTCGGACCACCAGGGACCCCGAAAATCACCGACACATGGGGCCGGACTGTCAAGGTCAGGGTAAAATCCAATATATATCTGGTGATATCTCGGGTGCTATTAGAGATAGCGCAATAAATCAAAGTGCATTGTCCGTATGAGACCCTTGCGCATGAATCTGTGCAGCGGGAACGACCTCGGTCCACCAGGGACCGAGAAAACCACCGACTCATGGGGCCGGATACTAAGGGTCAGTGTAAAATCCAATATATATCTGGTGATATCTCGGCTGCTATTAGAGATAGCGCAATAAATCAAAGTGCATTATCTGTAGGAGGCCCTGGCGCATGAATCTGTGCAGCGGGAACGACCTCGGACCACCAGGGGCCGAGAAAACCACCGTCCCATGGGGCCGGACTGTCAGGGTCAGGGAAAAATCCATTATATATCTGGTGATATCTCGGGTGCTATTAGAGATAGCGCAATAAACCAAAGTGAATTATCTGTAGGAGGCCCTGGCGCATGAATCTGTGCAGCAGGAACGACCTCGGACCACCAGGGGCCGAGGAAACCACCGTCTCATGGGGCCGGACACTCAGGGTCGGGGAAAAATCCAATATATATCTGGTGATATCTCGGGTGCTATTAGAGGTAGCGCGATAAATCCAAGTGCATTGTCTGCGGGAGGCCCTGGCGCATGAATCTGTGCTGCGGCAACGACCTCGGTCCACCAGTAGCCGAGAAAACCACCGTTTCATGGGGCCGGACTGTCAGGGTCAGGGAAAAATCCATTATATATCTGGTGATATCTCGGGTGCTATTACAGATAGCGCGATAAATCACAGTGAATTATCTGCACGAGGCCCTTGCGCATGAATCTGTGCAGCGGGAACGACGTCGGACCACCAGGGGCCGAGAAAACCACCGACACATGAGGCCGGACACCCAAGGTCATGTAAAAATCCAGAATATATCTGGTGATATCTCGGGTGCTATTAGAGATAGCGCAATAAATCAAAGTGCATTGTCCGTATGAGACCCTTGCGCATGAATCTGTGCAGCGGGTACGATCTCGGACCACCAGGGACCGAGAAAACCACCGACTCATGGGGCCGGATACTAAGGGGCAGGGAAAAATCCATTATATATCTGGTGATATCTCGGGTGCTATTAGAGATAGCGCAATAAATTAAAGTGCATTGCCTGCAAGAGGCACTGGCGAATGAATCTGTGCAGCAGGAACTACCTCGGACCACCACGGGCCGAGAAAATTACAGATATTCGGAATCCGTCACCCAAGGTCATGTGATAATCCAGCATATATCTGGTGATATCTCGGGTGCTATTAGAGATAGCGCAATAACTCAAAGTGCATTGTCTGTAGGAGGCACTGGCGAATGAATCTGTGCAGCGGCAACGACCTCGGACCACCAGGGGCCGAGAAAACCACCGTCTCATGGGGCCGGACACTCAGGGTCGGGGAAAAATCCAATATATATCTGGTGATATCTCGGGTGCTATTAGAGATAGCGCAATAAACCAAAGTGAATTGTCTGCAAGAGGCCCTGGCGCATGCATCTGTGCAGCGGGAACGACCTCGGACCACCAGGGGCCGAGAAAACCACCGTCCCATGGGGCCGGACACTCAGGGTCGGGGAAAAATCCAGTTTATATCTGATGATGTCTCGGGTGCTATTAGAGATAGCGCAATAAACCAAAGAGAATTGTCTGCAAGAGGCCCTGGCGCATGCATCTGTGCAGCGGGAACGACCTCGGACCACGAGGGGCAGAGAAAACCACCGTCTCATGGGGCCGGACGCTCAGGGTCGGGGAAAAATCCAATATATATCTGGTGATATCTCGGGTGCTATTAGAGATAGCGCAATAAACCAAAGTGAATTATCTGTAGGAGGCGCTGGCGCATGAATCTGTGCAGCAGGAACGACCTCGGTCCACCAGGAGCCGAGAAAACCACCGTTTCATGGGGCCGGACTGTCAGGGTCAGGAAAAAATCCATTATATATCTGGTGATATCTCGGGTGCTATTACAGATAGCGCGATAAATCACAGTGAATTATCTGCACGAGGCACTTGCGCATGAATCTGTGCAGCGGGAACGACGTCGGACCACCAGGGGCCGAGAAAACCACCGTCTCATGGGGCCGGACACTCAGGGTCAGGGAAAAATCCAATATATATCTGGTGATATCTCGGGTGCTATTACAGATAGCGCAATAAATCAAAGTGCATTGTCTGTAGGAGGCCCTGGCGCATGAATCTGTGCAGCGGGATCGACCTCGGACCACCAGGGGCCGAGAAAATCACCGTCTCATGGGGCCGGACACTCAGGGTCAGGGAAAAATCCAATATATATCTGGTGATATCTCGGGTGCTATTACAGATAGCGCAATAAATCAAAGTGCATTGTCTGTAGGAGACCCTGTCGCATGAATCTGTGCAGCGGGATCGACCTCGGACCACCAGGGGCCGAGAAAACTACCGTCTCATGGTGCCGGACACTCATTGTCAGGGGAAAATCCAATATATATATGGTCATATCTCGGGTGCTATTACAGATAGCACAATAAATCAAATTGCATTGTCTGTAGGAGGCCCTGGTGCATGAATCTGTGCAGCGGGCACGACCTCGGACGACCAGGGGCCGAGAAAACCACCGACTCATGGGGCCGGATACTAAGGGGCAGGGAAAAATCCAATATATATCTGGTGATACCTCGGGTGCTATTAGAGATAGCGCAATAAATCAAAGTGCATTGCCTGTAGGAGGCACTGGCGAATGAATCTGTGCAGCAGGAACGACCTCGGACCACCAGGGGCCGAGAAAATTACAGATATTCGGAATCCGTCACCCAAGGTCATGTGATAATCCAGCATATATCTGGTGATATCTCGTGTGCTATTACAGATAGCGCAATAAACCAAAGTGCATTGTCTGTAGGAGGCCCTGGCGCATGAATCTGGGCAGCAGGAACGACCCCGGATCACCAGGGGCCGAGAAAACCACCGTCTCATGGGGCCGGGCACTCAGGGTCAGGGAAAAATTCAATATATATCTGGTGATATCTCGGGTGCTATTACAGATAGCGCAATAAATCAATGTGGATTGTCTGTAGGAATCCCTGGCGCATGAATCTGTGCAGCGGGAACGACCTCGGACTACCAGAGGCCGAGAAAACCACAGTCTCATGGGGCCGGACACTCTTGGTCAAGGTAAAATCCAATATATATCTGGTGATATCTCGGGTGCTATTAAAGATAGCGCAATAAATCAAAGTGCATTGTCTGCAGGAGGCCCTGGCGCATGAATCTGTGCAGCGGGATCGACCTCGGACCACCAGGGGGCGAGAAAATCACCGTCTCATGGGGCCGGACTGTTAGGGTCAAGGAAAAATCCAATATATATCTGGTGATATCTCGGGTGCTATTAGAGATAGCACAATAAACCAAAGTGAATTATCTATAGGAGGCCCTGGCGCATGAATCTGTGCAGCGGGAACGACCTCGGACCACCAGGGTCCGAGAAAACGACCGTCTCATGGGGTCGGACACTCAAGGTCAGGGAAAAATCCAATATATATCCGGTGATATTTCGGGTGCTATTACAGATAGCGCAATAAATCAAAGTACATTGTCTGTAGGAGGCCCTGGGGCATGAATCTGTGCAGCGGGAACGACGTCGGACCACCAGGGGCCGAGAAAACTACCGTCTCCTGGGGCCGGACACTCAGGGTCAGGGGAAAATCCAATATATATCTGGTGATATCTCGGGTGCTATTACAGATAGCGCAATAAATCAAAGTGCATTGTCTGTAGGAGGCCCTGGAGCGTGAATCTGTGCAGCGGGATCGACCTAGGACCACCAGGGGCCGGGAAAACAACCGTCTCATGGGGTCGGACACTCAGGTTCGGCGAAAAATCCCATATACATCTGGTGATATCTCGGGTGCTATTACAGATAGCTCAATAAATCAAAGTGCATTGTCTGCAGGAGGCCCTGGCGCATGAATCTGTGCAGCGGGATCGACCTCGGACCACCAGGCTCCGAGAAAATCACCGTCTCATGGGCTCGGACTGTCAGGGTCAGGGAAAAATCCAATATATATCTGGTGATATCTCGGGTCCTATTAGAGATAGCGCAATAAATCAAAGTGCATTGTCTGCAGGAGGCCCTGGCGCATGAATCTGTGCAGCGGGATCGACCTCGGACCACCAGGGGCCGAGAAAATCACCGTCTCATGGGGCCGGACTGTTAGGGTCAGGGAAAAATCCAATATACATCTGGTGATATCTCGGGCGCTATTAGAGATAGCTCAATAAATCAAAGTGCATTGTCTGCAGGAGGCCCTGGCGCATGAATCTGTGCAGCGGGATCGACCTCGGACCACCAGGCTCCGAGAAAATCACCGTCTCATGGGCTCGGACTGTCAGGGTCAGGGAAAAATCCAATATATATCTGGTGATATCTCGGGTCCTATTAGAGATAGCGCAATAAATCAAAGTGCATTGTCTGCAGGAGGCCCTGGCGCATGAATCTGTGCAGCGGGATCGACCTCGGACCACCAGGGGCCGAGAAAATCACCGTCTCATGGGGCCGGACTGTTAGGGTCAGGGAAAAATCCAATATATATCTGGTGATATCTCGGGCGCTATTAGAGATAGCACAATAAACCAAAGTGAATTATCTATAGGAGGCCCTGTCGCATGAATCTGTGCAGCGGGTACGACCTCGGACCACCAGGGGCCGAGAAAACGACCGTCTCATGGGGTCTGACACTCAGGGTCAGGGAAAAATCCAATATATATCTGGTGATATTTCGGGTGCTATTACAGATAGCGCAATAAATCAAAGTGCATTGTCTGTAGGAGGCCCTGGCGCATGAATCTGTGCAGCGGGAACGCCCTCGGACCACCAGGGGCCGAGAAAACCACAGTCTCATGGGGTCGGACTCTCAGGGTCAGGGAAAAATCCAATATAAATCTGGTGACATCTCGGGTGCTATTACAGATAGCGCAATAAATCAAAGTGCATTGTCTGTAGGAGGCCCTGGCGCATGAATCTGTGCAGCGTGATCGACCTCTGACCACCTGGGTCCGAGAAAATCACCGTCTCATGGGGTCGGACTGTCAGGGTCAGGGAAAAGTCCAATATATATCTGGTGATATCTCGGGTGCTATTAGAGATAGCGCAATAAATCAAAGTGCATTGTCTGTAGGAGGCACTGGCGTATGAATCTGTGCAGCAGGAACTACCTCGGACCACCAGGGGCCGAGAAAATCACAGATATTCGGAATCCGTCACCCAAGATCATGTAAAAATCCAGCATATATCTTTTGATATCTCGGGTGCTATTACAGATCGCGCAATAAACCAAAGTGAATTGCCTGCGGGAAGCCTTGGCGCATGAATCTGTTCAGCCGGATCGACCTCGGACCACGAGGGACCGAGAAAACCATCGCCACATGGGGCCGGACACTCATTGTCAGGGGAAAATCCAATATATATATGGTGATATCTCGGGTGCTATTACAGATACCACAATAAATCAAAGTGCATTGTCTGTAGGAGGCCCTGGCGCATGAATCTGTGCAGCGGGATCGACCTCGGACCACCAGGGTCCAAGAAAATCACCGTCACATGGGGTCGGACTGTCAGGGTCAGGGAATAATCCAATATATATCTGGTGATATCTCGGGTGCTATTAGAGATAGCGCAATAAATCAAAGTGCATTGTCTGTAGGAGGCACTGGCGAATGAATCTGTGCAGCAGGAACTACCTCGGACCACCAGGGGCCGAGAAAACCACCGTCTCATGGTGTCGGAGACTCAGGGTCATGGAAAAATCCAAAATATATCTGGTGATATCTCGGGTGCTATTACAGTTAGCGCAATAAAGCAATGTGCACTGTCTGTAGGAGGCCCTGGCGCATGAATCTGTGCAGCGGGATCGACCTCGGACCACCAGGGGCCGAGAAAATCACCGTCTCATGGGGCCGGACTGTCAGGGTCAGGGAAAAATCCGATATATATCTGGTGATATTTCGGGTGCTATTAGAGATAGCGCAATAAATCAAAGTGAATTATCTGCATGGGGAACTGGCGCATGAATCTGTGCAGCGGGATCGACCTCGGATCACCAGGGGCCGAGAAAACCACCGTCTCATGGGGTCGGACACTCAGGGTCGGGGAAAAATCCCATATACATCTGGTGATATCTCGGGTGCTATTACAGATAGCGCAATAAATCAAAGTGCATTGTCTGTAGGAAGCCCTGGAGCGTGAATCTGTGCAGCGGGATCGACCTCGGACCACCATGGGCCGAGAAAGTCACCGTCTCATGAGGCCGGACTGTCAGGGTCAGGGAAAAATCCTATATATATCTGGTGATATCTCGGGTGCTATTAGAGATAGCGCAATAAATCAAAGTGAATTATCTGCATGGGGCCCTGGCGCATGAATCTGTGGAGCGGGATGTACCTGAGACCACGAGGGACCGAGAAAACCATCGACACATGGGGCCGGACTGTCAGGTTCAGGGAAAAATCCAATATATATCTGGTGATATCTCGGGTGCTATTAGAGATAGCGCAATAAATCAAAGTGCATTGTCTGTAGGAGGCACTGGCGAATGAATCTGTGCAGCAGGAACTACCTCGGACCACCAGGGGTCGAGAAAATTACAGATATTCGGAATACGTCACCCAAGGTCATGTAAAAATCCAGCATATATCTTTTGATATCTCGGGTGCTATTACAGATCGCGCAATAAACCAAAGTGAATTGCCTGCAGGAAGCCTTGGCGCATGAATCTGTTCAGCCGGATCGACCTCGGACCACGAGGGACCGAGAAAACCATCGACACATCGGGCCGGACTGTCAGGGTCGGGGAAAAATTCAATATATATCTGGTGATATCTCGTGTGCTATTACAGATAGCGCAATAAATCAAAGTGCATTGTCTGTAGGAGGCCCTGGAGCGTCAATCTGTGCAGCGGGATCGACCTAGGACCACCAGGGGCCGAGAAAACCACCGTGTCGTGGGGTCGGACACTCAGGGTCGGGGAAAAATCCCATATACATCTGGTGATATCTCGGGTGCTATTACAGATAGCGCAATAAATCAAAGTGCATTGTCTGTAGGAGGCCCTGGCGCATTAATCTGTGCAGCGGGATCGACCTCGGAGCACCAGGGGCCGAGAAAACCACCGTCTCATGGGGTCGGACACTCAGGGTCAGGGAAAAATCCAATATATATCTGGTGATATCTCGGGTGCTATTAGGGATAGAGAAATAAACCAAAGTGAATTATCTGCAGGAGGCCCTGGCGCATGAATCTGTTCAGCGGGAACGACCTCGGACCACCAGGGGCCGAGAAAGTCACCGTCTCATGGGGCCGGACTGTCAGGGTCAGGGAAAAATCCAATATATATCTGGTGATATCTCGGGTGCTATTAGTAATAGCGCAATAAATCAAAGTGAATTATCTGCAGGGGGCGCTGGCGCATGAATCTGTGCACCGGGATCGACCTCGACCCACCAGGGGCCGAGAAAACCACCGTATCATGGGGCCGGACACTCAGGGTCAGGGGAAAATCCAATATATATCTGGTGATATCTCGGGTGCTATTAGAGATAGCGCAATAAACCAAAGTGAATTATCTGCAGGAGGCCCTGGCGCATGAATCTGTGCAGCGGGACCGACCTCGGACCACCAGGGGCCGAGAAAACCACAGTCTCATGGGGCCGGACACTCAGGGTCAGGGGAAAATCCAATATATATCTGGTGTTATTTCGGGTGCTATTAGAGATAGCGCAATAAATCAAAGTGCATTGTCTGTAGGAGGCCCTGGCGCATGAATCTGTGCAGCGGGAACGACCTCGGACCATCAGGGGCCGAGAAAACCACAGTCTCATGGGGCCGGACACTCAGGGTCAGGGGAAAATCCAATATATATCTGGTGTTATTTCGGGTGCTATTAGAGATAGCGCAATAAATCAAAGTGCATTGTCTATAGGAGGCCCTGCCGCATGAATCTGTGCAGCGGGAACGACCTCGGTCCACCTGGGGCCGGGAAAACCACAGTCTCATGGGGCCGGACACTCAGGGTCAGGGGAAAATTCAATATATATCTGGTGATATCTCGGGTGCTATTAGAGATAGCGCAATAAATCAAAGTGCATTGTCTGTAGGAGGCCCTGGCGCATGAATCTGGGCAGCGGGAACGACGTCGGACCACCAGGGGACGAGAAAATCACCGTCTCATGGAGCCGGACACTCAGGGTCAGGGAAAAATCCAATATATATCTGGTGATATCTCGGGTGCTATTACAGATAGCGCAATAAATCAAAGTGCATTGTCTGTAGGAGGCCCTGGCGCATGAATCTGTGCAGCGGGAACGACCTCGGACCATCAGGGGCCGAAAAAACCACAGTCTCATGGGGCCGGACACCCAGGGTCAGGGAAAAATCCAATATATATCTGGTGATATCTCGGGTGCTATTACAGATAGCGCAATAAACCAAAGTGAATTATCTGCAGGAGGCCCTGGCGCATGAATCTGTGCAGCGGGAACGACCTCGGACCACCAGGGGCCGAGAAAACGACGGTCTCATGGGGCCGGACACTCAGGGTCAGGGGAAAATCCAATATATATCTGGTGATATCTTGGGTGCTATTACAGATAGCGCAATAAATCAAAGTGCATTGTCTGTAGGAGGCCCTGGCGCATGAATCTGTGCAGCGGGAACGACCTCGGACCACCAGGGGCCGAGAAAACTACCGCCTCATGGGGCCGGACACTCAGGGTCAGTGAAAAATCCAATATATATCTGGTGATATCTCGGCTGCTATTACAGATAGCGCAATAAATCAAAGTGCATTGTCTGTAGGAGGCCCTGGCGCATGAATCTGTGCAGCGGGAACGACCTCGGACCACCAGGGGCGAGACAACCACCTTCTCATGGGGCCGGACACTCAGGGTCAGGGAAAAATCCAATATATATCTGGTGATATCTCGGGTGCTATTACAGATAGCGCAATAAATCAAAGTGCATTACCTGTAGGAGGCCCTGGCGCATGAATCTGTGCAGCCGGAACGTCCACGGACCTCCAGGGGCCGAGACAACGACCGTCTCATGGGGCCGGACACTCAGGGACAGGGTAAAATCCAATATATATCTGGTGATATCTCGGGTGCTATTAGAGATAGCGCAATAAACCAAAGTGAATTATCTGCTGGAGGCCCTGGCGCATGAATCTGTGCAGCGGGAACGTCCACGGACCTCCAGGGGCCGAGACAACGACCGTCTCATGGGGCCGGACACTCAGGGTCAGGGTAAAATCCAATATATATCTGGTGATATCTCGGGTGCTATTAGAGATAGCGCAATAAATCAAAGTGCATTGTCTGTAGGAGGCCCTGGCGCATGAATCTGTGCAGCGGGATCGACCTCGGACCACCATGGGCCGAGAAAGTCACCGTCTCATGGGGCCGGACTGTCAGGGTCAGGGAAAAATCCTATATATATCTGGTGATATCTCGGGTGCTATTAGAGATAGCGCAAAAAATCAAAGTGAATTATCTGCAGGGTGCCCTGGCGCATGAATCTGTGCAGCGGGAACGACCTGGGACCACCAAGGGCCGAGAAAACTACCATCTCATGGTGTTCGACACTCAGGGTCAGGGAAAAATCCAATATATATCTGGTGATATCTCGGGTGCTATTACAGATCGCGCACTAAACCAAAGTGAATTATCTGCGGGGGGCCCTGGCGCATGAATCTGTGCAGCGGGAACGACCTCGGACCACCAGGGGCTGAGAAAACCACCGTCTCATGGGGTCGGAGACTCAGGGTCAGGGAAAAATCCCATATACATCTGGTGATATCTCGGGTGCTATTACAGATAGCGCAATAAATCAAAGTGAATTATCTGCATGGGGCCCTGGCGCATGAATCTCTGCAGCGGGGTCTACCTCGGACCACCAGGGGCCGAGAAAACCACCGAGACATGGGGCCGGACACTCAGGGTCGGGGAAAAATTCAATATATATCTGGTGATATCTCGTGTGCTATTACAGATAGCGCAATAAATCAAAGTGCATTGTCTGTAGGAGGCCCTGGAGCGTCAATCTGTGCAGCGGGATCGACCTCGGAGCACCAGGGGCCGAGAAAACCACCGTCTCATGGGGCCGGACTGTCAGGGTCAGGGAAAAATCCAATATATATCTGGTGATATCTCGGGTGCTATTAGAGATAGCGGAATAAATCAAAGTGCATTGTCTGTAGGAGGCACTGGCGAATGAATCTGTGCAGCAGGAACGACCTCGGACCACCAGGCGCTGAGAAAATTACCGTCTCATGGGGCCGGACACTCAGGGTCATGGAAAAATCCAATATATATCTGGTGATATCTCGGCTGATATTAAAGATAGCGCAATAAACCAAAGTGCATTGTCTGCAGGAGGTCCTGGCGCATGAGTCTGTGCAGCGGGAACGACCTCGGACCACCAGGGGCCGAGAAAACTACCGTCTCATGGGGCCGGACTGTCAGGGTCAGGGAAAAATCCAATATATATATGGTGATATCTCGGGTGCTATTAGAGGTAGCGCAATAAATCAAAGTCCATTGTCTGTACGAGGCACTGGCGTATGAATCTGTGCAGCAGGAACTACCTCGGACCACCAGGGGCCGAGAAAATTACAGATATTCGGAATCCGTCACACAAGGTCATGTAAAAATCCAGCATCTATCTGATGATATCTCGGGTGCTGTTACAGATAGCGCAATAAACCAAAGTGAATTGTCTGCAGGAAGCCCTGGCGCATGAAACTGTGCAGCGGGATCGACCTCGGACCACCAGGGGCCAAGAAAACCACCGTCTCATGGGGCCGGACACTCAGTGTCAGGGGAAAATCCAATATATATCTGGTGATATCTTGGGTGCTATTACAGATAGCGCAATAAAGCAAAGTGCATTGTCTGCAGGAGGCCCTAGCGCATGAATCTGTGCAGCGGGAACGACCTGGGACCACCAGTGGCCGAGAAAACTACCGTCTCATGGTGTTCGACACTCAGGGTCAGGGAAAAATCCAATATATATCTGGTGATATCTCGGGTGCTATTAGAGATAGCGCAATAAGCCAAAGGGAATTATCTGCAGGAGGTCCTGGCGCATGCATCTGTGCAGCGGGAACGACCTAGGACCACCAGGGGCCGAGAAAACCACCGTCTCATGGGGCCGGACACTCAGGGTAAGGGAAAAATCCAATATATATCTGGTGATGTCTCGGGTGCTATTAGAGATAGCGCAATAAACGAAAGTGAATTATCTGCAGGAGGCCCTGGCGCATGAATCTGTGCAGCGGGAACGACCTCGGACCACCAGGGGCCGAGAAAACCACCGTCCCGAGGGGCCGGACACTTAGGGTCAGTGAAAAATCCAATATATATCTGGTGATATCTCGGGTGCTATTACAGATAGCGCAATAAATCAAAGTGAATTATCTGCAGGAGGCCCTGGCGCATGAATCTGTGCAGCGGGAACGACCTCGGACCACCAAAGGCCTAGAAAACCACCGTCTCATGGGGCCGGAAACTCGGGGTCAGGGGAAAATCCAATATATATCTGGTGATATCTCGGGTGCTATTACAGATAGCGCAATAAACCGAAGTGCATTGTCTGCAGAAGGTCCTGGCGCATGAATCTGTGCAGCGGGAACGACCTAGGACCACCAGGGGCCGAGAAAACTACTGTCTCATGGGGCCGGACTGTCAGGGTCAGGGAAAAATCCAATATATATCTGGTGATATCTCGGGAGCTATTACAGATAGCGCAATAAATCAAAGTGCATTGTCTGTATGAGGCCATGGCGCATGAATCTGTGCAGCGGGATCGAATTCGGACCACCAGGGGCCGAGAAAATCACTTTCTCATGAGGCCGGACTGTCAGGGTCAGGGAAAGGTGCAATATATATCTGGTGATATCTCGGGTGCTATTAGAGATAGCGCAATAAATCAAAGTGCATTGTCTGCAGGAGGCCCTAGCGCATGAATCTGTGCAGCGGGAACGACCTGGGACCACCAGGGGCCGAGAAAACTACCGTCTCATGGTGTTCGACACTCAGGGTCAGGGAAAAATCCAATATATATCTGGTGACATCACGGGTGCTATTACAGATCGCGCACTAAACCAAAGTGAATTATCTGCGGGGGGCCCTGGCGCATGAATCTGTGCAGCGGGAACGACCTCGGACCACCAGGGGCCGAGAAAACCACCGAGACATGGGGCCGGACACTCAGGGTCGGGGAAAAATTCAATATATATCTGGTGATATCTCGGGTCCTCTTACAGATAGCGCACTAAACCAAAGTGAATTATCCGCAGGCGGCCCTGGCGCATGAATCTGTGCAGAGGGAACGACCTCGGACCACCAGGGGCCTAAAAAACCACCGTCTCATGGGACCGGAAACTGGGGGTCAGGGGAAAATCCAATATATATCTGGTGATATCTCGGGTGCTATTACAGATAGCGCAATAAACCGAAGTGCATTGTCTGCAGAAGGTCCTGGCGCATGAATCTGTGCAGCGGGAACGACCTCGGACCACCAGGGGCCGAGAAAACTACCGTCTCATGGGGCCGAACTGTCAGGGTCAGGGAAAAATCCAATATATATCTGGTGATATCTCGGGAGCTATTACAGATAGCGCAATAAATCAAAGTGCACTGTCTGTAGGAGGCCCTGGCGCATGAATCTGTGCAGCGGGATCGACCACGGACCACCAGGGGCGAGACAACCACCTTCTCATGGGGCTGGACACTCAGGGTCAGGGAAAAATCCAATATATATCTGGTGATATTTCGGGTGCTATTAGAGATAGCGCAATAAATCAAAGTGCATTGTCTGTAGGAGGCCCTGGCGCATGAATCTGTGCAGCGGGAACGACCTCGGAACACCAGGGACCGAGAAAACCACCGTCTCATGGGGCTGGACACTCAGGGTCAGTGAAAAATCCAATATATATGTGGTGATATCTCGGGTGCTATGACAGATAGCGCAATAAATCAAAGTGCATTGTCTGTAGGAGACCCTGGCGCATGAACCTGTGCAGCGGGAACGACCTCGGACCACCAGGGGCCGAGAAAACGACCGTCTCATGGGGCCTGACACTCAGGGTCAGGGGAAAATCCAATATATATCTGGTGATATCTCGGGTGCTATTAGAGATAGCGCAATAAACCAAAGTGAATTATCTGCAGGAGGCCCTGGCGCATGAATCTGTGCAGCGGGAACGACCTCGGACCACCAGGGGCCGAGAAAACCACAGTCTCATGGGGCCGGACACTCAGGGTCAGGGGAAAATCCAATATATATCTGGTGTTATTTCGGGTGCTATTAGAGATAGCGCAATAAATCAAAGTGCATTGTCTGTAGGAGGCCCTGGCGCATGAATCTGTGCAGCGGGAACGACCTCGGACCATCAGGGGCCGAAAAAACCACAGTCTCATGGGGCCGGACACCCAGGGTCAGGGAAAAATCCAATATATATCTGGTGATATCTCGGGTGCTATTACAGATAGCGCAATAAACCAAAGTGAATTATCTGCAGGAGGCCCTGGCGCATGAATCTGTGCAGCGGGAACGACCTCGGACCACCAGGGGCCGAGAAAACGACGGTCTCATGGGGCCGGACACTCAGGGTCAGGGGAAAATCCAATATATATCTGGTGATATCTTGGGTGCTATTACAGATAGCGCAATAAATCAAAGTGCATTGTCTGTAGGAGGCCCTGGCGCATGAATCTGTGCAGCGGGAACGACCTCGGACCACCAGGGGCCGAGAAAACTACCGCCTCATGGGGCCGGACACTCAGGGTCAGTGAAAAATCCAATATATATCTGGTGATATCTCGGCTGCTATTACAGATAGCGCAATAAATCAAAGTGCATTGTCTGTAGGAGGCCCTGGCGCATGAATCTGTGTAGCGGGAACGACCTCGGACCACCAGGGGCGAGACAACCACCTTCTCATGGGGCCGGACACTCAGGGTCAGGGAAAAATCCAATATATATCTGGTGATATCTCGGGTGCTATTACAGATAGCGCAATAAATCAAAGTGCATTACCTGTAGGAGGCCCTGGCGCATGAATCTGTGCAGCCGGAACGTCCACGGACCTCCAGGGGCCGAGACAACGACCGTCTCATGGGGCCGGACACTCAGGGTCAGGGTAAAATCCAATATATATCTGGTGATATCTCGGGTGCTATTAGAGATAGCGCAATAAACCAAAGTGAATTATCTGCTGGAGGCCCTGGCGCATGAATCTGTGCAGCGGGAACGTCCACGGACCTCCAGGGGCCGAGACAACGACCGTCTCATGGGGCCGGACACTCAGGGTCAGGGTAAAATCCAATATATATCTGGTGATATCTCGGGTGCTATTAGAGATAGCGCAATAAATCAAAGTGCATTGTCTGTAGGAGGCCCTGGCGCATGAATCTGTGCAGCGGGAACGACCTCGGACCACCAGGGGCCGAGAAAACTACTGTCTCATGGGGCCGGACTGTCAGGGTCAGGGAAAAATCCAATATATATCTGATGATATCTCGGGAGCTATTACAGATAGCGCAATAAATCAAAGTGCATTGTCTGTATGAGGCCATGGCGCATGAATCTGTGCAGCGGGATCGAATTCGGACCACCAGGGGCCGAGAAAATCACTTTCTCATGAGGCCGGACTGTCAGGGTCAGGGAAAGGTGCAATATATATCTGATGATATCTCGGGTGCTATTAGAGATAGCGCAATAAATCAAAGTGCATTGTCTGCAGGAGGCCCTAGCGCATGAATCTGTGCAGCGGGAACGACCTGGGACCACCAGGGGCCGAGAAAACTACCGTCTCATGGTGTTCGACACTCAGGGTCAGGGAAAAATCCAATATATATCTGGTGACATCACGGGTGCTATTACAGATCGCGCACTAAACCAAAGTGAATTATCTGCGGGGGGCCCTGGCGCATGAATCTGTGCAGCGGGAACGACCTCGGACCACCAGGGGCCGAGAAAACTACCGTCTCATTGGGCCGGACTGTCAGGGTCAGGGAAAAATCCAATGTATATCTGGTGATATCTCGGGAGCTATTACAGATAGCGCAATAAATCAAAGTGCATTGTCTGTAGGAGGCCCTGGCGCATGAATCTGTGCAGCGGGATCGACCACGGACCACCAGGGGCGAGACAACCACCTTCTCATGGGGCCGGACACTCAGGGTCAGGGAAAAAACCAATATATATCTGGTGATATTTCGGGTGCTATTAGAGATAGCGCAATAAATCAAAGTGCATTGTCTGTAGGAGGCCCTGGCGCATGAATCTGTGCAGCGGGAACGACCTCGGAACACCAGGGACCGAGAAAACCACCGTCTCATGGGGCTGGACACTCAGGGTCAGTGAAAAATCCAATATATATGTGGTGATATCTCGGGTGCTATGACAGATAGCGCAATAAATCAAAGTGCATTGTCTGTAGGAGACCCTGGCGCATGAACCTGTGCAGCGGGAACGACCTCGGACCACCAGGAGCCGAGGAAACGACCGCCTCATGGGGCCGGACACTCAGGGTCAGTGAAAAATCCAATATATATCTGCTGATATCTCGGGTGCTATTACAGATAGCGCAATAAATCAAAGTGCATTGTCTGTAGGAGGCCCTGGCGCATGAATCTGTGCAGCGGGAACGACCTCGGACGACCAGGGGCCGAGAAAACCACAGTCTCATGGGGCCGGACACTCAGGGTCAGGGGAAAATCCAATATATATCTTGTGATATCTCGGGTGCTATTAGAGATAGCGCAATAAACCAAAGTGAATTATCTGCAGGAGGCCCTGGCGCATGAATCTGTGCAGCGGGAACGACCTCGGACCACCAGGGGCCGAGAAAACCACAGTCTCATGGGGCCGGACACTCAGGGTCAGGGGAAAATCCAATATATATCTGGTGTTATTTCGGGTGCTATTAGAGATAGCGCAATAAATCAAAGTGCATTGTCTGTAGGAGGCCCTGGCGCATGAATCTGTGCAGCGGGAACGACCTCGGACCATCAGGGGCCGAAAAAACCACAGTCTCATGGGGCCGGACACCCAGGGTCAGGGTAAAATCCAATATATATCTGGTGATATCTCGGGTGCTATTACAGATAGCGCAATAAATCAAAGTGCATTGTCTGTAGGAGGCCCTGGCGCATGAATCTGTGCAGCGGGAACGACCTCGGACCACCAGGGGCCGAGAAAACCACCTTCTCATGGGGCCGGACACTCAGGGTCAGGGGAAAATCCAATATATATCTGGTGATATCTCGGGTGCTATTACAGATAGCGCAATAAACCAAAGTGAATTATCTGCAGGAGGCCCTGGCGCATGAATCTGTGCAGCGGGAACGACCTCGGACCACCAGGGGCCGAGAAAACGACCGTCTCATGGGGCCGGACACTCAGGGTCAGTGAAAAATCCAATATATATCTGCTGATATCTCGGGTGCTATTACAGATAGCGCAATAAATCAAAGTGCATTGTCTGTAGGAGGCCCTGGCGCATGAATCTGTGCAGCGGGAACGACCTCGGACCACCAGGGGCCGAGAAAACCAACGTCACATGGGGCCGGACACTCAGGGTCAGGGGAAAATCCAATATATATCTGGTGATATCTTGGGTGCTATTACAGATAGCGCAATAAATCAAAGTGCATTGTCTGTAGGAGGCCCTGGCGCATGAATCTGTGCAGCGGGAACGACCTCGGACCACCAGGGGCCGAGAAAACTACCGCCTCATGGGGCCGGACACTCAGGGTCAGTGAAAAATCCAATATATATCTGGTGATATCTCGGCTGCTATTACAGATAGCGCAATAAATCAAAGTGCATTGTCTGTAGGAGGCCCTGGCGCATGAATCTGTGCAGCGGGAACGACCTCGGACCACCAGGGGCGAGACAACAACCTTCTCATGGGGCCGGACACTCAGGGTCAGGGAAAAATCCAATATATATGTGGTGATATCTCGGGTGCTATGACAGATAGCGCAATAAATCAAAGTGCATTGTCTGTAGGAGACCCTGGCGCATGAACCTGTGCAGCGGGAACGACCTCGGACCACCAGGGGCCGAGAAAACGACCGTCTCATGGGGCCTGACACTCAGGGTCAGGGGAAAATCCAATATATATCTGGTGATATCTCGGGTGCTATTAGAGATAGCGCAATAAACCAAAGTGAATTATCTGCAGGAGGCCCTGGCGCATGAATCTGTGCAGCGGGAACGACCTCGGACCACCAGGGGCCGAGAAAACCGCAGTCTCATGGGGCCGGACACTCAGGGTCAGGGGAAAATCCAATATATATCTGGTGTTATTTCGGGTGCTATTAGAGATAGCGCAATAAATCAAAGTGCATTGTCTGTAGGAGGCCCTGGCGCATGAATCTGTGCAGCGGGAACGACCTCGGACCATCAGGGGCCGAAAAAACCACAGTCTCATGGGGCCGGACACCCAGGGTCAGGGAAAAATCCAATATATATCTGGTGATATCTCGGGTGCTATTACAGATAGCGCAATAAACCAAAGTGAATTATCTGCAGGAGGCCCTGGCGCATGAATCTGTGCAGCGGGAACGACCTCGGACCACCAGGGGCCGAGAAAACGACGGTCTCATGGGGCCGGACACTCAGGGTCAGGGGAAAATCCAATATATATCTGGTGATATCTTGGGTGCTATTACAGATAGCGCAATAAATCAAAGTGCATTGTCTGTAGGAGGCCCTGGCGCATGAATCTGTGCAGCGGGAACGACCTCGGACCACCAGGGGCCGAGAAAACTACCGCCTCATGGGGCCGGACACTCAGGGTCAGTGAAAAATCCAATATATATCTGGTGATATCTCGGCTGCTATTACAGATAGCGCAATTAATCAAAGTGCATTGTCTGTAGGAGGCCCTGGCGCATGAATCTGTGTAGCGGGAACGACCTCGGACCACCAGGGGCGAGACAACCACCTTCTCATGGGGCCGGACACTCAGGGTCAGGGAAAAATCCAATATATATCTGGTGATATCTCGGGTGCTATTACAGATAGCGCAATAAATCAAAGTGCATTACCTGTAGGAGGCCCTGGCGCATGAATCTGTGCAGCCGGAACGTCCACGGACCTCCAGGGGCCGAGACAACGACCGTCTCATGGGGCCGGACACTCAGGGTCAGGGTAAAATCCAATATATATCTGGTGATATCTCGGGTGCTATTAGAGATAGCGCAATAAACCAAAGTGAATTATCTGCTGGAGGCCCTGGCGCATGAATCTGTGCAGCGGGAACGTCCACGGACCTCCAGGGGCCGAGACAACGACCGTCTCATGGGGCCGGACACTCAGGGTCAGGGTAAAATCCAATATATATCTGGTGATATCTCGGGTGCTATTAGAGATAGCGCAATAAATCAAAGTGCATTGTCTGTAGGAGGCCCTGGCGCATGAATCTGTGCAGCGGGAACGACCTCGGACCACCAGGGGCCGAGAAAACTACTGTCTCATGGGGCCGGACTGTCAGGGTCAGGGAAAAATCCAATATATATCTGGTGATATCTCGGGAGCTATTACAGATAGCGCAATAAATCAAAGTGCATTGTCTGTATGAGGCCATGGCGCATGAATCTGTGCAGCGGGATCGAATTCGGACCACCAGGGGCCGAGAAAATCACTTTCTCATGAGGCCGGACTGTCAGGGTCAGGGAAAGGTGCAATATATATCTGATGATATCTCGGGTGCTATTAGAGATAGCGCAATAAATCAAAGTGCATTGTCTGCAGGAGGCCCTAGCGCATGAATCTGTGCAGCGGGAACGACCTGGGACCACCAGGGGCCGAGAAAACTACCGTCTCATGGTGTTCGACACTCAGGGTCAGGGAAAAATCCAATATATATCTGGTGACATCACGGGTGCTATTACAGATCGCGCACTAAACCAAAGTGAATTATCTGCGGGGGGCCCTGGCGCATGAATCTGTGCAGCGGGAACGACCTCGGACCACCAGGGGCCGAGAAAACTACCGTCTCATTGGGCCGGACTGTCAGGGTCAGGGAAAAATCCAATGTATATCTGGTGATATCTCGGGAGCTATTACAGATAGCGCAATAAATCAAAGTGCATTGTCTGTAGGAGGCCCTGGCGCATGAATCTGTGCAGCGGGATCGACCACGGACCACCAGGGGCGAGACAACCACCTTCTCATGGGGCCGGACACTCAGGGTCAGGGAAAAAACCAATATATATCTGGTGATATTTCGGGTGCTATTAGAGATAGCGCAATAAATCAAAGTGCATTGTCTGTAGGAGGCCCTGGCGCATGAATCTGTGCAGCGGGAACGACCTCGGAACACCAGGGACCGAGAAAACCACCGTCTCATGGGGCTGGACACTCAGGGTCAGTGAAAAATCCAATATATATGTGGTGATATCTCGGGTGCTATGACAGATAGCGCAATAAATCAAAGTGCATTGTCTGTAGGAGACCCTGGCGCATGAACCTGTGCAGCGGGAACGACCTCGGACCACCAGGAGCCGAGGAAACGACCGCCTCATGGGGCCGGACACTCAGGGTCAGTGAAAAATCCAATATATATCTGCAGATATCTCGGGTGCTATTACAGATAGCGCAATAAATCAAAGTGCATTGTCTGTAGGAGGCCCTGGCGCATGAATCTGTGCAGCGGGAACGACCTCGGACGACCAGGAGCCGAGAAAACCACAGTCTCATGGGGCCGGACACTCAGGGTCAGGGGAAAATCCAATATATATCTTGTGATATCTCGGGTGCTATTAGAGATAGCGCAATAAACCAAAGTGAATTATCTGCAGGAGGCCCTGGCGCATGAATCTGTGCAGCGGGAACGACCTCGGACCACCAGGGGCCGAGAAAACCACAGTCTCATGGGGCCGGACACTCAGGGTCAGGGGAAAATCCAATATATATCTGGTGTTATTTCGGGTGCTATTAGAGATAGCGCAATAAATCAAAGTGCATTGTCTGTAGGAGGCCCTGGCGCATGAATCTGTGCAGCGGGAACGACCTCGGACCATCAGGGGCCGAAAAAACCACAGTCTCATGGGGCCGGACACCCAGGGTCAGGGTAAAATCCAATATATATCTGGTGATATCTCGGGTGCTATTACAGATAGCGCAATAAATCAAAGTGCATTGTCTGTAGGAGGCCCTGGCGCATGAATCTGTGCAGCGGGAACGACCTCGGACCACCAGGGGCCGAGAAAACCACCTTCTCATGGGGCCGGACACTCAGGGTCAGGGGAAAATCCAATATATATCTGGTGATATCTCGGGTGCTATTACAGATAGCGCAATAAACCAAAGTGAATTATCTGCAGGAGGCCCTGGCGCATGAATCTGTGCAGCGGGAACGACCTCGGACCACCAGGGGCCGAGAAAACGACCGTCTCATGGGGCCGGACACTCAGGGTCAGTGAAAAATCCAATATATATCTGCTGATATCTCGGGTGCTATTACAGATAGCGCAATAAATCAAAGTGCATTGTCTGTAGGAGGCCCTGGCGCATGAATCTGTGCAGCGGGAACGACCTCGGACCACCAGGGGCCGAGAAAACCAACGTCACATGGGGCCGGACACTCAGGGTCAGGGGAAAATCCAATATATATCTGGTGATATCTTGGGTGCTATTACAGATAGCGCAATAAATCAAAGTGCATTGTCTGTAGGAGGCCCTGGCGCATGAATCTGTGCAGCGGGAACGACCTCGGACCACCAGGGGCCGAGAAAACTACCGCCTCATGGGGCCGGACACTCAGGGTCAGTGAAAAATCCAATATATATCTGGTGATATCTCGGCTGCTATTACAGATAGCGCAATAAATCAAAGTGCATTGTCTGTAGGAGGCCCTGGCGCATGAATCTGTGCAGCGGGAACGACCTCGGACCACCAGGGGCGAGACAACAACCTTCTCATTGGGCCGGACACTCAGGGTCAGGGAAAAATCCAATATATATCTGGTGATATCTCGGGTGCTATTACAGATAGCGCAATAAATCAGAGTGCATTACCTGTAGGAGGCCCTGGCGCATGAATCTGTGCAGCGGGAACGTCCACGGACCTCCAGGGGCCGAGACAACGACCGTCTCATGGGGCCGGACACTCAGGGTCAGGGTAAAATCCAATATATATCTGGTGATATCTCGGGTGCTATTAGAGATAGCGCAATAAACCAAAGTGAATTATCTGCTGGAGGCCCTGGAGCATGAATCTGTGCAGCGGGAACGTCCACGGACCTCCAGGGGCCGAGACAACGACCGTCTCATGGGGCCGGACACTCAGGGTCAGGGTAAAATCCAATATATATCTGGTGATATCTCGGGTGCTATTAGAGATAGCGCAATAAACCAAAGTGAATTATCTGCTGGAGGCCCTGGCGCATGAATCTGTGCAACGGGAACGACCTCGGACCACCAGGGGCCGAGAAAACCACAGTCTCATGGGGCCGGACACACAGGGTCAGGGTAAAACCCAATATATATCTGGTGATATCTCGGGTGCTATGACAGATAGCGCAATAAATCAAAGTGCATTGTCTGTAGGAGGCCCTGGCGCATGAATCTGTGCAGCGGGAACGACCTCGGACCACCAGGAGCCGAGGAAACGACCGCCTCATGGGGCCGGACACTCAGGGTCAGTGAAAAATCCAATATATATCTGGTGATATCTCGGCTGCTATTGCAGATAGCGCAATAAATCAAAGTGCATTGTCTGTAGGAGGCCCTGGCGCATGAATCTGTGCAGCGGGAACGACCGCGGAACACCAGGGACCGAGAAAACCACCGTCTCATGGGGCCGGATACTCAGGGTCAGTGAAAAATCCAATATATATATGTGGTGATATCTCGGGTGCTATTACAGATAGCGCAATAAATCAAAGTGAATTATCTGCAGTAGGCCCTGGCGCATGAATCTGTGCAGCGGGAACGACCTCGGACCACCAGGGGCCGAGAAAACTACCGTCTCATGGGGCCGGTCACTCAGGGTCAGTGAAAAATCCAATATACATCTGCTGATATCTCGGGTGCTATTAGAGATAGCGCAATAAACCAAAGTGAATTATCTGCAGGAGGCCATGGCGCATGAATCTGTGCAGCGGGAACGACCTCGGACCACCAGGGGCCGAGAAAACGACCGTCTCATGGGGCCGGACACTCAGGGTCAGTGAAAAATCCAATATATATCTGCTGATATCTCGGGTGCTATTATAGATAGCGCAATAAATCAAAGTGCATTGTCTGTAGGAGGCCCTGGCGCATGAATCTGTGCAGCGGGAACGACCTCGGACCACCAGGGGCCGAGAAAACCACAGTCTCATGGGGCCGGACACTCAGGGTCAGTGAAAAATCCAATATATATGTGGTGATATCTCGGTTGCTATTACAGATAGCGCAATAAATCAAAGTGAATTATCTGCAGTAGGCCCTGCCGCATGAATCTGTGCAGCGGGGACGACCTCGGACCACCAGGGGCCGAGAAAACTACCGTCTCATGGGGCCGGTCACTCAGGGTCAGTGAAAAATCCAATATATATCTGCTGATATCTCGGGTGCTATTAGAGATAGCGCAATAAACCAAAGTGAATTATCTGCAGGAGGCCCTGGCGCATGAATCTGTGCAGCGGGAACGACCTCGGACCACCAGGGGCCGAGAAAACGACCGTCTCATGGGGCCGGACACTCAGGGTCAGTGAAACATCCAATATATATCTGTTGTTATCTCGGGTGCTATTACAGATAGCGCAATAAATCAAAGTGCATTGTCTGTAGGAGGCCCTGGCGCATGAATCTGTGCAGCGGGAACGACCTCGGACCACCAGGGTCCGAGAAAACCACAGTCTCATGGGTCCGGACACTCAGGGTCAGTAAAAAATCCAATATATATGTGGTGATATCTCGGGTGCTATTACAGATAGCGCAATAAATCAAAGTGAATTATCTGCAGTAGGCCCTGGCGCATGAATCTGTGCAGCGGGAACGACCTCGGACCACCAGGGGCCGAGAAAACTACCGTCTCATGGGGCCGGTCACTCAGGGTCAGTGAAAAATCCAATATATATCTGCTGATATCTCGGGTGCTATTAGAGATAGCGCAATAAACCAAAGTGAATTATCTGCAGGAGGCCCTGGCGCATGAATCTGTGCAGCGGGAACGACCTCGGACAACCAGGGGCCGAGAAAACGACCGTCTCATGGGGCCGGACACTCAGGGTCAGTGAAACATCCAATATATATCTGCTGATATCTCGGGTGCTATTACAGATAGCGCAATAAATCAAAGTGCATTGTCTGTAGGAGGCCCTGGCGCATGAATCTGTGCAGCGGGAACGATCTCGGACCACCAGGGGCCGAGAAAACCACAGTCTCATGGGGCCGGTCACTCAGGGTCAGTGAAAAATCCAATATATATCTGCTGATATCTCGGGTGCTATTAGAGATAGCGCAATAAACCAAAGTGAATTATCTGCAGGAGGCCCTGGCGCATGAATCTGTGCAGCGGGAACGACCTCGGACCACCAGGGGCCGAAAAAACCACTGTCTCATGGGGCCGGACACTCAGGGTCAGGGTAAAATCCAATATATATCTGGCGATATCTCGGGTGCTATTACAGATAGCGCAATAAATCAAAGTGCATTGCCTGTAGGTGGTCCTGGCGCATGAATCTGTGCAGCGGGAACGACCTCGGACCACCAGGGGCCGAGAAAACCACCGTCTCATGGGGCCGGACACTCAGGGTCAGGGGAAAATCCAATATATATCTGGTGATATCTCGGGTGCTATTACAGATAGCGCAATAAATCAAAGTGCATTGTCTGTAGGAGGACCTGGCGCATGAATCTGTGCAGCGGGAACGACCTCGGACCACCAGGGGCCGAGAAAACGACCGTCTCATGGGGCCGGACACTCAGGGTCAGTGAAACATCCAATATATATCTGCTGATATCTCGGGTGCTATTACAGATAGCGCAATAAATCAAAGTGCATTGTCTGTAGGAGGCCCTGGCGCATGAATCTGTGCAGCGGGAACGACCTCGGACCACCAGGGGCCGAGAAAACCACAGTCTCATGGGGCCGGACACTCAGGGTCAGTGAAAAATCCAATATATATGTGGTGATATCTCGGGTGCTATTAGAGATAGCGCAATAAACCAAAGTGAATTATCTGCAGGAGGCCCTGGCGCATGAATCTGTGCAGCGGGAACGACCTCGGACCACCAGGGGCCGAAAAGCCACTGTCTCATGGGGCCGGACACTCAGGGTCAGGGTAAAATCCAATATATATCTGGCGATATCTCGGGTGCTATTACAGGTAGCGCAATAAATCAAAGTGCATTGTCTGTAGGAGGCCCTGGCGCATGAATCTGTGCAGCGGGAACGACCTCGGAACACCAGGGACCGAGAAAACCACCGTCTCATGGGGCCGGACACTCAGGTTCAGTGAAAAATCCAATATATATCTGGTGATATCTCGGGTGCTATTAGAGATAGCGCAATAAACCAAAGTGAATTATCAGCAGGTGGCCCTGGCGCATGAACCTGTGCAACGGGAACGACCTCGGACCACCAGGGGCCGAGAAAACCACAGTCTCATGGGGCCGGATACTCGGGGTCAGGGGAAAATCCAATATAGATCTGGTGATATCTCGGGTGCTATTACAGATAGCGCAATAAATCAAAGTGCATTGCCTGTAGGTGGTCCTGGCGCATGAATCTGTGCAGCGGGAACGACCTCGGACCACCAGGGGCCGAGAAAACTACCGCCTCATGGGGCCGGACACTCAGGGTCAGTGAAAAATCCAATATATATCTGGTGATATCTCGGCTGCTATTACAGATAGCGCAATAAATCAAAGTGCATTGTCTGTAGGAGGCCCTGGCGCATGAATCTGTGCAGCGAGAACGACCTCGGACCACCAGGGGCGAGACAACTACCTTCTCATGGGGCCGGACACTCAGGGTCAGGGAAAAATCCAATATATATCTGGTGATATCTCGGGTGCTATTACAGATAGCGCAATAAACCAAAGTGCATTGTCTGTAGGAGGACCTGGCGCATGAATCTGTGCAGGGGGAACGACCTCGGACGACCAGGGGCCGAGAAAACCACAGTCTCATGGGGCCGGACACTCAGGGTCAGGGTAAAATGCAATATATATCTGGTGATATCTCGGGTGCTATTACAGATAGCGCAATAAATCAAAGTGCATTGTCTGTAGGAGGCCCTGGCGCATGAATCTGTGCAGCGGGAACGACCTCGGACCACCAGGGGCCGAAAAAACCACAGTCTCATGGGGCCGGTCACTCAGGGTCAGGGGAAAATTCAATATATATCTGGTGATATCTCGGGTGCTATGACAGATAGCGCAATAAATCAAAGTGCATTGTCTGCAGGAGGCCCTGGCGCATGAATCTGTGCAGCGGGAACGACCTCGGACCACCAGGAGCCGAGGAAACGACCGCCTCATGGGGCCGGACACTCAGGGTCAGAGAAAAATCCAATATATATCTGGTGATATCTCGGCTGCTATTACAGATAGCGCAATAAATCAAAGTGCATTGTCTGTAGGAGGCCCTGGCGCATGAATCTGTGCAGCGGGAACGACCTCGGACCACCAGGGGCGAGACAACCACCTTCTCATGGGGCCGGACACTCAGGGTCAGGGAAAAATCCAATATATATCTGGTGATATCTCGGGTGCTATTACAGATAGCGCAATAAATCAAAGTGCATTGTCTGTAGGAGGCCCTGTCGCATGAATCTGTGCAGCGGGAACGACCTCGGACGACCAGGGGCCGAGAAAACCACAGTCTCATGGGGCCGGACACTCAGGGTCAGGGTAAAATGCAATATATATCTGGTGATATCTCGGGTGCTATTACAGATAGCGCAATAAATCAAAGTGCATTGTCTGTAGGAGGCCCTGGCGCATGAATCTGTGCAGCGGGAACGACCTCGGACCACCAGGGGCCGAAAAAACCACAGTCTCATGGGGCCGGTCACTCAGGGTCAGGGGAAAATCCAATATATATCTGGTGATATCTCGGGTGCTATTACAGATAGCGCAATAAATCAAAGTGTATTGTATGTAGGAGGCCCTGGCGCATGAATCTGTGCAACGGGAACGACCTCGGACCACCAGGGGCCGAGAAAACCACAGTCTCATGGGGCCGGACACTCAGGGTCAGGGGAAAATCCAATATATATCTGGTGATATCTCGGGTGCTATTAGAGATAGCGCAATAAACCAAAGTGAATTATCTGCAGGAGGCCATGGCGCATGAATCTGTGCAGCGGGAACGACCTCGGACCACCAGGGGCCGAGAAAACGACCGTCTCATGGGGCCGGACACTCAGGGTCAGTGAAAAATCCAATATATATCTGCTGATATCTCGGGTGCTATTATAGATAGCGCAATAAATCAAAGTGCATTGTCTGTAGGAGGCCCTGGCGCATGAATCTGTGCAGCGGGAACGACCTCGCACCACCAGGGGCCGAGAAAACCACAGTCTCATGGGGCCGGACACTCAGGGTCAGTGAAAAATCCAATATATATGTGGTGATATCTCGGGTGCTATTACAGATAGCGCAATAAATCAAAGTGAATTATCTGCAGTAGGCCCTGCCGCATGAATCTGTGCAGCGGGAACGACCTCGGACCACCAGGGGCCGAGAAAACTACCGTCTCATGGGGCCGGTCACTCAGGGTCAGTGAAAAATCCAATATATATCTGCTGATATCTCGGGTGCTATTAGAGATAGCGCTATAAACCAAAGTGAATTATCTGCAGGAGGCCCTGGCGCATGAATCTGTGCAGCGGGAAAGACCTCTGACCACCAGGGGCCGAGAAAACGACCGTCTCATGGGGCCGGACACTCAGGGTCAGTGAAACATCCAATATATATCTGCTGATATCTCGGGTGCTATTACAGATAGCACAATAAATCAAAGTGCATTGTCTGTAGGAGGCCCTGGCGCATGAATCTGTGCAGCGGGAACGACCTCGGACCACCAGGGGCCGAGAAAACCACAGTCTCATGGGGCCGGACACTCAGGGTCAGTGAAAAATCCAATATATATGTGGTGATATCTCGGGTGCTATTACAGATAGCGCAATAAATCAAAGTGAATTATCTGCAGTAGGCCCTGGCGCATGAATCTGTGCATCGGGAACGACCTCGGACCACCAGGGGCCGAGAAAACTACCGTCTCATGGGGCCGGTCACTCAGGGTCAGTGAAAAATCCAATATATATCTGCTGATATCTCGGGTGCTATTAGAGATAGCGCAATAAACCAAAGTGAATTATCTGCAGGAGGCCCTGGCGCATGAATCCTTGCAACGGGAACGACCTCGGACCACCAGGGGCCGAGAAAACCACAGTCTCATGGGGCCGGACACTCAGGGTCAGGGGAAAATCCAATATATATCTGGTGATATCTCGGGTGCTATTAGAGATAGCGCAATAAACCAAAGTGAATTATCTGCAGGAGGCCATGGCGCATGAATCTGTGCAGCGGGAACGACCTCGGACCACCAGGGGCCGAGAAAACGACCGTTTCATGGGGCCGGACACTCAGGGTCAGTGAAAAATCCAATATATATCTGCTGATATCTCGGGTGCTATTATAGATAGCGCAATAAATCAAAGTGCATTGTCTGTAGGAGGCCCTGGCGCATGAATCTGTGCAGCGGGAACGACCTCGCACCACCAGGGGCCGAGAAAACCACAGTCTCATGGGGCCGGACACTCAGGGTCAGTGAAAAATCCAATATATATGTGGTGATATCTCGGGTGCTATTACAGATAGCGCAATAAATCAAAGTGAATTATCTGCAGTAGGCCCTGCCGCATGAATCTGTGCAGCGGGAACGACCTCGGACCACCAGGGGCCGAGAAAACTACCGTCTCATGGGGCCGGTCACTCAGGGTCAGTGAAAAATCCAATATATATCTGCTGATATCTCGGGTGCTATTAGAGATAGCGCTATAAACCAAAGTGAATTATCTGCAGGAGGCCCTGGCGCATGAATCTGTGCAGCGGGAAAGACCTCGGACCACCAGGGGCCGAGAAAACGACCGTCTCATGGGGCCGGACACTCAGGGTCAGTGAAACATCCAATATATATCTGCTGATATCTCGGGTGCTATTACAGATAGCACAATAAATCAAAGTGCATTGTCTGTAGGAGGCCCTGGCGCATGAATCTGTGCAGCGGGAACGACCTCGGACCACCAGGGGCCGAGAAAACCACAGTCTCATGGGGCCGGACACTCAGGGTCAGTGAAAAATCCAATATATATGTGGTGATATCTCGGGTGCTATTACAGATAGCGCAATAAATCAAAGTGAATTATCTGCAGTAGGCCCTGGCGCATGAATCTGTGCATCGGGAACGACCTCGAACCACCAGGGGCCGAGAAAACTACCGTCTCATGGGGCCGGTCACTCAGGGTCAGTGAAAAATCCAATATATATCTGCTGATATCTCGGGTGCTATTAGAGATAGCGCAATAAACCAAAGTGAATTATCTGCAGGAGGCCCTGGCGCATGAATCCTTGCAGCGGGAACGACCTCGGACCACCAGGGACCGAGAAAACCACCGTCTCATGGGGCCGGACACTCAGGTTCAGTGAAAAATCCAATATATATATGGTGATATCTCGGGTGCTATTAGAGATAGCGCAATAAACCAAAGTGAATTATCAGCAGGTGGCCCTGGCGCATGAACCTGTGCAACGGGAACGACCTCGGACCACCAGGGGCCGAGAAAACCAGAGTCTCATGGGGCCGGACACTCGGGGTCAGGGGAAAATCCAATATAGATCTGGTGATATCTCGGGTGCTATTACAGATAGCGCAATAAATCAAAGTGCATTGCCTGTAGGTTGTCCTGGCGCATGAATCTGTGCAGCGGGAACGACCTCGGACCACCAGGGGCCGAGAAAACTACCGTCTCATGGGGCCGGTCACTCAGGGTCAGTGAAAAATCCAATATATATCTGCTGATATCTCGGGTGCTATTACAGATAGCGCAATAAACCAAAGTGAATTATCTGCAGGAGGCCCTGGCGCATGAATCTGTGCAGCGGGAACGACCTCGGACCACCAGGGGCCGAGAAAACGACCGTCTCATGGGGCCGGACACTCAGGGTCAGTGAAACATCCAATATATATCTGCTGATATCTCGGGTGCTATTACAGATAGCGCAATAAATCAAAGTGCATTGTCTGTAGGAGGCCCTGGCGCATGAATCTGTGCAGCGGGAACGATCTCGGACCACCAGGGGCCGAGAAAACCACAGTCTCATGGGGCCGGTCACTCAGGGTCAGTGAAAAATCCAATATATATCTGCTGATATCTCGGGTGCTATTAGAGATAGCGCAATAAACCAAAGTGAATTACCTGCAGGAGGCCCTGGCGCATGAATCTGTGCAGCGGGAACGACCTCGGACCACCAGGGGCCGAAAAAACCACTGTCTCATGGGGCCGGACACTCAGGGTCAGGGTAAAATCCAATATATATCTGGCGATATCTCGGGTGCTATTACAGATAGCGCAATAAATCAAAGTGCCTTGCCTGTAGGTGGTCCTGGCGCATGAATCTGTGCAGCGGGAACGACCTCGGACCACCAGGGGCCGAGAAAACGACAGTCTCATGGGGCCGGTCACTCAGGGTCAGTGAAAAATCCAATATATATCTGCTGATATCTCGGGTGCTATTAGAGATAGCGCAATAAACCAAAGTGAATTATCTGCAGGAGGCCCTGGCGCATGAATCTGTGCAGCGGGAACGACCTCGGACCACCAGGGGCCGAAAAAACCACTGTCTCATGGGGCCGGACACTCAGGGTCAGGGTAAAATCCAATATATATCTGGCGATATCTCGGGTGCTATTACAGGTAGCGCAATAAATCAAAGTGCATTGTCTGTAGAAGGCCCTGGCGCATGAATCTGTGCAGCGGGAACGACCTCGGAACACCAGGGACCGAGAAAACCACCGTCTCATGGGGCCGGACACTCAGGTTCAGTGAAAAATCCAATATATATCTGGTGATATCTCGGGTGCTATTAGAGATAGCGCAATAAACCAAAGTGAATTATAAGCAGGTGGCCCTGGCGCATGAACCTGTGCAACGGGAACGACCTCGGACCACCAGGGGCCGAGAAAATCACAGTCTCATGGGGCCGGACACTCAGGGTCAGGGGAAAATCCAATATAGATCTGGTGATATCTCGGGTGCTATTACAGATAGCGCAATAAACCAAAGTGAATTATCTGCAGGAGGCCCTGGCGCATGAATCTGTGCAACGGGAACGACCTCGGACCACCAGGGGCCGCGAAAACCACAGTCTCATGGGGCCGGACACTCAGGGTCAGGGGAAAATCCAATATATATCTGGTGATATCTCGGGTGCTATTAGAGATAGCGCAATAAATCAAAGTGCATTGTCTGTAGAAGGCCCTGGCGCATGAATCTGTGCAGCGGGAACGACCTCGGAACACCAGGGACCGAGAAAACCACCGTCTCATGGGGCCGGACACTCAGGTTCAGTGAAAAATCCAATATATATCTGGTGATATCTCGGGTGCTATTAGAGATAGCGCAATAAACCAAAGTGAATTATCAGCAGGTGGCCCTGGCGCATGAACCTGTGCAACGGGAACGACCTCGGAACACCAGGGGCCGAGAAAACCACAGTCTCATGGGGCCGGACACTCGGGGTCAGGGGAAAATCCAATATAGATCTGGTGATATCTCGGGTGCTATTACAGATAGCGCAAAAAACCAAAGTGAATTATCTGCAGGAGTCCCTGGCGCATGAATCTGTGCAACGGGAACGACCTCGGACCACCAGGGGCCGAGAAAACCACAGTCTCATGGGGCCGGACACTCAGGGTCAGGGGAAAATCCAATATAGATCTGGTGATATCTCGGGTGCTATTACAGATAGCGCAATAAATCAAAGTGCATTGTCTGTAGAAGGCCCTGGCGCATGAATCTGTGCAGCGGGAACGACCTCGGAACACCAGGGACCGAGAAAACCACCGTCTCATGGGGCCGGACACTCAGGGTCAGGGTAAAATCCAATATATATCTGGTGATATCTCGGGTGCTATTACAGATAGCGCAATAAATCAAAGTGCATTGTCTGTAGGCGACCCTGGCGCATGAACCTGTGCAGCGGGAACGACCTCGGACCACCAGGGGCCGAGAAAACGACCGTCTCATGGGGCCGGACGCTCAGGGTCAGTGAAAAATCCAATATATATCTGGTGATATCTCGGGTGCTATTAGAGATAGCGCAATAAACCAAAGTGAATTATCTGCAGGAGGCCCTGGCGCATGAATCTGTGCAACGGGAACGACCTCGGACCACCAGGGGCCGAGAAAACTACCGTCTCATGGGGCCGGACACTCAGGGTCAGTGAAACATCCAATATATATCTGCTGATATCTCGGGTGCTATTACAGATAGCGCAATAAATCAAAGTGCATTGTCTGTAGGAGGCCCTGGCGCATGAATCTGTGCAGCGGGAACGATCTCGGACCACCAGGGGCCGAGAAAACCACAGTCTCATGGGGCCGGTCACTCAGGGTCAGTGAAAAATCCAATATATATCTGCTGATATCTCGGGTGCTATTAGAGATAGCGCAATAAACCAAAGTGAATTATCTGCAGGAGGCCCTGGCGCATGAATCTGTGCAGCGGGAACGACCTCGGACCACCAGGGGCCGAAAAAACCACTGTCTCATGGGGCCGGACACTCAGGGTCAGGGTAAAATCCAATATATATCTGGCGATATCTCGGGTGCTATTACAGATAGCGCAATAAATCAAAGTGCATTGCCTGTAGGTGGTCCTGGCGCATGAATCTGTGCAGCGGGAACGACCTCGGACCACCAGGGGCCGAGAAAACCACCGTCTCATGGGGCCGGACACTCAGGGTCAGGGGAAAATCCAATATATATCTGCTGATATCTCGGGTGCTATTACAGATAGCGCAATAAATCAAAGTGCATTGTCTGTAGGAGGACCTGGCGCATGAATCTGTGCAGCGGGAACGACCTCGGACCACCAGGGGCCGAGAAAACGACCGTCTCATGGGGCCGGACACTCAGGGTCAGTGAAACATCCAATATATATCTGCTGATATCTCGGGTGCTATTACAGATAGCGCAATAAATCAAAGTGCATTGTCTGTAGGAGGCCCTGGCGCATGAATCTGTGCAGCGGGAACGACCTCGGACCACCAGGGGCCGAGAAAACCACAGTCTCATGGGGCCGGACACTCAGGGTCAGTGAAAAATCCAATATATATGTGGTGATATCTCGGGTGCTATTAGAGATAGCGCAATAAACCAAAGTGAATTATCTGCAGGAGGCCCTGGCGCATGAATCTGTGCAGCGGGAACGACCTCGGACCACCAGGGGCCGAAAAGCCACTGTCTCATGGGGCCGGACACTCAGGGTCAGGGTAAAATCCAATATATATCTGGCGATATCTCGGGTGCTATTACAGGTAGCGCAATAAATCAAAGTGCATTGTCTGTAGGAGGCCCTGGCGCATGAATCTGTGCAGCGGGAACGACCTCGGAACACCAGGGACCGAGAAAACCACCGTCTCATGGGGCCGGACACTCAGGTTCAGTGAAAAATCCAATATATATCTGGTGATATCTCGGGTGCTATTAGAGATAGCGCAATAAACCAAAGTGAATTATCAGCAGGTGGCCCTGGCGCATGAACCTGTGCAACGGGAACGACCTCGGACCACCAGGGGCCGAGAAAACCACAGTCTCATGGGGCCGGATACTCGGGGTCAGGGGAAAATCCAATATAGATCTGGTGATATCTCGGGTGCTATTACAGATAGCGCAATAAATCAAAGTGCATTGCCTGTAGGTGGTCCTGGCGCATGAATCTGTGCAGCGGGAACGACCTCGGACCACCAGGGGCCGAGAAAACTACCGCCTCATGGGGCCGGACACTCAGGGTCAGTGAAAAATCCAATATATATCTGGTGATATCTCGGCTGCTATTACAGATAGCGCAATAAATCAAAGTGCATTGTCTGTAGGAGGCCCTGGCGCATGAATCTGTGCAGCGAGAACGACCTCGGACCACCAGGGGCGAGACAACTACCTTCTCATGGGGCCGGACACTCAGGGTCAGGGAAAAATCCAATATATATCTGGTGATATCTCGGGTGCTATTACAGATAGCGCAATAAACCAAAGTGCATTGTCTGTAGGAGGACCTGGCGCATGAATCTGTGCAGGGGGAACGACCTCGGACGACCAGGGGCCGAGAAAACCACAGTCTCATGGGGCCGGACACTCAGGGTCAGGGTAAAATGCAATATATATCTGGTGATATCTCGGGTGCTATTACAGATAGCGCAATAAATCAAAGTGCATTGTCTGTAGGAGGCCCTGGCGCATGAATCTGTGCAGCGGGAACGACCTCGGACCACCAGGGGCCGAAAAAACCACAGTCTCATGGGGCCGGTCACTCAGGGTCAGGGGAAAATTCAATATATATCTGGTGATATCTCGGGTGCTATGACAGATAGCGCAATAAATCAAAGTGCATTGTCTGCAGGAGGCCCTGGCGCATGAATCTGTGCAGCGGGAACGACCTCGGACCACCAGGAGCCGAGGAAACGACCGCCTCATGGGGCCGGACACTCAGGGTCAGAGAAAAATCCAATATATATCTGGTGATATCTCGGCTGCTATTACAGATAGCGCAATAAATCAAAGTGCATTGTCTGTAGGAGGCCCTGGCGCATGAATCTGTGCAGCGGGAACGACCTCGGACCACCAGGGGCGAGACAACCACCTTCTCATGGGGCCGGACACTCAGGGTCAGGGAAAAATCCAATATATATCTGGTGATATCTCGGGTGCTATTACAGATAGCGCAATAAATCAAAGTGCATTGTCTGTAGGAGGCCCTGTCGCATGAATCTGTGCAGCGGGAACGACCTCGGACGACCAGGGGCCGAGAAAACCACAGTCTCATGGGGCCGGACACTCAGGGTCAGGGTAAAATGCAATATATATCTGGTGATATCTCGGGTGCTATTACAGATAGCGCAATAAATCAAAGTGCATTGTCTGTAGGAGGCCCTGGCGCATGAATCTGTGCAGCGGGAACGACCTCGGACCACCAGGGGCCGAAAAAACCACAGTCTCATGGGGCCGGTCACTCAGGGTCAGGGGAAAATCCAATATATATCTGGTGATATCTCGGGTGCTATTACAGATAGCGCAATAAATCAAAGTGTATTGTATGTAGGAGGCCCTGGCGCATGAATCTGTGCAACGGGAACGACCTCGGACCACCAGGGGCCGAGAAAACCACAGTCTCATGGGGCCGGACACTCAGGGTCAGGGGAAAATCCAATATATATCTGGTGATATCTCGGGTGCTATTAGAGATAGCGCAATAAACCAAAGTGAATTATCTGCAGGAGGCCATGGCGCATGAATCTGTGCAGCGGGAACGACCTCGGACCACCAGGGGCCGAGAAAACGACCGTCTCATGGGGCCGGACACTCAGGGTCAGTGAAAAATCCAATATATATCTGCTGATATCTCGGGTGCTATTATAGATAGCGCAATAAATAAAAGTGCATTGTCTGTAGGAGGCCCTGGCGCATGAATCTGTGCAGCGGGAACGACCTCGCACCACCAGGGGCCGAGAAAACCACAGTCTCATGGGGCCGGACACTCAGGGTCAGTGAAAAATCCAATATATATGTGGTGATATCTCGGGTGCTATTAGAGATAGCGCAATAAACCAAAGTGAATTATCTGCAGGAGGCCCTGGCGCATGAATCTGTGCAACGGGAACGACCTCGGACCACCAGGGGCCGAGAAAACTACCGTCTCATGGGGCCGGACACTCAGGGTCAGTGAAACATCCAATATATATGTGGTGATATCTCGGGTGCTATTACAGATAGCGCAATAAATCAAAGTGAATTATCTGCAGTAGGCCCTGCCGCATGAATCTGTGCAGCGGGAACGACCTCGGACCACCAGGGGCCGAGAAAACTACCGTCTCATGGGGCCGGTCACTCAGGGTCAGTGAAAAATCCAATATATATCTGCTGATATCTCGGGTGCTATTAGAGATAGCGCTATAAACCAAAGTGAATTATCTGCAGGAGGCCCTGGCGCATGAATCTGTGCAGCGGGAAAGACCTCTGACTACCAGGGGCCGAGAAAACGACCGTCTCATGGGGCCGGACACTCAGGGTCAGTGAAACATCCAATATATATCTGCTGATATCTCGGGTGCTATTACAGATAGCACAATAAATCAAAGTGCATTGTCTGTAGGAGGCCCTGGCGCATGAATCTGTGCAGCGGGAACGACCTCGGACCACCAGGGGCCGAGAAAACCACAGTCTCATGGGGCCGGACACTCAGGGTCAGTGAAAAATCCAATATATATGTGGTGATATCTCGGGTGCTATTACAGATAGCGCAATAAATCAAAGTGAATTATCTGCAGTAGGCCCTGGCGCATGAATCTGTGCATCGGGAACGACCTCGGACCACCAGGGGCCGAGAAAACTACCGTCTCATGGGGCCGGTCACTCAGGGTCAGTGAAAAATCCAATATATATCTGCTGATATCTCGGGTGCTATTAGAGATAGCGCAATAAACCAAAGTGAATTATCTGCAGGAGGCCCTGGCGCATGAATCCTTGCAACGGGAACGACCTCGGACCACCAGGGGCCGAGAAAACCACAGTCTCATGGGGCCGGACACTCAGGGTCAGGGGAAAATCCAATATATATCTGGTGATATCTCGGGTGCTATTAGAGATAGCGCAATAAACCAAAGTGAATTATCTGCAGGAGGCCATGGCGCATGAATCTGTGCAGCGGGAACGACCTCGGACCACCAGGGGCCGAGAAAACGACCGTTTCATGGGGCCGGACACTCAGGGTCAGTGAAAAATCCAATATATATCTGCTGATATCTCGGGTGCTATTATAGATAGCGCAATAAATCAAAGTGCATTGTCTGTAGGAGGCCCTGGCGCATGAATCTGTGCAGCGGGAACGACCTCGCACCACCAGGGGCCGAGAAAACCACAGTCTCATGGGGCCGGACACTCAGGGTCAGTGAAAAATCCAATATATATGTGGTGATATCTCGGGTGCTATTACAGATAGCGCAATAAATCAAAGTGAATTATCTGCAGTAGGCCCTGCCGCATGAATCTGTGCAGCGGGAACGACCTCGGACCACCAGGGGCCGAGAAAACTACCGTCTCATGGGGCCGGTCACTCAGGGTCAGTGAAAAATCCAATATATATCTGCTGATATCTCGGGTGCTATTAGAGATAGCGCTATAAACCAAAGTGAATTATCTGCAGGAGGCCCTGGCGCATGAATCTGTGCAGCGGGAAAGACCTCGGACCACCAGGGGCCGAGAAAACGACCGTCTCATGGGGCCGGACACTCAGGGTCAGTGAAACATCCAATATATATCTGCTGATATCTCGGGTGCTATTACAGATAGCACAATAAATCAAAGTGCATTGTCTGTAGGAGGCCCTGGCGCATGAATCTGTGCAGCGGGAACGACCTCGGACCACCAGGGGCCGAGAAAACCACAGTCTCATGGGGCCGGACACTCAGGGTCAGTGAAAAATCCAATATATATGTGGTGATATCTCGGGTGCTATTACAGATAGCGCAATAAATCAAAGTGAATTATCTGCAGTAGGCCCTGGCGCATGAATCTGTGCATCGGGAACGACCTCGAACCACCAGGGGCCGAGAAAACTACCGTCTCATGGGGCCGGTCACTCAGGGTCAGTGAAAAATCCAATATATATCTGCTGATATCTCGGGTGCTATTAGAGATAGCGCAATAAACCAAAGTGAATTATCTGCAGGAGGCCCTGGCGCATGAATCCTTGCAGCGGGAACGACCTCGGACCACCAGGGACCGAGAAAACCACCGTCTCATGGGGCCGGACACTCAGGTTCAGTGAAAAATCCAATATATATATGGTGATATCTCGGGTGCTATTAGAGATAGCGCAATAAACCAAAGTGAATTATCAGCAGGTGGCCCTGGCGCATGAACCTGTGCAACGGGAACGACCTCGGACCACCAGGGGCCGAGAAAACCAGAGTCTCATGGGGCCGGACACTCGGGGTCAGGGGAAAATCCAATATAGATCTGGTGATATCTCGGGTGCTATTACAGATAGCGCAATAAATCAAAGTGCATTGCCTGTAGGTTGTCCTGGCGCATGAATCTGTGCAGCGGGAACGACCTCGGACCACCAGGGGCCGAGAAAACTACCGTCTCATGGGGCCGGTCACTCAGGGTCAGTGAAAAATCCAATATATATCTGCTGATATCTCGGGTGCTATTACAGATAGCGCAATAAACCAAAGTGAATTATCTGCAGGAGGCCCTGGCGCATGAATCTGTGCAGCGGGAACGACCTCGGACCACCAGGGGCCGAGAAAACGACCGTCTCATGGGGCCGGACACTCAGGGTCAGTGAAACATCCAATATATATCTGCTGATATCTCGGGTGCTATTACAGATAGCGCAATAAATCAAAGTGCATTGTCTGTAGGAGGCCCTGGCGCATGAATCTGTGCAGCGGGAACGATCTCGGACCACCAGGGGCCGAGAAAACCACAGTCTCATGGGGCCGGTCACTCAGGGTCAGTGAAAAATCCAATATATATCTGCTGATATCTCGGGTGCTATTAGAGATAGCGCAATAAACCAAAGTGAATTACCTGCAGGAGGCCCTGGCGCATGAATCTGTGCAGCGGGAACGACCTCGGACCACCAGGGGCCGAAAAAACCACTGTCTCATGGGGCCGGACACTCAGGGTAAGGGTAAAATCCAATATATATCTGGCGATATCTCGGGTGCTATTACAGATAGCGCAATAAATCAAAGTGCCTTGCCTGTAGGTGGTCCTGGCGCATGAATCTGTGCAGCGGGAACGACCTCGGACCACCAGGGGCCGAGAAAACGACAGTCTCATGGGGCCGGTCACTCAGGGTCAGTGAAAAATCCAATATATATCTGCTGATATCTCGGGTGCTATTAGAGATAGCGCAATAAACCAAAGTGAATTATCTGCAGGAGGCCCTGGCGCATGAATCTGTGCAGCGGGAACGACCTCGGACCACCAGGGGCCGAAAAAACCACTGTCTCATGGGGCCGGACACTCAGGGTCAGGGTAAAATCCAATATATATCTGGCGATATCTCGGGTGCTATTACAGGTAGCGCAATAAATCAAAGTGCATTGTCTGTAGAAGGCCCTGGCGCATGAATCTGTGCAGCGGGAACGACCTCGGAACACCAGGGACCGAGAAAACCACCGTCTCATGGGGCCGGACACTCAGGTTCAGTGAAAAATCCAATATATATCTGGTGATATCTCGGGTGCTATTAGAGATAGCGCAATAAACCAAAGTGAATTATAAGCAGGTGGCCCTGGCGCATGAACCTGTGCAACGGGAACGACCTCGGACCACCAGGGGCCGAGAAAATCACAGTCTCATGGGGCCGGACACTCAGGGTCAGGGGAAAATCCAATATAGATCTGGTGATATCTCGGGTGCTATTACAGATAGCGCAATAAACCAAAGTGAATTATCTGCAGGAGGCCCTGGCGCATGAATCTGTGCAACGGGAACGACCTCGGACCACCAGGGGCCGCGAAAACCACAGTCTCATGGGGCCGGACACTCAGGGTCAGGGGAAAATCCAATATATATCTGGTGATATCTCGGGTGCTATTAGAGATAGCGCAATAAATCAAAGTGCATTGTCTGTAGAAGGCCCTGGCGCATGAATCTGTGCAGCGGGAACGACCTCGGAACACCAGGGACCGAGAAAACCACCGTCTCATGGGGCCGGACACTCAGGTTCAGTGAAAAATCCAATATATATCTGGTGATATCTCGGGTGCTATTAGAGATAGCGCAATAAACCAAAGTGAATTATCAGCAGGTGGCCCTGGCGCATGAACCTGTGCAACGGGAACGACCTCGGAACACCAGGGGCCGAGAAAACCACAGTCTCATGGGGCCGGACACTCGGGGTCAGGGGAAAATCCAATATAGATCTGGTGATATCTCGGGTGCTATTACAGATAGCGCAAAAAACCAAAGTGAATTATCTGCAGGAGTCCCTGGCGCATGAATCTGTGCAACGGGAACGACCTCGGACCACCAGGGGCCGAGAAAACCACAGTCTCATGGGGCCGGACACTCAGGGTCAGGGGAAAATCCAATATAGATCTGGTGATATCTCGGGTGCTATTACAGATAGCGCAATAAATCAAAGTGCATTGTCTGTAGAAGGCCCTGGCGCATGAATCTGTGCAGCGGGAACGACCTCGGAACACCAGGGACCGAGAAAACCACCGTCTCATGGGGCCGGACACTCAGGGTCAGGGTAAAATCCAATATATATCTGGTGATATCTCGGGTGCTATTACAGATAGCGCAATAAATCAAAGTGCATTGTCTGTAGGCGACCCTGGCGCATGAACCTGTGCAGCGGGAACGACCTCGGACCACCAGGGGCCGAGAAAACGACCGTCTCATGGGGCCGGACGCTCAGGGTCAGTGAAAAATCCAATATATATCTGGTGATATCTCGGGTGCTATTAGAGATAGCGCAATAAACCAAAGTGAATTATCTGCAGGAGGCCCTGGCGCATGAATCTGTGCAACGGGAACGACCTCGGACCACCAGGGGCCGAGAAAACTACCGTCTCATGGGGCCGGACACTCAGGGTCAGTGAAACATCCAATATATATCTGCTGATATCTCGGGTGCTATTACAGATAGCGCAATAAATCAAAGTGCATTGTCTGTAGGAGGCCCTGGCGCATGAATCTGTGCAGCGGGAACGATCTCGGACCACCAGGGGCCGAGAAAACCACAGTCTCATGGGGCCGGTCACTCAGGGTCAGTGAAAAATCCAATATATATCTGCTGATATCTCGGGTGCTATTAGAGATAGCGCAATAAACCAAAGTGAATTACCTGCAGGAGGCCCTGGCGCATGAATCTGTGCAGCGGGAACGACCTCGGACCACCAGGGGCCGAAAAAACCACTGTCTCATGGGGCCGGACACTCAGGGTCAGGGTAAAATCCAATATATATCTGGTGATATCTCGGGTGCTATTAGAGATAGCGCAATAAACCAAAGTGAATTATCAGCAGGTGGCCCTGACGCATGAACCTGTGCAACGGGAACGACCTCGGAACACCAGGGGCCGAGAAAACCACAGTCTCATGGGGCCGGACACTCGGGGTCAGGGGAAAATCCAATATAGATCTGGTGATATCTCGGGTGCTATTACAGATAGCGCAATAAACCAAAGTGAATTATCTGCAGGAGTCCCTGGCGCATGAATCTGTGCAACGGGAACGACCTCGGACCACCAGGGGCCGAGAAAACCACAGTCTCATGGGGCCGGACACTCAGGGTCAGGGGAAAATCCAATATAGATCTGGTGATATCTCGGGTGCTATTACAGATAGCGCAATAAATCAAAGTGCATTGTCTGTAGAAGGCCCTGGCGCATGAATCTGTGCAGCGGGAACGACCTCGGAACACCAGGGACCGAGAAAACCACCGTCTCATGGGGCCGGACACTCAGGGTCAGGGTAAAATCCAATATATATCTGGCGATATCTCGGGTGCTATTACAGATAGCGCAATAAATCAAAGTGCCTTGCCTGTAGGTGGTCCTGGCGCATGAATCTGTGCAGCGGGAACGACCTCGGACCACCAGGGGCCGAGAAAACGACAGTCTCATGGGGCCGGTCACTCAGGGTCAGTGAAAAATCCAATATATATCTGCTGATATCTCGGGTGCTATTAGAGATAGCGCAATAAACCAAAGTGAATTATCTGCAGGAGGCCCTGGCGCATGAATCTGTGCAGCGGGAACGACCTCGGACCACCAGGGGCCGAAAAAACCACTGTCTCATGGGGCCGGACACTCAGGGTCAGGGTAAAATCCAATATATATCTGGCGATATCTCGGGTGCTATTACAGGTAGCGCAATAAATCAAAGTGCATTGTCTGTAGAAGGCCCTGGCGCATGAATCTGTGCAGCGGGAACGACCTCGGAACACCAGGGACCGAGAAAACCACCGTCTCATGGGGCCGGACACTCAGGTTCAGTGAAAAATCCAATATATATCTGGTGATATCTCGGGTGCTATTAGAGATAGCGCAATAAACCAAAGTGAATTATAAGCAGGTGGCCCTGGCGCATGAACCTGTGCAACGGGAACGACCTCGGACCACCAGGGGCCGAGAAAATCACAGTCTCATGGGGCCGGACACTCAGGGTCAGGGGAAAATCCAATATAGATCTGGTGATATCTCGGGTGCTATTACAGATAGCGCAATAAACCAAAGTGAATTATCTGCAGGAGGCCCTGGCGCATGAATCTGTGCAACGGGAACGACCTCGGACCACCAGGGGCCGCGAAAACCACAGTCTCATGGGGCCGGACACTCAGGGTCAGGGGAAAATCCAATATAGATCTGGTGATATCTGGGGTGCTATTACAGATAGCGCAATAAATCAAAGTGCATTACCTGTAGGAGGCCCTGGCGCATGAATCTGTGCAGCGGGAACGACCTCGGCCCACCAGGGGCCGAGAAAACGACCGTCTCATGGGGCCGGACACTCAGGGTCAGTGAAAAATCCAATATATATCTGCTGATATCTCGGGTGCTATTACAGATAGCGGAATAAATCAAAGTGCATTGTCTGTAGGAGGCCCTGGCGCATGAATCTGTGCAGCGGGAACGACCTCGGACCACCAGGGGCCGAGAAAACCACAGTCTCATGGGGCCGGACACTCAGGGTCAGGGGAAAATCCAATATATATCTGGTGATATCTCGGGTGCTATTAGAGATAGCGCAATAAATCAAAGTGCATTGTCTGTAGAAGGCCCTGGCGCATGAATCTGTGCAGCGGGAACGACCTCGGAACACCAGGGACCGAGAAAACCACCGTCTCATGGGGCCGGACACTCAGGTTCAGTGAAAAATCCAATATATATCTGGTGATATCTCGGGTGCTATTAGAGATAGCGCAATAAACCAAAGTGAATTATCAGCAGGTGGCCCTGGCGCATGAACCTGTGCAACGGGAACGACCTCGGACCACCAGGGGCCGAGAAAACCACAGTCTCATGGGGCCGGACACTCGGGGTCAGGGGAAAATCCAATATAGATCTGGTGATATCTCGGGTGCTATTACAGATAGCGCAATAAACCAAAGTGAATTATCTGCAGGAGTCCCTGGCGCATGAATCTGTGCAACGGGAACGACCTCGGACCACCAGGGGCCGAGAAAACCACAGTCTCATGGGGCCGGGCACTCAGGGTCAGGGGAAAATCCAATATAGATCTGGTGATATCTCGGGTGCTATTACAGATAGCGCAATAAATCAAAGTGCATTGTGTGTAGAAGGTCCTGGCGCATGAATCTGTGCAGCGGGAACGACCTCGGAACACCAGGGACCGAGAAAACCACCGTCTCATGGGGCCGGACACTCAGGGTCAGGGTAAAATCCAATATATATCTGGTGATATCTCGGGTGCTATTACAGATAGCGCAATAAACCAAAGTGAATTATCTGCAGCAGGCCCTGGCGCATGAATCTGTGCAGCGGGAACGACCTCGGACCACCAGGGGCCGAGAAAACTACCGTCTCATGGGGCCGGACACTCAGGGTCAGTGAAAAATCCAATATATATCTGGTGATATCTCGGCTCCTATTACCGATAGCGCAATATATCAAAGTGCATTGTCTGTAGGAGGCCCTGTCGCATGAATCTGTGCAGCGGGAACGACCTCGGCCCACCAGGGGCCGAGAAAACGACCGTCTCATGGGGCCGGACACTCAGGGTCAGTGAAAAATCCAATATATATCTGCTGATATCTCGGGTGCTATTACAGATAGCGCAATAAATCAAAGTGCATTGTCTGTAGAAGGCCCTGGCGCATGAATCTGTGCAGCGGGAACGACCTCGGAACACCAGGGACCGAGAAAACCACCGTCTCATGGGGCCGGACACTCAGGTTCAGTGAAAAATCCAATATATATCTGGTGATATCTCGGGTGCTATTAGAGATAGCGCAATAAACCAAAGTGAATTATCAGCAGGTGGCCCTGGCGCATGAACCTGTGCAACGGGAACGACCTCGGACCACCAGGGGCCGAGAAAACCACAGTCTCATGGGGCCGGACACTCGGGGTCAGGGGAAAATCCAATATAGATCTGGTGATATCTCGGGTGCTATTACAGATAGCGCAATAAACCAAAGTGAATTATCTGCAGGAGTCCCTGGCGCATGAATCTGTGCAACGGGAACGACCTCGGACCACCAGGGGCCGAGAAAACCACAGTCTCATGGGGCCGGACACTCAGGGTCAGGGGAAAATCCAATATAGATCTGGTGATATCTCGGGTGCTATTACAGATAGCGCAATAAATCAAAGTGCATTACTTGTAGGAGGCCCTGGCGCATGAATCTGTGCAGCGGGTACGTCCTCGGACCTCCAGGGGCCGAGACAACGACCGTCTCATGGGGCCGGACACTCAGGGTCAGGGTAAAATCCAATATATATCTGGTGATATCTCGGGTGCTATTACAGATAGCGCAATAAATCAAAGTGCATTGTCTGTAGGCGACCCTGGCGCATGAACCTGTGCAGCGGGAACAACCTCGGACCACCAGGGGCCGAGAAAACGACCGTCTCATGGGGCCGGACGCTCAGGGTCAGTGAAAAATCCAATATATATCAGGTGATATCTCGGGTGCTATTAGAGATAGCGCAATAAACCAAAGTGAATTATCTGCAGGAGGCCCTGGCGCATGAATCTGTGCAACGGGAACGACCTCGGACCACCAGGGGCCGAGAAAACCACAGTCTCATGGGGCCGGACACTCAGGGTCAGGGGAAAATCCAATATAGATCTGGTGATATCTCGGGTGCTATTACAGATAGCGCAATAAACCAAAGTGAATTATCTGCAGGAGGCCCTGGCGCATGAATCTGTGCAACGGGAACGACCTCGGACCACCAGGGGCCGCGAAAACCACAGTCTCATGGGGCCGGACACTCAGGGTCAGGGGAAAATCCAATATAGATCTGGTGATATCTGGGGTGCTATTACAGATAGCGCAATAAATCAAAGTGCATTACCTGTAGGAGGCCCTGGCGCATGAATCTGTGCAGCGGGAACGACCTCGGCCCACCAGGGGCCGAGAAAACGACCGTCTCATGGGGCCGGACACTCAGGGTCAGTGAAAAATCCAATATATATCTGCTGATATCTCGGGTGCTATTACAGATATCGCAATAAATCAAAGTGCATTGTCTGTAGGAGGCCCTGGCGCATGAATCTGTGCAGCGGGAACGACCTCGGACCACCAGGGGCCGAGAAAACCACAGTCTCATGGGGCCGGACACTCAGGGTCAGGGGAAAATCCAATATATATCTGGTGATATCTCGGGTGCTATTAGAGATAGCGCAATAAACCAAAGTGAATTATCTGCAGCAGGCCCTGGCGCATGAATCTGTGCAGCGGGAACGACCTCGGACCACCAGGGGCCGAGAAAACTACCGTCTCATGGGGCCGGACACTCAGGGTCAGTGAAAAATCCAATATATATCCGGTGATATCTCGGCTCCTATTACCGATAGCGCAATATATCAAAGTGCATTGTCTGTAGGAGGCCCTGTCGCATGAATCTGGGAAGCGGGAGCGACCTCGGATCACCAGGGGCCGAGAAAACCACCGTCTCATGGGGCCGTTCACTCAGGGTCAGTGAAAATTCCAATATATATCTGGTGATATCTCGGGTGCTATTACAGATAGCGCAATAAATCAAAGTGCATTGTCTGCAGGAGGCCCTGGCCCATGAATCTGTGCAGCGGGAACGACCTCGGACCACCAGGGGCCGAGAAAACCACAGTCTCATGGGGCCGGACGCTCAGGGTCAGTGAAAAATCCAATATATATCTGGTGATATCTCGGGTGCTATTAGAGATAGCGCAATGAACCAAAGTGAATTATCTGCAGGAGGCCCTGGCGCATGAATCTGTGCAGCGGGAACGACCTCGGACCACCAGGGGCCGAGAAAACTATCGTCTCATGGGGCCGGTCACTCAGGATCAGTGAAAAATCCAATATAGATCTGGTGATATCTCGGGTGCTGTTAGAGATAGCGCAATAAACGAAAGTGAATTATCTGCAGGAGGCCCTGGCGCATGAATCTGTGCAGCGGGAACGACCTCGGACCTCCAGGGGCCGAGACAACGACCTTCTCATGGGGAAGGACACTCAGGGTCAGGGGAAAATCCAATATATATCTGGTGATATCTCGGGTGCTATTAGAGATAGCGCAATAAACCAAAGTGAATTATCTGCAGGAGGCCCTGGCGCATGAATCTGTGCAACGGGAACGACCTCGGACCACAAGGGGCAGAGAAAACCCCAGTCTCATGGGGCGGGACACTCAGGGTCAGGGGAAAATCCAATATATATCTGGTGATATCTCGGGTGCTATTAGAGATAGCGCAATAAACCAAAGTGAATTATCTGCAGGAGGCCCTGGCGCATGAATCTGTGCAGCGGGAACGTCCTCGGACCTCCAGGGGCCGAGAAAACCAGAGTCTCATGGGGCCGGACACTCAGGGTCAGGGGAAAATCCAATATAGATCTGGTGATATCTCGGGTGCTATTACAGATAGCGCAATAAATCAAAGTGCATTACCTGTAGGAGGCCCTGGCGCATGAATCTGTGCAGCGTGAACGTCCTCGGACCTCCAGGGGCCGAGACAACGACCGTCTCATGGGGCCGGACACTCAGGGTCAGGGTAAAATCCAATATATATCTGGTGATATCTCGGGTGCTATTAGAGATAGCGCAATAAACCAAAGTGAATTATCTGCAGGAGGCCCTGGCGCATGAATCTGTGCAACGGGAACGACCTCGGAACACCAGGGGCCGAGAAAACCACCGTCACATGGGGCAGGACACTCAGGGTCAGTGAAAAATCCAATATATATATGGTGATATCTCGGGTGCTATTACAGATACCGCAATAAATCAAAGTGCATTGTCTGTAGGAGACCCTGGCGCATGAACCTGTGCAGCGGGAACGACCTCGGACCACCAGGGGCCGAGAAAACCACAGTCTCATGGGGCCGTTCACTCAGGGTCAGTGAAAATTCCAATATATATCTGGTGATATCTCGGGTGCTATTACAGATAGCGCAATAAATCAAAGTGCATTGTCTGTAGGAGGCCCTGGCGCATGAATCTGTGCAGCGGGAACGACCTCGGACCACCAGGGGCCGAGAAAACCACTGTCTCATGGGGCCGGACACTCAGGGTCAGGGGAAAATCCAATATATATCTGGTGATATCTCGGGTGCTATCAGAGATAGCGCAATAAACTAAAGTGAATTATCTGCAGGAGGCCCTGGCGCATGAATCTGCGCAGCGGGAACGACCTCGGACCTCCAGGGGCCGAGACAACCACCGTCACATGGGGCCGGACACTCAGGGTCAGGGTAAAATCCAATATATATCTGGTGATATCTCGGGTGCTATTACAGATAGCGCAATAAATCAAAGTGCATTACTTGTAGGAGGCCCTGGCGCATGAATCTCTGCAGCGGGAACGACCTCGGACGACCAGGGGCCGAGAAAACCACAGTCTCATGGGGCCGGACACTCAGGGTCAGTGAAAAATCCAATATATATCTGCTGATATCTCGGGTGCTATTAGAGATAGCGCAATAAACCAAAGTGAATTATCTGCAGGAGGCCCTGGCGCATGAATCTGTGCAGCGGGAACGACCTCGGACCACCAGGGGCCGAAAAAACCACAGTCTCATGGGGCAGGACACTCAGGGTCAGTGAAAAATCCAATATATATCTGGTGATATCTCGGGTGCTATTACAGATAGCGCAATAAATCAAAGTGCATTGTCTGTAGGAGGCCCTGGCGCATGAACCTGTGCAGCGGCAACGACCTCGGACCACCAGGGGCCGAGAAAACCACAGTCTCATGGGGCCGGACACTCAGGGTCAGGGGAAAATCCAATATATATCTGGTGATATCTCGGGTGCTATTAGAGATAGCGCAATAAATCAAAGTGCATTGTCTGTAGGAGGCCCTGGCGCATGAATCTGTGCAGCGGGAACGACCTCGGAACACCAGGGACCGAGAAAACCAGCGTCTCATGGAGCCGGACACTCAGGGTCAGTGAAAAATCAAATATATATGTGGTGATATCTCGGGTGCTATTACTGATAGCGCAATAAATCAAAGTGCATTGTCTGCAGGAGGCCCTGGCGCATGAATCTGTGCAGCGGGAACGACCTCGGACCACCAGGGGCAGAGAAAACCACAGTCTCATGGGGCGGGACGCTCAGGGTCAGGGGAAAATCCAATATATATCTGGTGATATCTCGGGTGCTATTAGAGATAGCGCAATAAATCAAAGTGCATTGTCTGTAGGAGGCCCTGGCGCATGAATCTGTGCAGCGGGAACGTCCTCGGACCTCCAGGGGCCGAGACAACGACCGTCTCATGGGGCCGAACACTCAGGGTCAGGGGAAAATCCAATATATATCTGGTGATATCTCGGGTGCTATTAGAGATAGCGCAATAAACCAAAGTGAATTATCTGCAGGAGGCCCTGGCGCATGAATCTGTGCAGCGGGAACGTCCTCGGACCTCCAGGGGCCGAGAAAACCACAGTCTCATGGGGCCGGACACTCAGGGTCAGGGGAAAATCCAATATATATCTGGTGATATCTCGGGTACTATTACAGATAGCGCAATAAATCAAAGTGCATTGTCTGTAGGAGGCCCTGGCGCATGAATCTGTTCAGCGGGAACGACCTCGGACGACCAGGGGCCGAGAAAACCACAGTCTCATGGGGCCGGACACTCAGGGTCAGAGGAAAATCCAATATATATCTGGTGATATCTTGGGTGCTATTAGAGATAGCGCAATAAACCAAAGTGAATTATCTGCAGGAGGCCCTGGCGCATGAATCTGTGCAACGGGAACGACCTCGGAACACCAGGGGCCGAGAAAACCACCGTCACATGGGGCAGGACACTCAGGGTCAGTGAAAAATCCAATATATATATATGGTGATATCTCGGGTGCTATTACAGATACCGCAATAAATCAAAGTGCATTGTCTGTAGGAGACCCTGGCGCATGAACCTGTGCAGCGGGAACGACCTCGGACCACCAGGGGCCGAGAAAACGACCGTCTCATGGGGCCGGACGCTCAGGGTCAGGGGAAAATCCAATATATATCTGGTGATATCTCGGGTGCTATTAGAGATAGCGCAATAAACCAAAGTGAATTATCTGCAGGAGGCCCTGGCGCATGAATCTGTGCAACGGGAACGACCTCGGAACACCAGGGGCCGAGAAAACCACCGTCACATGGGGCAGGACACTCAGGGTCAGTGAAAAATCCAATATATATATGGTGATATCTCGGGTGCTATTACAGATACCGCAATAAATCAAAGTGCATTGTCTGTAGGAGACCCTGGCGCATGAACCTGTGCAGCGGGAACGACCTCGGACCACCAGGGGCCGAGAAAACCACAGTCTCATGGGGCCGTTCACTCAGGGTCAGTGAAAATTCCAATATATATCTGGTGATATCTCGGGTGCTATTACAGATAGCGCAATAAATCAAAGTGCATTGTCTGTAGGAGGCCCTGGCGCATGAATCTGTGCAGCGGGAACGACCTCGGACCACCAGGGGCCGAGAAAACCACTGTCTCATGGGGCCGGACACTCAGGGTCAGGGGAAAATCCAATATATATCTGGTGATATCTCGGGTGCTATCAGAGATAGCGCAATAAACTAAAGTGAATTATCTGCAGGAGGCCCTGGCGCATGAATCTGCGCAGCGGGAACGACCTCGGACCTCCAGGGGCCGAGACAACCACCGTCACATGGGGCCGGACACTCAGGGTCAGGGTAAAATCCAATATATATCTGGTGATATCTCGGGTGCTATTACAGATAGCGCAATAAATCAAAGTGCATTACTTGTAGGAGGCCCTGGCGCATGAATCTGTGCAGCGGGAACGACCTCGGACGACCAGGGGCCGAGAAAACCACAGTCTCATGGGGCCGGACACTCAGGGTCAGTGAAAAATCCAATATATATCTGCTGATATCTCGGGTGCTATTAGAGATAGCGCAATAAACCAAAGTGAATTATCTGCAGGAGGCCCTGGCGCATGAATCTGTGCAGCGGGAACGACCTCGGACCTCCAGGGGCCGAAAAAACCACAGTCTCATGGGGCAGGACACTCAGGGTCAGTGAAAAATCCAATATATATCTGGTGATATCTCGGGTGCTATTACAGATAGCGCAATAAATCAAAGTGCATTGTCTGTAGGAGGCCCTGGCGCATGAACCTGTGCAGCGGCAACGACCTCGGACCACCAGGGGCCGAGAAAACCACAGTCTCATGGGGCCGGACACTCAGGGTCAGGGGAAAATCCAATATAGATCTGGTGATATCTCGGGTGCTATTAGAGATAGCGCAATAAATCAAAGTGCATTGTCTGTAGGAGGCCCTGGCGCATGAATCTGTGCAGCGGGAACGACCTCGGAACACCAGGGACCGAGAAAACCAGCGTCTCATGGAGCCGGACACTCAGGGTCAGTGAAAAATCAAATATATATGTGGTGATATCTCGGGTGCTATTACTGATAGCGCAATAAATCAAAGTGCATTGTCTGCAGGAGGCCCTGGCGCATGAATCTGTGCAGCGGGAACGACCTCGGACCACCAGGGGCAGAGAAAACCACAGTCTCATGGGGCGGGACGCTCAGGGTCAGGGGAAAATCCAATATATAGGTGGTGATATCTCGGGTGCTATTACAGATAGCGCAATATATCAAAGTGCATTGTCTGTAGGAGACCCTGGCGCATGAACCTGTGCAGCGGGAACGACCTCGGACCACCAGGGGCCGAGAAAACCACAGTCTCATGGGGCCGTTCACTCAGGGTCAGTGAAAATTCCAATATATATCTGGTGATATCTCGGGTGCTATTACAGATAGCGCAATAAATCAAAGTGCATTGTCTGTAGGAGGCCCTGGCGCATGAATCTGTGCAGCGGGAACGACCTCGGACCACCAGGGGCCGAGAAAACCACAGTCTCATGGGGCCGGACACTCAGGGTCAGGGGAAAATCCAATATATATCTGGTGATATCTCGGGTGCTATCAGAGATAGCGCAATAAACTAAAGTGAATTATCTGCAGGAGGCCCTGGCGCATGAATCTGCGCAGCGGGAACGACCTCGGACCTCCAGGGGCCGAGACAACCACCGTCACATGGGGCCGGACACTCAGGGTCAGGGTAAAATCCAATATATATCTGGTGATATCTCGGGTGCTATTACAGATAGCGCAATAAATCAAAGTGCATTGTCTGTAGGAGGCCCTGGCGCATGAACTTGTGCAGCGGGAACGTTCTCGGACCTCCAGGGGCCGAGAAAACCACAGTCTCATGGGGCCGGACACTCAGGGTCAGGGGAAAATCCAATATATATCTGGTGATATCTCGGGTGCTATTAGAGATAGCGCAATAAACCAAAGTGAATTATCTGCAGGAGGCACTGGCGCATGAATCTGTGCAGCGGGAACGACCTCGGACCACCAGGGGCAGAGAAAACCACAGTCTCATGGGGCGGGACGCTCAGGGTCAGGGGAAAATCCAATATATATCTGGTGATATCTCGGGTGCTATTAGAGATAGCGCAATAAATCAAAGTGCATTGTCTGTAGGAGGCCCTGGCGCATGAATCTGTGCAGCGGGAACGTCCTCGGACCTCCAGGGGCCGAGACAACGACCGTCTCATGGGGCCGGACACTCAGGGTCAGGGGAAAATCCAATATATATCTGGTGATATCTCGGGTGCTATTAGAGATAGCGCAATAAACCAAAGTGAATTATCTGCAGGAGGCCCTGGCGCATGAATCTGTGCAGCGGGAACGTCCTCGGACCTCCAGGGGCCGAGAAAACCACAGTCTCATGGGGCCGGACACTCAGGGTCAGGGGAAAATCCAATATAGATCTGGTGATATCTCGGGTACTATTACAGATAGCGCAATAAATCAAAGTGCATTGTCTGTAGGAGGCCCTGGCGCATGAATCTGTTCAGCGGGAACGACCTCGGACGACCAGGGGCCGAGAAAACCACAGTCTCATGGGGCCGGACACTCAGGGTCAGGGGAAAATCCAATATATATCTGGTGATATCTTGGGTGCTATTAGAGATAGCGCAATAAACCAAAGTGAATTATCTGCAGGAGGCCCTGGCGCATGAATCTGTGCAACGGGAACGACCTCGGAACACCAGGGGCCGAGAAAACCACCGTCACATGGGGCAGGACACTCAGGGTCAGTGAAAAATCCAATATATATATATGGTGATATCTCGGGTGCTATTACAGATACCGCAATAAATCAAAGTGCATTGTCTGTAGGAGACCCTGGCGCATGAACCTGTGCAGCGGGAACGACCTCGGACCACCAGGGGCCGAGAAAACGACCGTCTCATGGGGCCGGACGCTCAGGGTCAGGGAAAAATCCAATATATAGGTGGTGATATCTCGGGTGCTATTACAGATAGCGCAATATATCAAAGTGCATTGTCTGTAGGAGACCCTGGCGCATGAACCTGTGCAGCGGGAACGACCTCGGACCACCAGGGGCCGAGAAAACCACAGTCTCATGGGGCCGTTCACTCAGGGTCAGTGAAAATTCCAATATATATCTGGTGATATCTCGGGTGCTATTACAGATAGCGCAATAAATCAAAGTGCATTGTCTGTAGGAGGCCCTGGCGCATGAATCTGTGCAGCGGGAACGACCTCGGACCACCAGGGGCCGAGAAAACCACAGTCTCATGGGGCCGGACACTCAGGGTCAGGGGAAAATCCAATATATATCTGGTGATATCTCGGGTGCTATCAGAGATAGCGCAATAAACTAAAGTGAATTATCTGCAGGAGGCCCTGGCGCATGAATCTGCGCAGCGGGAACGACCTCGGACCACCAGGGGCCGAGAAAACCACAGTCTCATGGGGCAGGACACTCAGGGTCAGTGAAAAATCCAATATATATCTGGTGATATCTCGGGTGCTATTACAGATAGCGCAATAAATCAAAGTGCATTGTCTGTAGGAGGCCCTGGCGCATGAACCTGTGCAGCGGCAACGACCTCGGACCACCAGGGGCCGAGAAAACCACAGTCTCATGGGGCCGGACACTCAGGGTCAGGGGAAAATTCAATATATATCTGGTGATATCTCGGGTGCTATTAGAGATAGCGCAATAAATCAAAGTGCATTGTCTGTAGGAGGCCCTGGCGCATGAATCTGTGCAGCGGGAACGACCTCGGAACACCAGGGACCGAGATAACCAGCGTCTCATGGAGCCGGACACTCAGGGTCAGTGAAAAATCAAATATATATGTAGTGATATCTCGGGTGCTATTACTGATAGCGCAATAAATCAAAGTGCATTGTCTGCAGGAGGCCCTGGCGCATGAATCTGTGCAGCGGGAACGACCTCGGACCACCAGGGGCCGAGACAACCACCGTCTCATGGGGCCGGACACTCTGGGTCAGGGAAAAATCCAATATATATCTTGTGATATCTCAGGTGCTATTAGCGATAGCGCAATAAATCAAAGTGCATTGTCTGTAGGAGGCCCTGGCGCATGAATCTGTGCAGCGGGAACGACCTCGGAACACCAGGGGCCGAGAAAACCACCGTCTCATGGGGCAGGACACTCACGGTCAGTGAAAAATCCAATATATATCTGGTGATATCTCGGGTGCTATTACAGATAGCGCAATAAATCAAAGTGCATTGTCTGTAGGAGGCCCTGGCGCATGAATCTGTGCAACGGGAACGACCTCGGACCACCAGGGGCCGAGAAAACCACAGTCTCATGGGGCCGGACACTCAGGGTCAGGGGAAAATCCAATATATATCTGGTGATATCTCGGGTGCTATTAGAGATAGCGCAATAAACCAAAGTGCATTGTCTGTAGGAGGCCCTGGCGCATGAATCTGTGCAGCGGGAACGACCTCGGAACACCAGGAACCGAGAAAACCACCGTCTCATGGGGCCGGATACTCAGGGTCAGTGAAAAATCCAATATATATGTGGTGATATCTCGGGTGCTATTACAGATAGCGCAATAAATCAAAGTGAATTATCTGCAGTAGGCCCTGGCGCATGAATCTGTGCAGCGGGAACGACCTCGGTCCACCAGGGGCCGAGAAAACCACAGTCTCATGGGGCCGGACACTCAGGGTCAGGGGAAAATCCAATATAGATCTGGTGATATCTCGGGTGCTATTACAGATAGCGCAATAAATCAAAGTGCATTACCTGTAGGAGGCCCTGGCGCATGAATCTGTGCAGCGGGAACGTCCTCGGACCTCCAGGGGCCGAGACAACGACCGTCTCATGGGGCCGGACACTTAGGGTCAGGGTAAAATCCTATATATATCTGGTGATATCTCGGGTGCTATTACAGATAGCGCAATAAATCAAAGTGCGTTGTCTGTAGGAGGCCCTGGCGCATGAATCTGTGTAGCGGGAACGACCTCGGACGACCAGGGGCCGAGAAAACCACAGTCTCATGGGGCCGGACACTCAGGGTCAGGGGAAAATCCAATATATATCTGGTGATATCTCCGGTGCTATTAGAGATAGCGCAATAAATCAAAGTGCATTGTCTGTAGGAGGCCCTGGCGCATGAATCTGTGCAGCGGAAACGACCTCGGAACACCAGGGACCGAGAATACCATCGTCTCATGGGGCAGGACACTCAGGGTCAGTGAAAAATCCAATATATATCTGGTGATATCTCGGGTGCTATTAGAGATAGCGCAATAAACCAAAGTGAATTATCTGCAGGAGGCCCTGGCGCATGAATCTGTGCAACGGGAACGACCTCGGACCACCAGGGGCCGAGAAAACCACAGTCTCATGGGGCCGGATACTTAGGGTCAGGGGAAAATCCAATATTTATCTGGTGATATCTCGGGTGCTATTACAGATAGCGCAATAAATCAAAGTGCATTGTCTGTAGGAGGCCCTGGCGCATGAATCTGTGCAACGGGAAAGACCTCGGACCACCAGGGGCCGAGAAAACCACAGTCTCATGGGGCTGGACACTCAGGGTCAGGGGAAAATCCAAAATAGATCTTGTGATATCTCGGGTGCTATTACAGATAGCGCAATAAATCAAAGTGCATTGTCTGTAGGAGGCCCTGGCGCATGAATCTGTGCAACGGGAACGACCTCGGACCACCAGGGGCCGAGAAAACCACAGTCTCATGGGGCCGGACACTCAGGGTCAGGGGAAAATCCAATATATGTCTGGTGATATCTCGGGTGCTATTAGAGATAGCGCAATAAATCAAAGTGCATTGTCTGTAGGAGGCCCTGGCGCATGAATCTGTGCAGCGGGAACGACCTCGGACCACCAGGGGCCGAGAAAACAACCGTCTCATGGGGCCGGACACTCAGGGTCAGTGAAAAATCCAATATATATCTGGTGATATCTCGGCTGCTATTACAGATAGCGCAATAAATCAAAGTGCATTGTCTGTAGGAGGCCCTGGCGCATGAATCTGTGCAGCGGGAACGACCTCGGACCACCAGGGGCCGAGAAAACCACCGTCTCATGGGGCCGGACACTCAGGGTCAGGGAAAAATCCAATATATATCTGGTGATATCTCGGGTGCTATTACAGATAGCGCAATAAATCAAAGTGCGTTGTCTGTAGGAGGCTCTGGCGCATGAATCTGTGCAGCGGGAACGACCTCGGACCACTAGGGGCCGAGAAAACCACAGTCTCATGGGGCCGGACACTCAGGGTCAGGGGAAAATCCAATATATATCTGGTGATATCTCGGGTGCTATTAGAGATAGCGCAATAAACCGAAGTGAATTATCTGCAGGAGGCCCTGGCGCATGAATATCTGCAACGGGAATGACCTCAGACCACCAGGGGCCGAGACAACCACCGTCTCATGGGGCCGGACACTCAGGGTCAGCGAAAAATCCAATATGTATCTGGTGATATCTCGGGTGCTATTACAGATAGCCCAATAAACCAACGTGCATTGTCAGTAGGAGGCCCTGGCGCATGAATGTGTGCAGCGGGAACGACCTCGGACCACCAGGGGCCGTGAAAACCACAGTCTCATGGGGCCGGACACTAAGGGTCAGGGGAAAATCCAATATATATCTGGTGATATCTTGGGTGCTATTAGAGATAGCGCAATAAACCAAAGTGAATTATCTGCAGGAGGCCCTGGCGCATGAATCTGTGCAGCGGGAGCGACCTGGGACCACCAGGGGCCGAGAAGACCACAGTCTCATGGGGCCGGACTCTCAGGGTCAGGGGAAAATCCAATATATATCTGGTGATATCTCGGGTGCTATTAGAGATAGCGCAATAAACCAAAGTGAATTATCTGCAGGAGGCCCTGGCGCATGAATCTGTGCAACGGGAACGACCTCGGAGCACCAGGGGCCGAGACAACCACGGTCTCATGGGGCCGGACACTCAGGGTCAGGGAAAAATCCAATATATATCTTGTGGTATCTCGGGTGCTATTAGAGATAGCGCAATAAATCAAACTGCATTGTCTGTAGGAGGCCCTGGCGCATGAATGTGGGCACTGGGAACGACCTCGGACCACCAGGGGCCGTGAAAACCACAGTCTCATGGGGCCGGACACTCATGGTCAGCGGAAAATCCAATATATATCTGGTGATATGTCGGGTGCTATTAGAGATAGCGCAATAAACCAAAGTGAATTATCTGCAGGAGGCCCTGGCGCATGAATCTGTGCAGCGGGATCGACCTCGCACCACCAGGGGCCGAGAAAACCACAGTCTCATGGGGCCGGACACTCAGGGTCAGGGGAAAATCCAATATATATCTGGTGATATCTCGGGTGCTATTACAGAGAGCGCAATAAACCAAAGTGAATTATCTGCAGGAGGCCCTGGCGCATGAATCTGAGCAGCGGGAGCGACCTCGGACCACCAGGGGCCGAGAAAACCACAGTCTCGTGGGGCGGGACACTCAGGGTCAGGGGAAAATTCAATATTTATCTGGTGATATCTCGGTTGCTATTACAGATAGCGCAATAAATCAAAGGGCATTGTCTGTAGGAGGCCCTGGCGCATGAATGTGGGCTCTGGGAACGACCTCGGACCACCAGGGGCCGAGAAAACTACCGTCTCATGGGCCGGACACTCAGGGTCAGGGGAAAACCCAATATATATCTGGTGATATCACGGGTGCTATTACAGATAGCGCAATAAATCAAAGTGCATTGTCTGTAGGAGGCCCTGGCGCATGAATGTGGGCAGCGGGAACGACCTCGGACCACCAGGGGCCGAGAAAACCACCGTCTCATGGGGCCGGACACTCAGGGTCAGTGGAAAATGCAATATATATCTGGTGATATCTCGGGTGCTATTACAGATATCGCAATAAGTCAATGTGCATTGTCTGTAGGTGTCCCTGCCGCATGAATCAGGGCAGCAGGAACGACATCGGACCACCAGGGGCCGAGAAACTTACAGATTTTCGGTGTCCGTCACCCAAAGTCATGCAAAAATCCAGGCATAAAACGGCGTAAAACAGCGAAAACACGCAAAAACTGCAGAAAACGACGTAAAACAGCGAAAACACGCTAAAACTCCACTAAAACGGCAGAAAACGGCGAAAAGAGCAGAAAAACGCAAAAGCTTAACCAAAAGGAAGTACGCGAGTTGAAACTGATGAAAACAACTAAAATGCAGGTTAATCTGAGTGAAATTCCGTATTTTGGATGACGAAACTACGGAAACCTGCAAAAAACGTCGTAAAACAGCGAAAACACGCCAAAACTGCATAAAACGGCGTAAAACAACGAAAACACGCAAAAACTGCAGAAAACGACGTAAAACAGCGAAAACACGCTAAAACTCCACTAAAACGGCAGAAAACGGCGAAAAGAGCAGAAAAACGCAAAAGCTTAACGAAAAGGAAGTACGCGAGTTGAAACTGATGAAAACAACTAAAATGCAGGTTAATCTGAGTGAAATTCCGTATTTTGGATGACGAAACTACGGAAACCTGCAAAAAACGTCGTAAAACAGCGAAAACACGCAAAAACTGCATAAAACGGCGTAAAACAGCGAAAACACGCAAAAACTGCAGAAAACGACGTAAAACAGCGAAAACACGCTAAAACTCCACTAAAACGGCAGAAAACGGCGAAAAGAGCAGAAAAACGCAAAAGCTTAACCAAAAGGAAGTACGCGAGTTGAAACTGATGAAAACAACTAAAATGCAGGTTAATCTGAGTGAAATTCCGTATTTTGGATGACGAAACTACGGAAACCTGCAAAAAACGTCGTAAAACAGCGAAAACACGCAAAAACAGCATAAAACGGCGTAAAACAGCGAAAACACGCAAAAACTGCAGAAAACATCGTAAAACAGCGAAAACACGCTAAAACTCCACTAAAACGGCAGAAAACGGCGAAAAGAGCAGAAAAACGCAAAAGCTTAACCAAAAGGAAGTACGCGAGTTGAAACTGATGAAAACAACTAAAATGCAGGTTAATCTGAGTGAAATTCCGTATTTTGGATGACGAAACTACGGAAACCTGCAAAAAACGTCGTAAAACAGCGAAAACACGCAAAAACTGCATAAAACGGCGTAAAACAGCGAAAACACGCAAAAACTGCAGAAAACGACGTAAAACAGCGAAAACACGCTAAAACTCCACTAAAACGGCAGAAAACGGCGAAAAGAGCAGAAAAACGCAAAAGCTTAACCAAAAGGAAGTACGCGAGTTGAAACTGATGAAAACAACTAAAATGCATGTTAATCTGAGTGAAATTCCGTATTTTGGATGACGAAACTACGGAAACCTGCAAAAAACGTCGTAAAACAGCGAAAACACGCAAAAACTGCATAAAACGGCGTAAAACAGCGAAAACACGCAAAAACTGCAGAAAACGACGTAAAACAGCGAAAACACGCTAAAACTCCACTAAAACGGCAGAAAACGGCGAAAAGAGCAGAAAAACGCAAAAGCTTAACCAAAAGGAAGTACGCGAGTTGAAACTGATGAAAACAACTAAAATGCATGTTAATCTGAGTGAAATTCCGTATTTTGGATGACGAAACTACGGAAACCTGCAAAAAACGTCGTAAAACAGCGAAAACACGCAAAAACTGCATAAAACGGCGTAAAACAGCGAAAACACGCAAAAACTGCAGAAAACGACGTAAAACAGCGAAAACACGCTAAAACTCCACTAAAACGGCAGAAAACGGCGAAAAGAGCAGAAAAACGCAAAAGCTTAACCAAAAGGAAGTACGCGAGTTGAAACTGATGAAAACAACTAAAATGCAGGTTAATCTGAGTGAAATTCCGTATTTTGGATGACGAAACTACGGAAACCTGCAAAAAACGTCGTAAAACAGCGAAAACACGCAAAAACTGCATAAAACGGCGTAAAACAGCGAAAACACGCAAAAACTGCAGAAAACGACGTAAAACAGCGAAAACACGCTAAAACTCCACTAAAACGGCAGAAAACGGCGAAAAGAGCAGAAAAACGCAAAAGCTTAACCAAAAGGAAGTACGCGAGTTGAAACTGATGAAAACAACTAAAATGCAGGTTAATCTGAGTGAAATTCCGTATTTTGGATGACGAAACTACGGAAACCTGCAAAAAACGTCGTAAAACAGCGAAAACACGCAAAAACTGCATAAAACGGCGTAAAACAGCGAAAACACGCAAAAACTGCAGAAAACGACGTAAAACAGCGAAAACACGCTAAAACTCCACTAAAACGGCAGAAAACGGCGAAAAGAGCAGAAAAACGCAAAAGCTTAACCAAAAGGAAGTACGCGAGTTGAAACTGATGAAAACAACTAAAATGCAGGTTAATCTGAGTGAAATTCCGTATTTTGGATGACGAAACTACGGAAACCTGCAAAAAACGTCGTAAAACAGCGAAAACACGCAAAAACTGCATAAAACGGCGTAAAACAGCGAAAACACGCAAAAACTGCATAAAACGACGTAAAACAGCGAAAACACGCTAAAACTCCACTAAAACGGCAGAAAACGGCGAAAAGAGCAGAAAAACGCAAAAGCTTAACCAAAAGGAAGTACGCGAGTTGAAACTGATGAAAACAACTAAAATGCTGGTTAATCTGAGTGGAATTCCGTATTTTGGATGACGAAACTACGGAAACCTGCAAAAAACGTCGTAAAACAGCGAAAACACGCAAAAACTGCATAAAACGGCGTAAAACAGCGAAAACACGCAAAAACTGCAGAAAACGACGTAAAACAGCGAAAACACGCTAAAACTCCACTAAAACGGCAGAAAACGGCGAAAAGAGCAGAAAAACGCAAAAGCTTAACCAAAGGAAGTACGCGAGTTGAAACTGATGAAAACAACTAAAATGCAGGTTAATCTGAGTGAAATTCCGTATTTTGGATGACGAAACTACGGAAACCTGCAAAAAACGTCGTAAAACAGCGAAAACACGCAAAAACTGCATAAAACGGCGTAAAACAGCGAAAACACGCAAAAACTGCAGAAAACGACGTAAAACAGCGAAAACACGCTAAAACTCCACTAAAACGGCAGAAAACGGCGAAAAGAGCAGAAAAACGCAAAAGCTTAACCAAAAGGAAGTACGCGAGTTGAAACTGATGAAAACAACTAAAATGCATGTTAATCTGAGTGAAATTCCGTATTTTGGATGACGAAACTACGGAAACCTGCAAAAAACGTCGTAAAACAGCGAAAACACGCAAAAACTGCATAAAACGGCGTAAAACAGCGAAAACACGCAAAAACTGCAGAAAACGACGTAAAACAGCGAAAACACGCTAAAACTCCACTAAAACGGCAGAAAACGGCGAAAAGAGCAGAAAAACGCAAAAGCTTAACCAAAAGGAAGTACGCGAGTTGAAACTGATGAAAACAACTAAAATGCAGGTTAATCTGAGTGAAATTCCGTATTTTGGATGACGAAACTACGGAAACCTGCAAAAAACGTCGTAAAACAGCGAAAACACGCAAAAACTGCATAAAACGGCGTAAAACAGCGAAAACACGCAAAAACTGCAGAAAACGACGTAAAACAGCGAAAACACGCTAAAACTCCACTAAAACGGCAGAAAACGGCGAAAAGAGCAGAAAAACGCAAAAGCTTAACCAAAAGGAAGTACGCGAGTTGAAACTGATGAAAACAACTAAAATGCAGGTTAATCTGAGTGAAATTCCGTATTTTGGATGACGAAACTACGGAAACCTGCAAAAAACGTCGTAAAACAGCGAAAACACGCAAAAACTGCATAAAACGGCGTAAAACAGCGAAAACACGCAAAAACTGCAGAAAACGACGTAAAACAGCGAAAACACGCTAAAACTCCACTAAAACGGCAGAAAACGGCGAAAAGAGCAGAAAAACGCAAAAGCTTAACCAAAAGGAAGTACGCGAGTTGAAACTGATGAAAACAACTAAAATGCAGGTTAATCTGAGTGAAATTCCGTATTTTGGATGACGAAACTACGGAAACCTGCAAAAAACGTCGTAAAACAGCGAAAACACGCAAAAACTGCATAAAACGGCGTAAAACAGCGAAAACACGCAAAAACTGCATAAAACGACGTAAAACAGCGAAAACACGCTAAAACTCCACTAAAACGGCAGAAAACGGCGAAAAGAGCAGAAAAACGCAAAAGCTTAACCAAAAGGAAGTACGCGAGTTGAAACTGATGAAAACAACTAAAATGCTGGTTAATCTGAGTGGAATTCCGTATTTTGGATGACGAAACTACGGAAACCTGCAAAAAACGTCGTAAAACAGCGAAAACACGCAAAAACTGCATAAAACGGCGTAAAACAGCGAAAACACGCAAAAACTGCAGAAAACGACGTAAAACAGCGAAAACACGCTAAAACTCCACTAAAACGGCAGAAAACGGCGAAAAGAGCAGAAAAACGCAAAAGCTTAACCAAAAGGAAGTACGCGAGTTGAAACTGATGAAAACAACTAAAATGCAGGTTAATCTGAGTGAAATTCCGTATTTTGGATGACGAAACTACGGAAACCTGCAAAAAACGTCGTAAAACAGCGAAAACACGCAAAAACTGCATAAAACGGCGTAAAACAGCGAAAACACGCAAAAACTGCAGAAAACGACGTAAAACAGCGAAAACACGCTAAAACTCCACTAAAACGGCAGAAAACGGCGAAAAGAGCAGAAAAACGCAAAAGCTTAACCAAAAGGAAGTACGCGAGTTGAAACTGATGAAAACAACTAAAATGCATGTTAATCTGAGTGAAATTCCGTATTTTGGATGACGAAACTACGGAAACCTGCAAAAAACGTCGTAAAACAGCGAAAACACGCAAAAACTGCATAAAACGGCGTAAAACAGCGAAAACACGCAAAAACTGCAGAAAACGACGTAAAACAGCGAAAACACGCTAAAACTCCACTAAAACGGCAGAAAACGGCGAAAAGAGCAGAAAAACGCAAAAGCTTAACCAAAAGGAAGTACGCGAGTTGAAACTGATGAAAACAACTAAAATGCAGGTTAATCTGAGTGAAATTCCGTATTTTGGATGACGAAACTACGGAAACCTGCAAAAAACGTCGTAAAACAGCGAAAACACGCAAAAACTGCATAAAACGGCGTAAAACAGCGAAAACACGCAAAAACTGCAGAAAACGACGTAAAACAGCGAAAACACGCTAAAACTCCACTAAAACGGCAGAAAACGGCGAAAAGAGCAGAAAAACGCAAAAGCTTAACCAAAAGGAAGTACGCGAGTTGAAACTGATGAAAACAACTAAAATGCAGGTTAATCTGAGTGAAATTCCGTATTTTGGATGACGAAACTACGGAAACCTGCAAAAAACGTCGTAAAACAGCGAAAACACGCAAAAACTGCATAAAACGGCGTAAAACAGCGAAAACACGCAAAAACTGCAGAAAACGACGTAAAACAGCGAAAACACGCTAAAACTCCACTAAAACGGCAGAAAACGGCGAAAAGAGCAGAAAAACGCAAAAGCTTAACCAAAAGGAAGTACGCGAGTTGAAACTGATGAAAACAACTAAAATGCAGGTTAATCTGAGTGAAATTCCGTATTTTGGATGACGAAACTACGGAAACCTGCAAAAAACGTCGTAAAACAGCGAAAACACGCAAAAACTGCATAAAACGGCGTAAAACAGCGAAAACACGCAAAAACTGCAGAAAACGACGTAAAACAGCGAAAACACGCTAAAACTCCACTAAAACGGCAGAAAACGGCGAAAAGAGCAGAAAAACGCAAAAGCTTAACCAAAAGGAAGTACGCGAGTTGAAACTGATGAAAACAACTAAAATGCGGGTTAATCTGAGTGAAATTCCGTATTTTGGATGACGAAACTACGGAAACCTGCAAAAAACGTCGTAAAACAGCGAAAACACGCAAAAACTGCATAAAACGGCGTAAAACAGCGAAAACATGCAAAAACTGCAGAAAACGACGTAAAACAGCGAAAACACGCTAAAACTCCACTAAAACGGCAGAAAACGGCGAAAAGAGCAGAAAAACGCAAAGCTTAACCAAAAGGAAGTACGCGAGTTGAAACTGATGAAAACAACTAAAATGCAGGTTAATCTGAGTGAAATTCCGTATTTTGGATGACGAAACTACGGAAACCTGCAAAAAACGTCGTAAAACAGCGAAAACACGCAAAAACTGCATAAAACGGCGTAAAACAGCGAAAACACGCAAAAACTGCAGAAAACGACGTAAAACAGCGAAAACACGCTAAAACTCCACTAAAACGGCAGAAAACGGCGAAAAGAGCAGAAAAACGCAAAAGCTTAACCAAAAGGAAGTACGCGAGTTGAAACTGATGAAAACAACTAAAATGCAGGTTAATCTGAGTGAAATTCCGTATTTTGGATGACGAAACTACGGAAACCTGCAAAAAACGTCGTAAAACAGCGAAAACACGCAAAAACTGCATAAAACGGCGTAAAACAGCGAAAACACGCAAAAACTGCATAAAACGACGTAAAACAGCGAAAACACGCTAAAACTCCACTAAAACGGCAGAAAACGGCGAAAAGAGCAGAAAAACGCAAAGCTTAACCAAAAGGAAGTACGCGAGTTGAAACTGATGAAAACAACTAAAATGCTGGTTAATCTGAGTGGAATTCCGTATTTTGGATGACGAAACTACGGAAACCTGCAAAAAACGTCGTAAAACAGCGAAACTACGGAAACCTGCAAAAAACGTCGTAAAACAGCGAAAACACGCAAAAACTGCATAAAACGGCGTAAAACAGCGAAAACACGCAAAAACTGCATAAAACGACGTAAAACAGCGAAAACACGCTAAAACTCCACTAAAACGGCAGAAAACGGCGAAAAGAGCAGAAAAACGCAAAAGCTTAACCAAAAGGAAGTACGCGAGTTGAAACTGATGAAAACAACTAAAATGCAGGTTAATCTGAGTGAAATTCCGTATTTTGGATGACGAAACTACGGAAACCTGCAAAAAACGTCGTAAAACAGCGAAAACACGCAAAAACTGCATAAAACGGCGTAAAACAGCGAGAACACGCAAAAACTGCAGAAAACGACGTAAAACAGCGAAAACACGCTAAAACTCCACTAAAACGGCAGAAAACGGCGAAAAGAGCAGAAAAACGCAAAAGCTTAGCCAAAAGGAAGTACGCGAGTTGAAACTGATGAAAACAACTAAAATGCATGTTAATCTGAGTGAAATTCCGTATTTTGGATGACGAAACTACGGAAACCTGCAAAAAACGTCGTAAAACAGCGAAAACACGCAAAAACTGCATAAAACGGCGTAAAACAGCGAAAACACGCAAAAACTGCAGAAAACGACGTAAAACAGCGAAAACACGCTAAAACTCCACTAAAACGGCAGAAAACGGCGAAAAGAGCAGAAAAACGCAAAAGCTTAACCAAAAGGAAGTACGCGAGTTGAAACTGATGAAAACAACTAAAATGCATGTTAATCTGAGTGAAATTCCGTATTTTGGATGACGAAACTACGGAAACCTGCAAAAAACGTCGTAAAACAGCGAAAACACACAAAAACTGCATAAAACGGCGTAAAACAGCGAAAACACGCAAAAACTGCAGAAAACGACGTAAAACAGCGAAAACACGCTAAAACTCCACTAAAACGGCAGAAAACGGCGAAAAGAGCAGAAAAACGCAAAAGCTTAACCAAAAGGAAGTACGCGAGTTGAAACTGATGAAAACAACTAAAATGCAGGTTAATCTGAGTGAAATTCCGTATTTTGGATGACGAAACTACGGAAACCTGCAAAAAACGTCGTAAAACAGCGAAAACACGCAAAAACTGCATAAAACGGCGTAAAACAGCGAAAACACGCAAAAACTGCAGAAAACGACGTAAAACAGCGAAAACACGCTAAAACTCCACTAAAACGGCAGAAAACGGCGAAAAGAGCAGAAAAACGCAAAAGCTTAACCAAAAGGAAGTACGCGAGTTGAAACTGATGAAAACAACTAAAATGCATGTTAATCTGAGTGAAATTCCGTATTTTGGATGACGAAACTACGGAAACCTGCAAAAAACGTCGTAAAACAGCGAAAACACGCAAAAACTGCATAAAACGGCGTAAAACAGCGAAAACACGCAAAAACTGCAGAAAACGACGTAAAACAGCGAAAACACGCTAAAACTCCACTAAAACGGCAGAAAACGGCGAAAAGAGCAGAAAAACGCAAAAGCTTAACCAAAAGGAAGTACGCGAGTTGAAACTGATGAAAACAACTAAAATGCAGGTTAATCTGAGTGAAATT